>NC_136068.1:1588242756-1588554257 GCF_964261635.1 Lissotriton helveticus
AGAAGTGGATAGGGCCCAACCATCAGCAGGGCAAGGCTGGTGGGGTGATGGGGCAATAATCCAGTGCAGACCCAGGCTCTGCGCAGCGTGTGTGTAGCGCATGTGTAATGTCCTCCTCTGGGTCCACGTTGGTGATCAGCTCGGGCCGATGTGAAGGCCAGGAGGGAGGCCAGGGGGGAGACTCTCAAAATGGCAGGCAAGTTAAAATGGCGGCGTCGGGTCATACGGGTCATACGCCCCTCTCATCTAATGCACCTGGAATAGCCTTAATGTGGCTCTGGCTGTCCCCGCGTGGTTGCAGAGTCCGGGGGGCACAGCACTTCCTCGGGGCGGCAGCCAGTAAATGGCTCCTCGACCACCAACTCCCCGGCAGCCGCAATGTGGGATCCAGGTGGGGTGCAGCAGCACAACTTGCGGGTGTAGGGGTACCGCCTGTATCACAGAGACAGTCCCACATGTCCGAGCATTACAAAGTGGCACCAGAGTACCCGGGAGACTATGCCCGATCGGACGCCAGTACGCGGTCTTGAGGCACCGCCGCAGTCCAAGTCAGGCTGTGCCCACCAGCCCGTTTGCACAGCACGCTTCCGGCACTCACCGCCAGCAGTGTGGGTGTTCAGGTGAGCTCCACGCCGGCGTCACCCCGCAGTCCGGCCGCCCCGCCTCCGCAGGCCCCAGTCCTTGGCCTGACGTGGAAGCGGCAGCCGGGTCGCGGGCTCGATGTGAACGGGACGCGGCCCTCAGGCAGGTTCCGCTGCGTGTTATGTGATCTTCACAGCAGGCAGCGCGGCATGTGTGGTATCGGCGGATTCCTCACCCTCTCACGGTTCCATCGGTGAGAAGGATGGCCGCAAAATATGCTGCAGGATGGTATGAAGGATATTGAACTGCTCAGAAGGGTCGGAACCTCACATAAGCGCGGCCATCTTGGTCCAGCGCCACCTAGCACCCCCCATCAGCAGAGCATTTCTGTTTGTGCTCGACACCACGTTTGGTGGTGCTCCGAGTGAGATGGGTACGGTCGTTTACTGTATACGCTTTGTAGGTATGGATGACGTGCTGATAAAGAGCAAGGGTGCTTTCGCTTGTTTTCTGATCGTGGTCTCAGCTAAGCAGATTTTTGTCTAGCAGTTGTGGATGCTTATGTAGAAATCTTGGTTGTTGACACTGCTCATTCTACAGTGCGTTTTCTGTAAATGCATGCAGTTTGTTTCTTCATGGGTCTGTGTAAATTGGAATTTGGTGTGTAGAAGAGGTTCTATTGGATTCTATGTCAAAGCTTGTAGTGTGTTATATATCTTACTTTCCACCTTTATCATACCCATTGACAGGTATGGCTCAGGCACTTGGATTGGACACCCCGTTCACAGCAATTGCTGGAAGTGAAATATTTTCTTTGGAAATGAGCAAGACTGAAGCCTTGACGCAGTCCTTCCGCCGGTCCATCGGAGTACGAATTAAGTAAGTGAGACGCTATTGCCAGCTGGGTAGAACTCTGCGTGTATAATTTACCACACTGTCGTATGATTTTGGTTTGCTCTACAACTTCCTCTCAGCCTTTCTTCACAGAACCACCCGGCTCCTCCTTCGAAAATAGTCAAGTGTTGCAGGTGTCTGTTTTGTATACATACTTCAACATAATCCGGATACCGCAAGACGTTGATAATTTCTTTAATCAAATAGCAGCAAAAGACCTCACTTTGAGATGCATTCATGAGCATACTGAACTCCGCGATAAGGCTACTTCTTGACATCAAAACTAGCTAGGACATTATGGACTCGCAACAAGGGTTTCGCTTGTTATATTATTTACTTATATCCAGAGCTTAGTTGTGGAGCACATAGAGGTTTGTTTTTGTTTGTTTGTCTCGATTGTGGCAAAGTGATGGAAGGAATGCTTGAATTAACCTCCGCTACTGGGGATTGCTTGGGTAACAGTCTAGGCTGTTATTTCTTGCCCACTGTGTCACTCTATACATAGACCGTCCATATACAAATCAGTCTTAAGCTAGCTCCATTAGAAACCGATCAGCCCGAACTACACAGCCAGGTCACCTCCAGATGGGAACATAAGCAACTACAGATTTGGTTTTGGCCTACTTGAGCTGCTTCAATGAAGTATAGCTTGAGTACTGTGACACGGTGTATCATTGGACCCACAAATGGGCATACCCAATTGCACTTAGGGCATCAACAGCAACACACATAGTGGCTCAAGAAATGCCTGAATTTATCTCGGTCACAGTAGGAAAGGATCTGGCTGGGCAGTTCGGGTTGGAATGTCCATATTGAAGCAGGACCAAAATCTGATTTCCATAGAGCGTGTTTCTGAATAAAATGACTCGGTGGATACAAAAACAGTGGGCTAGAATGTGCCTCCAAGCGTTCAGCAGTGGATTGAGATTCATTCAGCCATTCCATCCATCACTTTGTTTTTTGTTGCAACTCTCGTTGTGTTCATTAGCAGGGGGAAGAGTATTTTCAGTATTTGGTCCTGGCTGTTCATAGTAGCTTTGAGGATCCTCTTTACTGACAGATGAGGTGTTCCTGGAATAGAGGTTTAAAACTTTCTCAAAAGATGTGAGGCTAGCATGATGGATGGATGGCCGGAGGGAGAGAGGGGGGTACCATATTTTTTTAATTTAGGTTTTATGAGCTTTTTGTATCTAGCCTGAACATTCCCCGGTTCCTTGTCTTGAGGAGTTTTTCCCCACCATTTCAAGCTGGGAACTGATCAGCACTGCTTTGCAGGTTTTGAAACTGTATTTGAAGCTGATAGCGCTTATGTAGTGAATCATACTGCACTTTTGTCATTTATGAGCACTATCATTAGCAGCCTTTACTGTTAACTACTTGTTACTCCACTTATTGACCTCAGAAGGATGGCAGACTAAATCTTCTTTACTGGGATTTGTACGTTTAGCCTGTGGATTACTACATATAGCGCAGTGGTCAGTGATTTAATTCACGGAGCCATCCTACAGTCTAACTCAGACATATTGCAAAGCAAGCAAGGCAGGGAGTCACATTTTCTGAATGTATTTCCCGATCTAAATATAGAATCTGACATTAGTTATTGGAAAAAAAATGTGTTCACTTTTTTATGACCCTTGTAGTTATGCTGTGACGAGAGTTCTCCCTTCCTTACTGAAGAAATAGCAAGAACTTCTTTATATCCTTGCTTTACAAAAAAGCATGTTGTAATTGTTAGCACTCACTGGCATTTACAGTCTTACTGTCATGTAGCTTTTATGCTGTTTCCCCATATCGGAGCTAGCTTCACTTGATTCGGCCTCTTGGACAAGTTTCATTTACTTTTTGATTGTGTCTGTGAATGGGACTTGCAGGCATGACCTTTCACCCACCTTCTTTGCAAAATGGGCATACTCCCAGCATGGGAGTTTGTTTCACAATGGAAAACAGTGATAAAAATATTAAAAAGTCGAATATTTTTGGGATAAAAATAATTATGGCAAAAAACATTTTAAGGAGAAAGGTTTTTTTTTCATGATTATTTACTAACTTGGGATCCAGTCCCAGATGTCATAAAGTACTACTTGCATTGCATAAACTCTTTAGATTTCTAAAAATAAGTAATTTAAAAAGACAGAATCGGAAGTTAAAGGTGATGGATGGTTTCCTCTTTTTCTTTTTTTATATGGTGGGTCTGTGAGACATTAAAACGTTTTATTTAAAAAAAACAAAAAAAGATAAGGAGGAAAGCTAGATCTGGATAGGCGTTACAAAACAAAAACTGGTAGGTGAGGGAATAACGACACAACAGGATTGAGGAAGAGAAGAGTTCTATTCAAAGGTAGGCTAAGGAGTACATGGAGATAAAAAGCAGTGGTCCAAGTACTGATAAAAGACAAGGGGGGGGGAAATCTGCTGCAAACCTAAACCACACCAGGGAGAAATGACCGGGAGGTACTGAATGACAGAAACATTAAATCATGAGTAGATGAGGACACAAGTGGAGGATTTTGGTAGTTCTTTTCCCACAATAAAATAACACACAGAAAATGGTCTTCGTGAATTTCAAGATGCAAGCCATTCATCAGGTGGGGTTTGTTAATCTGGTGAATGTCTTTTGTTTTAAAACTGGGGGGGAATGGGTTTGAGGATGCATTTTCAGCAGAGTGTTTCATTATGCATCCATCCAACAAGGCCTGTGCCAGTTTACAGAAAAGTGGTAGCATTGTAGACGTTTGAGCCTATTATCAGTCGTATTGCCCTGTACCAGCAGCCTGAACATGTACTGTGCCTGAAGAATGAGCAAAACTGTCTTGATGCAGTTAATATTAGTTCCGTTTACCTAGAGAGCATATGTAACTGAAAATGTAATTGGAAATTCTTAGCATTTCTGCCTTACAGACACCCCTGCCAAAATGTGCTGTGTTCTTAGAAGAGGACGGGCATTGTGGGTCTGCAACACTAAATTACCTTCTTCTAAACATACACTTGATGGGCTGGGGGCCTTGGTGTGCTGTGTGTGGCTCTGTAATTGTTCTTTCTGGTTGCCCTTCCAGGGAGGAGACGGAAATTATTGAGGGAGAAGTGGTTGAGATTCAGATTGACAGACCTGCCACAGGAACAGTAAGTATCTTTGCTCACCAGTTGCCTCAACCTTCTTTTGCTGCTCGGTCATGTACTTGACAGAGGTAGATGCTAGTTGAAGTGTATGCAGGATATTTAGAAGGCCACCAGTTTGCCCATTTTGCTCCCCCATTCACCACCGACTCTGTATCTTTCACCTGGGAGCCCTTCACCTTCTCATGTTTGCGCCCATTGTTTTCTGCTTGCTCCTACACTTTGTTTAGTTAAAGGTTGTCGGATTGTGTTTGTGAGCCACCACGTTTCAGAGCCATTCACCCCCCAGGTGGGAGGCTGATTGTCTGGTGATCCGCTCTGAGTTAATGGCCATACATTAAGCTCACAGTCATGCACACTGTGCTACCTAGAAGTGTTCTGGCTTGCTCACAATCTAATTTGTGGAGAGGCTTATCTTTTACTCCCCACTAGCCTCTGAATAGTATGATCTTGTGGCTGCCTCGAGTTACTGCGAGTTGCCAAGCAAGAGGATCCCTGTAACTCTTGATCTGTTTGAAGGCTCTCAAATATTGGTTTTGGCTCTAAAAATGTATTAACGCTTTTTCGTGCAACGAAACTACACAGAAGAGAAGAGCCAAAGTGAGAGAAATTATTATTTTTTCTTTCCAATCCAGATTTCATGATTTATACCCTATTTTTACATGATCTTTGGTTGGAGCACGGAATATAGAGTTTTCTTGATGAGTGGGTTACATTATGGCTCCTGAATGACCAGTGGTTCCTATGTATGTCCACTGGTCTACAAGATGATTCTTGTGCTGCCACTTGTCTGCTCTAGGGTCTGCTTAAAAAAAAAATGGTTCCTTTGTGCAGGTTCAGAATTTTGTTGTACACGCCAAGTATTCACATTGCCCATTCAAGTTGAGTTTCCTGCTAGACCTCTAGTGTGATCCCTTAGCTGACTCGCTCCTTTAAGGGATGTTAATTATTGTTCATTAATACTGATAATCCCAACCTCTTGCTACTCTTACCTAAAAGAAATCTCTATTTTTATGAATAAATAACACCTATCTGGCTCAACTTTAAACGTTTAATAAAATGTATGTTCTCATTTTGGTAGTTAGGTCGGTCTATGATTCCATAGTGCAATGTAGTGCAGCGCCCCTAAACATCCCTTACATTTTGTTCTCTGAGCAAAATTTTGTGAGCAATAGCTGCCGCATTAACACCCCTAAAACATCAGATTTCAAAGCATTTTTATTTATTTCATTTAGTGTTTTGGCAGCCCCATACCCTGAAGTATTTTTCAGGAGAAAAAATTATTATACCTCTTATGTTCTTTTTCATCTACAGTGTTTGAGTGACTATGCTACCATTTTTGTTTTGGCAAGGGCTAAAATAAACTGCTAGAATTTGACCTGTTGGGTTAAATTAACTTCTTAGGCTACTTTTCTGGGTAAAAAAGTGTTCAAAGCGTTATACTTTATTTTAATTTTCTCGCTCTCCACACCCCTTACCTCCCCTGGTACACCTTCGCTAATTTCAGCTCTCATTGCTTTAGAGTGGTTAGAAGTTAAAGGGTTTAGAGTTGGGATATAGTTAGAGTATAGAAGTCAACGATCTTTGATTAGGGGTTGGAGATTAAGGATATAAAGTATAGGGTTAAGTGTTTGAAGTATAGGGTTGACGGGGTTGGGTAAAAGAGGCTAAGTTTTAGGGCAACTGTTCTTGGATACCATTGTGTGTGATTAGCCGCGCTTTATAAGTCCTGTTTGATTCATCTTTTGAGATCTGTGGACCCCCATTGAATCCTTACTGGAATACAGGGATCTCCACTTAAGTGTCATTTGAAGTTGGGGACCTCTGCCTATGCAATTTATATGATTTGAAGTTAAACTATACACAAAAGTATCAAAACAAGTATACTCCAAACAAATGTTCAAATATTGAAATATTTAGTTTAATTCACAATCCAGTATAGAACACGTTTTACAGTGTTCAATGTTGGTTCTATATTTGTATATACTTTATTAATTTCCATTTATTAATGTTAATATTATTTAATTTTGTAAAACTGTCACAGACCCCCTGAGTAGGCCGTGCAGATCCCCAGTGATCCTCAGACCACAGGTTAAGAACCACTGGGTTTGGGTATATGGTTAGGGGTGTGGGTTTAAACGATTGAACTATAGGAAGAACGATTTGGGGTGTACGGTTATGGTTTGGGGGAATAGAGTAAAAATACGAAATCTGGTTTTCCTAGGGATCCATGCCCGCCATATGTCTTGCAAGTGGTCCCCAGTACGATTGCAGTCCATCTTGTTAACCTCTTAGTGTGCTGATCTCTGGACACTTTCCAGTAACATGGAAAAAGGCATTGGTGCGTCCTATTCGAAATAAAACCCTCCCAGGATCCCACAGAGATTAAAAACTAACGGCCCATTTCCCATCTACCGCTCCCTGCAAAAAGTTTAGAAGAAGCTATGAATGAAGATCTGATTGTCTTTCTGGAGGCTAAAAACATTCTGGATCAATTGCAACAATTTTTCCGGACACGGCACTGTACAGAATCTGCCTAGATATTGCTTCCGAGAAGATTAAAATACAGGTGGACGGGGAGGCAGAGCAGCACTGATCCTGCTGGACCTCTTGGACGCATTTGATATGGTGAACCATTTTGTGCTTATCAACCGGCTAGAGCGGGTTTGGATCAGGGGTGCAGCTCTGACCACCCACAGTTCCTTCCTGTCAAATTGAGAACAGGCCGGTGAGCTCGGAGGGTACATTCTCTTCCATGAGGGGCGCAACAGGGATCATAGTTATCCCCTACACTTTTGAACATCTATGTCACCTCCTTGGCAAAATGTATTTATTTACATGGGTTTTCTTCAGTATCCTGGCCCAAATTTAGCTACATATTTAAGAGTATTCGGGACCTTCACTGACTGCCTGTTTGTCAAAGGGTCACATTTAAGGCCTTGTGTATGGTACACCAAGTACTGCAGAGAACTGGCCCTCTTTACTTTCAGGAAGACCTTTAAATGACATGTCCCTCGTTGTGACCGAAGATCATCTGTCACTAAATTAGTAGTCATCCCTAAAATAAAGAAGGTTAATACGGTTGTCAGAAACCTTTCCTATTTAGTTTGAAAGCTTTGGAATTCCATGCCCTTTTTAGGAAATCTTTGAAGACATGACTCTTTGTCTCTAGCATCAAGTATTTTTTTTCCTTCGTCAGCTTAGTTTTTAGGATGCTTGTGCCAAGATACCTCGGCATTTGCACGCTCTAGAAAACCTTACTTACTTTAAAGTTTTATGGGTTTGGAAATTAGGGGTTATAGGCATAGTTTAATGGTGTAGCATATAGGGTATGACGTTTAAGGATTTTGGGTTAGAGGTTGGGTTAAGGTATTTTCTAGGGCAGGGTTCTCCAAGCTTTTCTATAGTAAGAGCTGCTTATGTTCAATAACATTCATGTCGATCTACTAATACAAATTATCAGTATTTCAATAGTAATCACTTGAGACAAGATTCCATTAGTGACCGTTGACTGTTGAAGAATTGCTAGAAATGATCACCTTAGCACATCAAGAAAAGTCACCAGCACTAATGTAAAAAAAAGTTGATCAACTGTAATTTTGTTGTCTCTACATGTCCTAGTCATATATGCCATGTCCTTGGCCTCAAAGAAAGAAAATCAGTAATCAGACTTGCCAACACTGCATGAATTAAACATTTAAATGTAAGCCTTAATTATATTTTTCTGCCTTCATAAGGCAATCGGTTCTGAAAATATACACATTTTATTTCTAAATATATCTTTTCAAAATTTTGAAACATATTTGATTAAATCAAAGGAAAGCTTTTCATTTACTTGGTTGAGCTACACATAGGAGAGCTACTCACAGGTCCCAAGCTAATTGTTGGAGAACCCTGATCTAGGGCGTTCGGTTTTCTCTTTTAATTGATTAGCTTCGGTAAAAACCCCATCTGCACGTGTTGGTTAGCTTCTCGAGAAAAACTGCAAATGGCCACTAGATGGCAGCAGAACATTAATTACTTCAGTAAAGTGATGTAAAACTATCTAAAAGGAAGGACCCTTGCTACTTTTGCTGTCCTAAAAAGTGTTTATATTTAAAGCTCTATCTATTCAGATGTATACACTTCTATTTAATTAACTGATGTGTTAAAACGCCAGACTGGAACTATAATTGTCCTTTAAATATTTGTAGAAAGATTGTTCGCATGTTAAGACGTAAGCCCTGTATTTAAATAGATGCTAATCTTAAGATTGTTCTATTTTAAGTTATGAGGCCATCGGTTTATTTTCCACAAATTTGTACAACTTGTTTTGCCTCAAGGAATCTTGGTGGATCAATAGCCAGCACAGTATTACAGCCTTTAACACGTTTAGATGGTGGAAGTTTTTTCTTAAGCTGTAATATGCTAATAGGCAACATTACAAATAGTAAGGTGGTTAACTGTAGTGGAGAGAATTAAAAAAAACAAAAAAACCTTTGCCATGGTATCTTACAGGTGAATGGATATTTTCACATGTTTTCTCTGCTTAGGCACGGCAGTCCTAGCAGCACTCCAGGATTACCAGCTAGTCTCCTTTATCCACTCACTGTATTAGCGCGAAAGACTTGTGCAATCTGATCTCCTGCAATCAAAAGAACACATATACTAGGAGTGGTGTGGCTCACTGGTTAGAGGCGGCAGACCCGGAAGCAGAGAACGGCCCGGGACCAGGGTTCAATTCCCGACGCGGCAGGGTCGTGGACCAGGGTCAGCGGGCTCGATAATTCTCGCCTCGGTGCCTACTCTAACCAGGGATCACACTCGGCCACATTCGCCGGGGATGCCTGGTTTCACCTTGGAGATACCCAGTAGGGACCATCTCACAGGGATAGCCAGGACGGGTTCCCCAGCGGTCTACAGCGCCACGACGCCTCAGGGCAGCAGTGCGCTTTACAAGACACGTACATTTACATTACTATAACAGTGGTCCCAACTTTGCTGCCCAGGCATTGAGATAGCGAGTCTCATCCATTGTGCTCTGGATAGATTATCAGAATTCATTGCCTGCTTGAGTGTTACCCTTAATTGTGCAGGGAAAGTCCTTTGTTAAATGTATTCACCATTCCCTTCATTGTTAGCCAGCTGAAAGCATAGTAACAGTAGATCACTTGTGGCCCAGTGCAAGTGGAAGCATGTGTCTTTGGCTCATGTGCAACACTAATATAAACTTCCTGACCTCATAACATATGCTAAATAATTATTTCTATTTGTGCCCATATGCAGTTAAGAGTTAAGCAGGATAATGACCGTCCTGAGTGCTTCAGAAGCGGTCGCTCCCCACGCTGCTCCCTGCTGCTGGTATCGTAGCGCTAGACTGGCTGACCTTGTTGATTGATTTTTCATTTAATTTACATTGTGTACTGCTCGCTTACCTAATTGCGCTGTTGCTGCCTGACTGTGCCAGTACTGCTTGGCCATTTGTTGTCGTTTGTTGAGGCTGTGCCCCAAAGTCGTCCTGCTTCGCTTTTTTGCCTCGCATCCATTTTGTTGTTATTATTGCGCCTCCCAGCCCGGCTCTCCACCCCGCTCCCGCCTCCCAGCTGATCCCCCCCTCGCTCCGCCCCCTCCACCATCCTCTTATGACAGATGCGTCTGCGCGCAGCATTCACGCGCAGCGGATGCGCCCAATGCGCGCCGAAGGCGCGCCAAAGGTAAACCCGTCTACGCCCGTCCGCGCCTGGACCACGCCCAGCGCTAGACCCCCTGGTCCCCGCAAAACCCACTCCACCCGCATAACGTATGACGCCGCTACCCTCCTTGCCCTTAACTCCGGACGCACACCACAATGCTGCGAAGCTGCCCCAGGACACACCCATGGACCCTTCGCCTGCCACACCTGCAAGTTCAACTGCATCAGGACCCACACCAAATCCGCTAACTCCAAACACAGTTACGACCCTAACCACCTGAAGTGCATCTTGCTGAACACCCGCTCGGTCCACAGACATGCCACTGAACTCTGGGATCTACTCGACACTGCATCACCGGACGTCGCCTTCCTTACAGAAACCTGGATGAACACCTCATCAGCACCCGACATCGCCATAGCCATCCCGGACGCTTACAAGATCATCCGAAAAGACTGCACCAACCAAACAGGAGGAGACATCGCCATCGTCCATAAGAACACCATCCGAATCACGACCAGCTCCGACGATAACCTCGCTACCGCCGAACACCTCCACTTCCAGATCCACACCGACCCCAGGACCACACTTTGAGGCACCCTCATCTATAGACCACCAGGAACCCGCACACAATTCTGCGAAGACATCACTGACTTCATCAGCCCACACGCCCTCCCCTCCGAGGACTACATTCTCCTAGGGGACCTCAACTTCCACCTGGAAAAGAAAAACGACAGCAACACCACCACCCTTCTGGACAACCTGGCCAATCTCGGACTCAAACAACTTGTTGACACCCCCACCTACCTCGCCGGACACACGCTCGACCCTATCTTCACCTCCAGCAAACACATCTCCTTCGATCACACCACATCTCTCCATTGGACGGACCACAGCTGCGTTCACTTCAACTACAAAAAGACCTCGACCCACAACCCCCCACAACCTGTTCCTCGAAGAAACTGGAACAAAATCACCACCGACCAACTCTTCACATCGCTTAACCAAAACCCTCCTACCATATCATCGGACCCAAACCAAGCTGCCACCAAACTCTCACAATGGATCACCCACTGCGCTGACGAACTAGCACCCTTGAAAAACCACCAGATCAAACAAGGCGGTAAAAAGGCCCCCTGGTTCAACGATGACCTTAAGAAATCCAAGAAGTTATGTCGTACCCTCGAGAAAACCTGGAGAAAAAACCCAACCAATGACAACCTGACCACCTTCAAGGTCGCCACCCGCAAACACCACCAACTGATCCGATCCACCAAGAAATCAGCATTCAAGGAGCGACTCGACAACAACGCCCACAACAGCAAGGAACTATTCAACATCGTCAAAGAATTTACCAACCCCACCGCCGGCACAGACGACATCACTCCCTCCCAAGACCTCTGCGACTCTTTATCCTCTTTCTTCCACAACAAAATCGCCGACATACATAACAGCTTTGAAAACCAGTCCGAAGAACAGTCCACTCCACCCACCTCCCGAACCAAATCAGAACTCTTACAACCTTTGCGCCTGGAACCCAATCACTACTGAAGACACCATCCACCTGATGAACTCCATCCACTCAGGATCGCCAACCGACCCATGTCCCCACCACATTTTCAACAAAGCAAACTCCATCATCGCACCCCATCTCCGCGATGTCATCAACTGTTCCTTCAACTCCGCCACCTTCCCAGAAAGCTGGAAACACGCCGAACTCAGCGCCCTTCTGAAGAAACCCACAGCAGACCCCTCTGAACTTAAGAACTACCGCCCCATCTCACTCCTCCCATTCCCTGCCAAAGTCATTGAGAAAGCCGTCAATAGTCAGCTCGCCGCCTTCCTTGAATCCAACAATTCCCTCGACACCTCACAATCCGGCTTCCGAGCCAAACACAGCACCGAAACCACTCTCATCGCAGCTACAGACGACATCCGAACGCTACTGGACAACGGAGAAACAGTTGCCCTCATCCTACTTGACCTCTCCGCCGCCTTCGACACAGTCTGTCATAGCACCCTCATACAACGCCTCAGCAACGTCGGAATACAAGGAAAAGCTTTGGACTGGATCGTCTCGTTCCTCGCCGGGAGAACCCAAAGAGTCCGCCTCCCCCCATTCAAATCAGAGGCCACCGAAGTCATCTGCGGAGTACCACAAGGATCATTACTCAGTCCCACCCTCTTCAACGTTTACATGAGTCCCCTCGCATCCATCGCGCGTCAACACAACCTCAACATCATCTCCTACGCAGACGAGACCCAGCTGATCCTCTCCCTCACCAAAGACCCTAACACCGCCAAAACCAATCTACACGAAGGAATGAAAGAAGTAGCCGAATGGATGAAGAACAGCCGTTTAAAACTAAACTCTGACAAAACGGAAGTCCTCATCCCCCTCTGCCTGGGACAAGTCATGGTGGCCACCGGCCCTTGGTACAGCTCCCATACCTACAGACCACGCACGTAACCTGGGCTTCATCCTAGACTCCTCCCTCTCGATGACCAGACAAGTCAACGCCGTCTCATCCTCATACTTCAACGTCCTTCGCATGCTCAAAAAAATCTTCTGTTGGATTCTCACCGAGACAAGAAAGACTGTTACCCACGCACTGGTCACTAGCCGACTGGACTATGGAAACACCCTCTACGCCGGAACCACAGCCAAACTACAGAAAAAACTCCAACGCATCCAAAACGCCTCAGCCAGACTCATATTGGACATCCCCCGTCAAGCTCACATTACCGGTCACCTGAAAGACCTCCACTGGCTCCCCGTCAACAAGAGAATAACGTTCCCTCTCCTCACCCACGCACACAAGGCCCTCTACGACCTTGGACCCGAATGCCTCAACACACAACTGTCCTTCTACACACCCACCCGCCAACTACGATCATCCAATCAAGCCCTCGCCGCAATTCCGCGCATCCATAGATCCACCATGGGAGGAAGATCCTTCTCCTACTTAGCGGCCAAAACCTGGAACTCTCTCCCCACTCACCTCCGCCTCACACAGAACCACCTTTCCTTCAGAAAGCAACTAAAAACCTGGCTATTCGATAAGTAATACACACACCCTCCCCCAAGCGCCTTGAGACCCTATGGGTGAGTAGTGCGCTATACAAATTCTTGAACTTGAACATTAGTAGCCAGGCTACAAAGATCTTAGGTGCTCCCTTTATACTTCAGTCTTCCTTGCTGGACAGGACACCTGCAGGACTCTTACCAATTTCTTGTTCCCTCTACTCACTGATCTGTCCCACAATTACTTTTTCTGATTCTCTAAGGGCTCTGCTGCCCCTTCTGGCTTCACTACCCTGCATCAAGATTGTAGTGAAGGAAGGACTTCTCATTTCAAGGCGTATAACTTTCAAATTGTAGGTCATGATGTAGAGTGTACACTGTGAGACTGTGCACTTAATCCCCAGCTTGATATTCAGTAGCGTTTTGGGCGATATTTAATGTGACTTGGATTTCAAACCAGCATTTTGCCTAATTCTGAATTTCTATTCATGGCAAAAACACAGAAACGGGAATGTTTTCAAAAGTGATTGCATCTGTGCGCACAGTTTGTTCACACAGGGAGGCTGGAATTAAAACCCACACATCACCTTGTTCCTCAGTTTCCCAATAAGACAATTAAGGCAACAAGAGATTTTGAGGCCGTTTCTCCAGGTCTTAGTGCAGTATTTGTGGTGAATATTGTCATTCACCATTGCTGTCACGGGGCATAAGATTCTGTATCATTCCGGTTCCGTAATCAAGATAGACTGTTTTCCTGGTAGGGGATGGTCCTGCTCCAATAAACATGTTATTGGAGAAGATCTCTTCATTGTATTTTATAAGCACTGGAAATACACCATTTCACAGCAAATGTTTGTGGTGCTTATACAGAGGCGTATAAACACTGGAACTCTGATTTTAAGAACCTGGAGAAACAACAAAAATTGACTACTGAAAATTCACAAAATAAAACACTGGACACGGGACACTCTAGTTATATATTTGAAATGCAGGAGCATAGGGTTACTTATTAGATATGTTTCTGGCTGTAAGGTTTCATGGTTTGGCATGGAGGTTAAAAATAAAGGCCAATGGTTCAGGAAATAGGATTAGTCGTTTGGATTTAGGGTACAGCAGGTGTCTTCAACTAGATGATTGCGAGCTACCAGTAGCTTGCAGAACCCTTCAGTGTGCCTACCAGGTTTGGGTTCATTTCTATTAACTAAAAAGTGCGATAAGTGTTACCCTTTCCTTAACTTTAAAAGGAAAGCCTGTGTTATTTTACATTATTATCAGGCTTCAGATAGCTGAGCCTTATAATGAGCAGTGCTGCTATCCGATTTATGACCCATGTGGGTCACAGAGGTTCAGAACTGAAGCACTGAGTTATTCAACTCTTAAAAGCCATTCTCAACTCCGTATTGGAGCATGAGAACAAAATCATATTTCTGAATGCTTTTAAATGAGCTAAAGTTAAAATGGAGTGCTCATGATTAAGTTAACTCCACATTTTCTCCATTTTCAAAGTGTCACACGTACAAACTGGCTGTAGAGACACTGCCATATTTATAACTGAAAAATAGTCATTTCCCTTAAATGGGAGACATTTAAAGTGAAGAAACAGTTTCTATGAAACATTGTCTTAATTGCCTGAATTTAAAGTAGAAATTTTTTATGTTATGAAGCGCATTTCTTCACTATAAATTCCTCACATTTAAACAAATGACTGTAATTTCTTGTTATAAATATGGCACTATGTCTCAAGGCCAATGGGAGTAACATGCCTGTACTTTAATATGGGAGATCATTAAAATGGTGAGTTTTATGTAATGCATTTAAACAAAGTTACCTCTGGAGTAGAATTACCTCTCATTTCAAAGTGTCGCATTTGTACACATTAGGCATCTTGCTCTCAATGGCTGGTGGACACGTTGCCCTATTTATAACTGAAAAGTACAACCATTTTTTTAAATAGGAGATAATGCAGAACATTTTTCCATCAAGCGCAGTAAAAAGTTCATTATTATGAACATTTTTATGCACTTTAAATGGTTGTAAGTTTGTTTTGTGTCACATATGGTGAAAGGTATGTCCTGAACCACACGCGCCTACAACACAGGCTATCTGTCACCCATACACATATATCCCATTCATTCAAACACGTTCATACATTCTCACAGACCATGCACTCACTGACGCACATGGCAGCCCTATCATAGTACCCCCTAGTCACAGTATTTTGATCAAACCATCTGATCGGGCTCCATGGACATTAGGTTTAAAGTCAGTGAAGCTGGGCGAGGGGGTGTCTGGTAACTTGCGCAAGTTACTTGACCTTCAGTAGCTCGCAGCGATTTTCACTGATCAGAAGTAGCTCTCATTACAGAAAAGGTTGGAGAACCCTGGGGTGTTAGTGTTTGGGTTAAGGGTTCAACAATTTGGAGTATAGCCTTAACTGTTTAGTAGGCTAACCATACGCTTTTGGGATATGAGTTAGGGGTTCAGGCATTAGAAACTAAGCAGCTTTGGGTGTGGTATTAAAACCTTAAATTTATATTTTGGGTTGTGGGTTTTATTTTAAAAAATAACATTAAACTAGTATATTTCCAGACTAAGTTAACTATTAGATGTAGCCCCATAGTTGGATGTGTGATGGATTTTAGTGATACAAGAAGCAAAATATTCATATGACATATGCAGTTGAGTACAAACGTGCACATCTCGACCCACTGTAGACCACTTACACAGATGTATCCTAGGGATTCCTATCCCCCAAATAAATCCATTACAGAGCACTGAACTTGAGGACCCCTTCAAAAAGTTGTCTGCTCCACTATAACCCAGATGGAGAGAAATATAAATCTGAACAGATGGGTTACCCATCAAATTTTATTCAACATCGAGTACAAGTCTTACCAAAATTGCTACAGGTATATGAGGAGGCAAGAGTTTGGCAGGCTCCCTTAATCTCTTAGAAGCACTGATGGTAGTCCTGCCTAAACCAGAACGTAATCCATCTGGTGTGCGATCGTTTAGGCCATTATCGGTCCTCCTTTTAGATTACACGTGATTGGGGAAGTTACTGGCTCACAGACTGCTTTCCATGCTTGGGACATTAGTCCATACAGATGAAAATGGGTTTATACTGAAAACAAACACCTTTCTGATCATCCCGTACTTCTGGGACTGATGGGGGGCCAACCATTGGAATTGATGAGAGGTGCCTGATGGTATCATTAATTCTAGAGATGGTGTTTGAAACCCTCAGCTTCGTATCTCTTTGTAGTCCGTAGTCCTCGAGAAAGCAAAGATAAAAACTACAGAAAGACTGAGATCTACATTATTGGAAACATCTAAACGGGTGGATAAGGAGAATGTAACTCGCATCATCATGGATTTCAATTCAGAAAATAGAAGTCTAAAACACATCATAAAGAAAAATAGGAACATTTTGATGCTTGATGAATCACTAAAAAGAACATTACCACCAACTCCTAAAATAACATATAGGAAGACAGCCTCGTTGGGTGATATCCTGACACAAAGTCAACTAACAACTTGTAATCTAAAAAATGAGAACATCCTGGCTTACAACATCTGGCTTTTGGAAGTGCTCGAAATGTAAAGCCTGTGAACATGGTTGTAACACTCTATCATATCAGCTACAAAACGGAAGAAGGGAAAATATCACTGATCACATAACCTGTGAATCCAAATTCGTGGTGTACGTTCTACAATGCCCATGTCAAAAATTGTACGTTGGGAGTACAATAAATAAATTGAAACTGCGTATATTACAGCATCTAAGAGCAATTAAGAACCAAGATCTCTCTTACCCAATGGCAAAGCACTTTCTCGAAACTTTCTCGAAAAACATTCGAGTAACAACCAAGAGTTGAAATTGTTTGGTGCGAAACTGGTCAAACCAAATGAAAGAGGTGGGGACAGAACTTTGGATTTAAGGAGAGCTGAATCGAGGTTTATTTTAGCACTTGGGACAGAGTCCCTTTGGGCACAACCTGGATGCTGAATTACATGTGCATTTGTAGGAATGGAACCGATTGGACAGCAAGTGATAAACATACGAAAACTCCCTGGGGACAGAACAATCATGAGTACAATGTGATGAGGATTAAATTAATAAACAAACATAATCAAGAAGAGAAAATAAATGATAAGGGGTGGAAGAGAGAAAAACTGGAACACAGTTGAGGATGGAAAGGGGGAAGGGAGAAATGTATGGAGTGATTTCGGGTTGTTCCCTTTGGGATCATATGTTGAACTTGGGAGAAGAATAGGGAAGAACTGGATCAAAAAAATTTTTTGTCTACTTTTGAATAATTTGATATAGGGAAAAAGATAACTTTAATGCGTCTTTGCACATGAAGAATATTTTGCACAGAATGTTTTGCACATGAGACTTTTCCTCTAAGTCTTCTCTTCTCCTTCTCCCTCTTAGAGACTTATAACTTAGATGACTCTTAAAAAGGATGGTTTTAAGGAAATGACATGAATAGATGGTAACATATGCTTATCTTGTTAATTTTACCATTGTAATTACCAAAGTAATATTATCATAAATGAATCTATTCTTTTCTTTCTTTCTTTCCTTTCTTCTTCTCCTCTTTTCGTTTTGTTTTCTTTACTTTCTCTTCCGCCCCTCTTCCTCTCCCTCTTATACTATGACAATCGAACATCTCACATACTCTTGGATTTGTATAAATTCCCCTCTTCTGATGCTTTAGAATTTTAAACACATGTTTTTAACCAGGCAAAGATCATGTTGCTACGATTTCTTCTTTTTCTTCGGGTACTTTACCATAATGTCTTTCTGTCATAGCAGAAACAGTAATAATGGTCGATAATAATGGCCATTAGACATGAATAGATTAACAGGGTTAACAGTCTAGTCTATTTTTAAAGAAATAAAGAAGGGACTTAAACACTTATACACTTTAAATGGATAGTTTAGACTGCAGGACTCTATGGTCCAGTTGAAGGCATCCGCCGAAACGCGTTGACTGTCCTCTTTGTTTGCAATAATGGTGTTGTAATGGAATAAAATACCTAAACTTTGAAGAAAACACGTCTGGATTCCGTTTGTGCTGTGGTGAATTCGAACTGCTGGGCTGCGGACAGGAGCCCGGCTGGGTTCGTTCTTTCTTGAGAAATATATATATATATATAAGTACACCTCCTTCACAGGAATGAATACGCACTCGCAGGGTCTTCCGTTTTTAAATTTTAATCATTCGCAAATTCCAGCATCATATAAATACCGACGCGTTTCGCCACCAAACTGGCGGCTTGCTCACGGAAGACCCTGCGAGTGTGTATCCATTCCTGTGAAGGGGGTGAACTTATAAATTTCGGCGAGGCTCTGCCGAGGAATACTGCACCGGTCAAAGAAGCGCCAGGGGTCGACAAAGACGAGCCATTTTGATGAGATATATATATATATATATATATATATATATATATATATATATATATATATATATATATATATATATATATATATATATATATATATATATATATATATATATATATATATATATATATATATAATTTTTTTTGTCTTTTTGTAAACATGCATTACATTGGGTGTAGATAACAGGTGCTCACTTCCGGGGGAAATATTTAAGGTTAGTCTAGATCTGTTGTGGGGTATAAAGCTAATTCTAATTCCCTCCATCAATGTTCCATAAACAAAGGGTATGTGGAGATGTTCAAAGGTAGAAAATTGTACGAGTTATTTAGAATATTGCAAAAAACCTGGTTCACAGTTTACCTCATATCCTGAGTTCGAAGATGCCTTGGTATATAGACACCCTGTAATGTCTCTGCAGTAAGTGGTCTCTGGACAGAGCTACATCGCTTCCTAAAGCCAGACTTGTACTATGAAATTCCTAAAATAATCATAATTAAAATGCGTGAATGTGTCGGATATCTCTCATTCTACATTGACGTGTGTGTATTCACTAGGTATGCATGAACTGAAACAATCTTTTGTCACAAAACGTATCTTTTTGGCAAAGACATTATTAGTCCGTCAGAAAAGCGATATCAACTACTCAACAATAGGCATATTAGAGTTTATGGAAATTGAATACAAGCTATATATTTTCCTACTGTATTTGTTTCATATGTCCTCAAAGAATTTCTGCACCTTCAAACTTTTACTTCTAGGTTTCTTTTTGAGCCTGCTTCCCTGTGCTTCTTATTTCCTCTCTCTTCTTGTAATCATCAAGAGAAGCCCAAAACTAGTATAAACCATAGAGGTCCGTGAATTATGAGACGCAGCGGAAATAGAGATGCAAACTTTCCCACTGTCTGGGTTACTATGAAACATTTGATAGATAATTTGGTGAATGTTTAAAAAAAATAAACACTTTTGGTTAATGCTGTAGATAACAAAGAAACGGATAGACCATTTGTTGCACCATTGCATTGGTTCCTTCATCTGGGCGGTCACCATTAATGTGTGCGCCTTGCAATCATCCTACACGTTCTCCCTCCCTCACTTCAGAGTTTTCATCATAGAGTTCACATTAGGATAGTTCATAGAAATCACATCATGCGTCCCTTATTTTGGCCTTCCATGGCTTCCCTCTAGTCTTGTACACCTATCTCAGCTGCCATAATTCTCCAGTCCATATTCTGGCACCATTCTCTGAAAGTGGATTCCAGGCACCTCCTCCACCCCTTGGCTGCCTCTCTTCTGGCGACTGCTAATTCTATATTCCTAAGCATCATTCCATACATAGACACACCACGCTAACAGTCCCACCCCACCCCACCAAAAAATACCTAACCCCTGCCATCTGACCATTCCACCCCTTAGCCCAAGTAGAATTTTTCTTGGTCCTGGTCTACATTGGATTTTATAACCCCTGACCGTCTGCTTCCCACCTTACGTCAGAAGTCCTTATCCATTGGGCAGTACTGCCACATATGTTTAAAAGTTTCTCATTCCACTGTAGCACGCCTTAAGTCATAGGTTGGACCAGACTGGACGGGCCCAGGGGCCAGGGATGCTGTCACTCGTCTCGCCTACTCTCCCTCTGCCCTCAGGAATCTGCAATCTGCACATTGCGTATTATCTCCGGCTAGCCTAGATCGCGTTACATCATTCGGCATTGCGCGTAAAGTATCTCTCCCACGCTCTAGCTGCAAGTCCTCAGCCCGTCCTAGTACTAGCGAAACACGCATCCGATTATTATATCTAAACACACGTTCATTCGTAAAACACCAGGCTGATCTCTTTCTTCTTCTCATTAATGAAAGCCCTGATATCCTTTTAATCACTGAGACCTGGCTGACTGATGATTCTCTCCCTGACATCCTGGCAGCTTTGCCCCCGACTACTATATGCTCAATATGAACCGACCCTCTGGTCGCGCTGGTGATGGGGTGGCAGCTGTCATACGAAAGGAGTTTAAATTCATCTCCACGTCTTCTTTCACCCTCGCTGATGTAGACAACCTTATCATCAGTCTAGAAACTGGGGAGGGAGCTCTTACTCTTATTGTTCTCTATCGCCCCCCCACTCTATGCCTCTGTTTCCCGTCGCTGTCAGCGAATAGCTAGCCAACCTAATCACCTCATCTGCCCGGGTCGCTATCTTCGGCGACTTCAACTATTGGTATAATGACAGCAAAGCCGGCCCCCATGCGGCCGAGCTGTTTGAAGTGCTTTCTAACCTTAACATGATCCAACTTGTCACTTCTCCCACCCATATCAGGGGCCATAATGTAGATCATATTTTGACCCACAACCTCACGCTCTCCTGTCCTGTGATCACTCCTTGTATCTGGTCGGACCATCATATGATCGACACCGTGATCACAGTTAGGGGTCGTGTAAAGGTTCCTCCTCTGGTAGGTGGGGTTGCTCGCAAATGGAGCGCCCTTGATTCTCAAGGTTTTCTTTCCTTCTTGGCTGAGACTCGCCCCCCGCCGCGCAGTGTCGCGACTGTCCATACTCTGGAGGATGATTTCTCCAGTTGGATTACCAAAGCCAGCGATCATTTCGCTCCCCTCTCCAGATTCCCTCGCTCCCGGCACAGCAAGTCACACAGGTGGTTCAATACCACCCTGAAAACTCAACAACTTGAACTGCGCCAGATGGAGCGCAGGTGGAGACGTAATTACTCGCCCACCGACAGAGAGGCATACGTCGCTGCACGAAAAAAATATAAAAGTGCAATCATAGCAGCAAAATCCTCACATATCTCTGAAAGGATCCTCGTCGCCCCTAACAAGTCCAAGGAGATTTTCAGAGTCATGGGTGAGCTCACGTCTGACGCCAGAACCCTCCCTTCTCAGGCCCCCACCCAAGAGTCCTGCAATGCCTTAAATAGTTTTTACATTGAAAAAATTATCAAGATTAAGAATACTATCCCTCCCGCCTCCTCCGCTGCCATATTAGCTTCCTCTCATGGAAACCCACTCTCCCTATCATACTTCCCTGTCCTTGATCCCTCCACTCTGGCCAAACTCGTTACCCGAGTCAAATCTGGCTCGCCCAATGATTGTTGTCCCCCCTCTGTTTATCATGACATCTGCCTGGCTCTGCCGGATTGCATCTTGCCTCTGTTAAACACCTCCCTTGAGACGGGCCCGGTACCCGACTCCTTCAAGGAGGCTGTTTTGGTGCCCCTGCTGAAAAAACCCGGAGCCGACCTGGAGGACCTTGCCAACTATCGGCCTATTTCCCTCTTGCCCTACCTATCCAAACTCTTGGAGGCACACGTCACCAGTTGCCTCTCTCAATTTGAGTGTTCCAACTACCTCGAACCTAATCAAGCCGGTTTTAGACCAGCCCACTCCACCGAGGCTGTGATCCTGGCAGTTATGGATTCTCTAAGGGGTAATGCCGATAAAGGGGCGCCTCAGGCGCTCGTCTTATTGGATCTGTTGGCGGCGTTCGACACAGTGGACCATAACATCCTTCTCCACCGTGTCGAGCAGGCCGGCATTCGGGGCCTGGCCTCTGCCTGGATCAAATCCTTCTTGTCGGGTAGAACCCAGGCGGTCCGCTTAGGCCCTTTCACGGCCGCTAAGGAACTATCCTCCTGCGGAGTGCCCCAGGGATCATCCCTGTCCCCTCTGCTTTTCAATCTCTATCTCCAACCACTCGTCCACTCTCTGAAGAGGTGGGACATCACCGTCTTCAACTATGCAGACGATCTGCAAATTATCTTCCCCCTCAACACTCCCAATGCAGCTCTTGACTGCCAAGCGGTTATGTTACACATCCAGCAATGGATGAATTGTAACCAGCTCAAGCTGAACCCGGGGAAAACAGAGCTAATCCTCCCGGGTAACAGCCCCATTTACTGGGGTCCACAGTTTTGGCCGGTGGAGCTTGGCTCCCCGCCTGCTCCGGCTAAGTCAGCAAAGAGTCTCGGGGTTATCATTGACACAGAGCTCTCCCTCAAGCCTCAGGTGGGTGCTGTCGTGTCATCATGTATGTCCCAGCTAAGAGAAATCAGGAAAGTCTCCCACCTCCTTACACCTGAGGCTCTGATACAAGTCTTGATTGCTCTGGTGCTCTCCCGCCTGGATTTCTCAAACTCTCTGTACCACGGCCTGCCCAAATCCCTTCTCTATAGGCTCCAAATTGTGCAGAACCAGGCGGCTAGACTGGCCTATAAAATCCCGAAGTGGCAGTCTGCGAAACCATTACTTCACAAACTCCACTGGCTGCCGGTCGAACAGAGGGCTGCGTTTAAGATCGGCTCCCTGACATTCAAAGCTGTGTTTGGGACTTCTCCCGCCTTCCTTAAATCCCTGGTCACTCTTTACTGCCCGGTACGCAACCTACGGTCCTCTCACCGCCAGCTCCTAGTCATTCCCCCAATCAAGCCTAAAAGATTCGGCAGTCGTAGATTTGCTTACTTGGCTCCCAAACTTTGGAACCCGCTGTCCCTTCCGCTTAAACTTTCCAACTCCCTTCTTGAATTCAGAAAACTCCTGAAAACTAGTCTTTTCACACAATCTGGCTAGATCCCCTCCTTCACACCTCTCAGCACCCAATCAGCGCCAGGAAACTTATGGTGTCAGAGCGCTATAGAAAATCCCCTTAAGATAAGATAAGGTAAGGCTGAAGCCCTTGAGATGTGCGTGTAGTATACCAGATGAAGTATCTAAGCTGTAACATTCTCAGACCAGCTTTAATAGCGACTGTTCGGGGGATCCTGGTCGTATCCTCCCATTCTCTCATCTAAGTTGCCTAGATCTCTTGCCTATTTTGCTCTTACTGCTCCTGGGCAGTCAAGTGTGTTATTGATTAGTAATTCATACATCTGTGATATCGCCATGTAATCCATCATTACCCTGTTCTCTAGAGGCATGCACCCCTGTACATCCACCAGTTGATCTTTGTATATATTCAGTGCATGTCTGAGCTGTACATATTTGACCATTTTTTTTACCACATTCCTCCTCTAAAGCTTCATGTGTTTTCATGCGTGAGTCTTCCCATACATCTTTTGTCTTTGATATATCAATAATTTCCCTCTTCTGGAATTCTGGCAGTGACCATCACATCTTTTTCAACTGTCCCAAAGGGGCCTCTGTCCCTTTATCTTTCGTGCCAGTTTGCAAAGTATGTAGGTTCTTTTTTTAGGGATGAAGGATGCCTGTCATTGAGCACTGCTAGCTGGGAGGCTCCAAAGTACCTATGGGAATCTAAGAGTGCGATCCCATGGTCCTGTACCCCACAATATATAATGTATTGTATTGTATTGTAATTGCATTTATATAGCGCTTACTACCCCATACGAGGCGTCGAGGCGCTTTTTCGGCGAGTAGCACGCTACTCCGGGACCCATAGAGGATTAGTGTTGAATTAGTATAGTGAAACATGCAAGTACATTTTAAGTGGTGGATAGGTTAGTCAGTTAATTGGATTTGGAATGATGGCAGAAGGATAAAGGTTTGTATTTATATAGCGCTTGTTGACGCACGCTATTCAGGAAGCCTAACAAAGGATTAGTGGCAAATTAATATGGTGAAATATGAAGTAATTTCAGTGGTGGATATTAGTCAGTTACTTGGAGTGAGAAGGTTAGCGGAGGGATAAAAGGGGAAGAAAAATTTGCATTCATATAGCATTTGTTATCCCTGATGGGTGTTGAAGCGCTTTTCTGGCGAGTAGCACGCCACTCCGGAACCCATAAAGGATTACTGTTGAAAATTAATATAGTAAAAAAATAAATATGAAGTAATTTGAGTAGTGGATATGTTATTCAGTTATTTGGGTAGTATATTAGTATAGTTTAATATGGAATTTGAGAAGTGAACATGTTAGTCTCTTAATTTCGATTGAAAAGGATAGTGGAGGGATAAGAGTGATGGATTTAAAATTTTTTTTTTTTAGGTTTTAGCAGTAGGACGAGGCTTTTGGGCAAGTAAAAAGGAGTTTTGGAGGGGAGGACTCGGAGGGAAGAGTTTAGAAAGGTTTGTTTTAGGGGATCGGTATAGTAAAAGAGGTGTCAGATGATGCAAGGAGGGGTAGAGTAGGAGAGAGTCTAGAAAGGGTTATTATGGCAATCATAGTAGTGGTATGGGGTTTAGTATAGGGCAATGGGAACCCTAGCCTTAACACTATCCAATCACAACACTTGCCCTAAAATCTAGAACCATTAGGAGACCAGGACCTCACAGCCAATCTTAGCCCTATTCCAAGCACCCAATCAGTTCAAAAACCCAGATCTCTGCGTCCAATAAAGGCCCTAGCCCTACCAGCAGGCGCGGTGCGTCCATAGGGGCGTGGGGGCGTAGCCCCCCCGCCCGCAGCCGCCCGCAGGAGACATCGAGGGAGAACTGACACTGCATGCCAGTCAGCATGACGTCGGGAGGCGTCATGTTGATTGACATGATTGTCACCAGGCAGGCAGCAACACGAGTGCGCATGCGTGGGGACGGAGGGTGAAGTTTTTACCCGTGCCCACGCATGCGCACTTGTGTTCGTGCTTTTTTGCGCATGCCCATTAGGAGCCCTTCGGACTCCTAATGGGCGTGCTCTGGGCGTAGAGTAACCTGTGCCCCTGCAGCGCCAGGAGAAGTTTCCGTATAAGTGCTAACGCTAAGGTAATCCTACTACATATGGAACTTTTGTTTTTGTTTACAGCTACGTTTAGGACAACGGTGTAGTTCTGCTGCACAAGAACGCCCAAAGGTTTCATGAATATACAATTGTTATTGTTACATGTCAGACTTGCTCTTGAACATGCATTATCTCTCAATAAAGGTCACACAAGGGGAAAAGTGAAGAAAGACAACACTTCCCGGTCTGTATTCCAAAATGCACAGTTTAATCAAAGAGAACCTATCAGCGTTGGGCCCCTTTAGTGTATTAATGAGTTTCCTCTCTCGAATAACCAAGCTTTAAGATCTCAGAATGTCACCCCACTTCCGGTCAATCAGCGATTTCCTGTTGACCTCTGGCTTTAACAACGACGTACAGAGGGCTCCTTCCAGCAAGGCCATTTGCCAAGCTCTGTGGCCGTTCCTTTCTTAGAGGCTGGCTGTTTCTGGTGAAGATTGTAACCTGGCATGTTTGAGGGCTGGTTCGCCGCTGGCAAGCATGGCTGGCACGCGCAGATACTATCATTATATTTATCTAACGAGGAGCCGGCGCGTGCGAGAGGTAAACCTTGGAGTGTTTACAGAGATCATGCAGATAATGTGCCTTCTGTGTAATCTTACTAGCCGGCCACACGTCATGACGCAGGGCACCCCGGGGTGGCTGGGCCTCGCTCTCTGTCTGCATCGATCATGCACAGCTCGGCGCCCCAGTGAGGGCTCTCGCCAAACGAAAATGTAAATGTATGTAGTGCTTTCTGCCATAGCGTTTACCTTCGTGTTGCTGTAAATACATAAAACATGATGCTGTGGCCCAAAGCAATGGGACATACATGTTATCTTCCTCAGAAGGATAAAACGCCGCTCAGGCTTGCCACAATTTGCATGTGATATGAAGATCATAAGAGATTTCCAGAGTTGAATGATGTATGGATGCAGGATGGGTGGGTGGATGGATGGATGCATGCATGATAGGTGGATGGATGCATGAATGATGGATGCAGGTTGGATGGGTGGGTGGGTGGATGGATGCATGCATGATGGGTGGATGGATGCATGAATGATGAATGCAGGTTGGATGGGTGGGTGGATGGATGGATGGATGCATGAATGATGGATGGATGGATGCAGGATGGGTGGGTGGATGGATGGGTGGATGCAATAATGATGTATGGATGGATGGATGCAGGGTGGGTGGATGGATGGGTGGATGCATGAATGATGTATGGATGGATGCATGGATGCATGCATGATGGGTGGATGGATGCATGAATGATGGATGCAGGTTGGATGGGTGGGTGGATGGATGGGTGGATGCATGAATGAATGATGTATGGATGCAGGATGGGTGGGTGGATGGATGGATGGGTGGATGCATGAATGATGTATGGATGGATGCGTGGATGTATGCATGATGGGTGGATGCATGATGGATGGATGGGTGGATGCATGATGGATGGATGGGTGGATGCATGATTGAATGATGTATGGATGCAGGATGGGTGGGTGGGTGGATGCATGAATGATGTATGGATGGATGCAAGGTGGTTCGGGCTCGCTCGCTGCGGTGCAATATGCAAATTAGTTTACGCCCCACCACTTTCAAATGTCACCAGCCGCCCCTGCCTACCAGTAGTCTCAAAACAAGTCCATGCAACCAATGGCACAGGTAGCCCTATTCCCTACTTCCAATAGAAAGCCTGAACCCTACTCTAAGTCCCACACCTAGTCCAGCAACCAATCACACCAGAAGCCCTAATCGCTACTTCCAATTAAAGGTCTAACCCTAGACCTAGTCCCACCCTACTCCCAACAACCAATAACATAGGAAGCCCTAGTCCCTACTTCCTTTTTTTTTTTCTTTTTTTTTTATTGATGACACAAGCCATAAAGAAATACAGAGAGTCAGTTAGCACAAAACACACACAAAAAAAGAAAGTCAGCAATCATAATATTAATAGAAACATATCATTTTTGCATAAGATATGAAATCATACACCCGCGGACAACAAAAAAACACAATTAAAAAAAAAAAAAATTACATAGAATATAGAAGCCATTCAATTCACACTGAAAGAAAGGTCCCCCAGATTTTTTCCAATTTCTTGAGCGAGTGAGCCCCTCTTGTTCTCGCTATGGAGAGTTCCATATCATAGATTTCATTCACCAAGGACCACCATTCGGTTACATGGGGTGGTTTAACTAAAATCCATGCCCTTGCAATAGTCAGTCTTGCACATGAAATCAAAACAAATAGCAGATCCGTAAATAAGTCAGTAGTTGAGAATATTCCAAGTAATACCATCTCGGCTGAAATTAAGGCAGGGAGTATTAATTTCTGCCTCAAAATGTTTCCTACCCATCCCAAAATACGCGGAGCAAAGGGCATCAAAATAGCATATGCTCCAGATCTGCTGCTGCGAGGTCGCATTTGGGGCATTTAGTACGGTCGCTAATAGCAGTGTTTCCAGACCATTTGGAGATACGTAGCGGAGTATAGTATAAATGACAGACAGTTTTGTAAGCTTGTAGTTGAAGGCTAGATGAATGAACCAGGCTATTGATGCGTTGAAAAAATTTAGATATATTATTAGAAGATATACACCTCCCCATTCTAGAGGCCCATTTCTCCGCGAGGTTCGGGCAATCATCAGTCTTAAACTGACTGAAGCATTTGTAACCTATACTAATCGAAGCTTTACTTTACTCTCTATAAATACAGGTCCATATTTCTGAGTCTAATAGTTCTATTAATTACAATATACCTAAAAAAAATCTCGAATTTGTATATATTTAAATCGCATTTGTTCCGGTAGTTTATAGAGTAGTCTCGAACTCCAGTAAGCCTGTTATGCCATATAAACCCCCCAGCCTAGTAATACCAAAATTAGCCCAAGATCTCCCTACTTTATCACTGAAAATACCCGGGTAGTCACGGGTTATCCAAAAGCGCCAGGTTAGGATGATAGAGGGAGGTCGCATCAAAAGCCAGAATCGTATTCCAAATACGGACCGCATCCCTAGCGGTCTTAAACCTGACTCTTTTAAAGTAATTCGGATCGTTAGCTTTGGCAAGAAATTGTTTACAATCGGAACCTAGCATGAATTGGTGAAAAAAAAGCGGATTACTAGAGTTAAAGAGGCTACGCAGTCGGCCCAAAAAGGTGGCATAAAAATAAATTCTAAAATCTGAGAAATTGAGCCCACCTTTAATAAATGATAACTTTAAAAAAGATAATGATCTGCGACTTTTTTTATAGCCCCAAATGAAGCTACCAAGAATTCCATCTAACTTTCTAAAAAAAGAATTATTGAGCAACAGGGGGATAGACCTAAACAAATATGGAAATTTGGAGAGAATATTCATTTTAATAAGATTTACCCGTCCAAACATGTTGAGGGGGACCTTATGCCATTTTTTAAGAAGAACCGCAGTGTCTTTCAGTAATGTGTCATAATTAAGTGCATTAATATCCCTAACACTAGGTGAAATATTGATACCTAGATAGGTGGCTGTCTGACAAATACCCTGAACAGGAACAGAAGGTTTGTAGTTCACAATAATTTGCGTTTCATTCAGGTTTAATTTATATCCAGAAACGGCACCAAAATCGTTGGCTTCCTCCGTAATTCCCACCATTGCTTCTGCAACCTCTGTTGTATAGATTGCCAAGTCATCAGCGCAGGCTGTAATTGTGAGCATATTATTTCCGTGATAGAAGGGCTTAATGTGTACTTGAGACTGTAAAGCATTTATAAATGGCTCCATAGAGAGAGCAAATAAGAGTGGTGATAAGGGGCACCCTTGATGAGTGCCTCTTAAAATTGGAAAATTGGAGGACATCATGTTAGCATAGCCTATTTTTGCATTTGGGCAATCGTACAGAGCCTGATTTCTCCTTAAAAATTGTATCTTGATGCCAATCTCTGATAAGACAGACCACAGATAATCCCACCCCACCCGGTCAAATGCTTTTTCAGCATCTAATAACACCATGCTGAGTGGGGATGGATTAATGGCTGCAACATCAAATGCGGTAATCGCTGTGTTAACATGCGCGGTTGTGTCCCTTCCAATCACAAAACCGTGCTGTTGTACATTAACTAATTTAGGCATAAGTAGGGCAAGCCGCATTGCAAGCAGTTTGGCATAAGCCTTGGCGTCCGCATTAATCAGAGAAATCTGCCTATAAGAGCCACACTCTGTAGGTACTTTATTTTTCTTTAAAAAGAATATAATTTTTGCAGTTCTCCAAGAATAAGGGGCCTTACCAGTGTCGCCTATTTGATTAATGACGGAACATAAAAGAGGGAGCAATTCATCACAGCATATTTTATATAGTTCAATTGGGAGCTTGTCATCTCCGGCTGCTTTCCCAGAGGGAAGCGAGGAGATAGCAAGCTTAAGTTCCGAGAGCGAGATCTCTTTTTCCAACTGTTCCATCGCCTCTACCTGTTTTCCTAATACCCAATTCTTCCGAATATACCGCAGTAATTTTTTCTCCGTAGGGTATTGCTCTGGAGTATAAAGTTTGCTATAATACGAGACAAATTGTTGCAGAATCTGTCCTGGTTGAGTATAGATAGTTCCGTCCGCTCCTTTTATACTTTTAATTAGTAAGCTAGCCCTGTCTTCTGCTATTTTATAGGCTAGAATTTTCCCAATTCTTTCACCGCTTTCATATTGCGACAGCTTATATTTATGTAATTTGCAGCTAATGCGCTCTCTAAAAAGTTTTTGGGTGTTAGATCTTAAAGTAATTAATTTAAGTTCAAGCTGGTTTGGAATTAGTAAAGTGGGTACTCCTGGGGCCACCTGACTAAGAGTGTCTGCAAGAAGTTTCTCCAGTGTCCAGATATTTGAAGTAATATCACAAATCTCCTCCTTCCGTTTAGCATTTTGCCCAAAAATGAACTGCTGGGCAAACCCTCTTATGCTCGCTTTGCAAGCGTCCCAAACATAAATTAGTGCCGCGGAATTAATATTAAACTCCAAAAATTCTTTAATATGATCCTTCAGCTGGGTGATAAATATTGAATCTGACAACAAGTATCTAGGGAATGAAAACATCCTAGGTTCTACTATTTTAGATATAATATTAAGTTGTAGTAGGATAGGATTATGATCCGAGTTTACTCTTGGACAAATCTCCATTTTGCATGTTTCTAGTATGTTATCAGAGGCCCATGCCATATCAATGCGTAAGCACAATTTATGTGGCGCTGAATAATAAGTATAGCCTGCAAGCTTAGGATAAAGGTTTCTCCAGACATCCTTTATGTTATGTATGCGTGAAAGTTCCAAGATAGCCGCTCGTGTCTTACGCATACGTGTAGATGTACCTTGTCTCGTAGTGTCCTGTGCATAATTCATAACACAATTAAAATCACCCATAAGTATTAGCTCCCCCTCCCATTCTAGTAGTTCCATATTTAATCTGTCAAAAACATAAGCATTGTCACTATTTGAACCATATAAAGCACAGAAAACATATTTGCCGCTTGCTGTGTTAATTTGTACGATAGACCAGCGTCCAGCCTTATCAGAAACTGCCTTAAGAATATCTACTTTAAATTGTCTTTTCTTGAGCATGGCGACCCCTCGAATAGAAGCATTTAGAGTTGTACATGTCAATAGCTCATAACCCCCTTGTTCAAGCAGTTTCCTGTCTTTGTAGCATATGTGAGTTTCAATTAACAGTGCTAAATGAGGATTGTACATTTTAGGCTCTTCAAAAACCAATTGCCTCTTGCTTTTATTATTAAGGCCTGAAACATTCCAGGCTAGACAGTTAAAGTGATACATATCTTATATCTGAATATGTCCCAGGTTCTTGTTTTTAGTCTAAAGAAAATCTCTCTCAATTTGTGTCTTAAACAATCTGTACTTGTGTCATCTTTTTTGAGCAAAAGAACCCCCCCCAACAAGGCTCTACCACTACCCCTAGCCTCCAACCCCTAAACCCCCCACCCATAAGTACCTGCTGAGAAAGTTTCCCTCTATCTGCTGCTGCCGCTGGAGTGGCAGCGGACCAAAGAGGTCTCCACGGAACCCCCGTCCCTCCATATTGAACTCATATATTAGGAGAAAAGTAGAAGAGAAAAAGAGAAAGAAAACAGTGCCAAAATAAAGTGCAAGCTTAGCACTAAAGAAAGAAAAAAATTCGAAATACATTATCCCATTTTAGAAAGAATCAGCTCCGCTTCTTTAACATCATTGAAAAAATAAGTGTGTCCCAATTTAATTACTTTTAGGCGCGCAGGCTCTTGAAGAAACACCTGTGCACCCACTGATTTGAAAGGGTCAATAAATTGGCGCAGTCTCTATCTTTAGTCGATGGTGGCCTTACTAAGGTCAGATCTCACGAAAAAGGTTACTTCTCCTGCAGTAACAGGAGTATTAGGCCTAGCCTTAATCGAAACCGCTTGTCTGAGTAAGTAATTGCCAAAATAAATCATAAAAGGTCACGGAAATGTACTCTCCTTATTCCAGTTAGTCATTGGCAATCTGTGTACACGCTGAAGTTGGGAGTCCCAATCCCAGTCGGCCAAGTCTGGAAATGCCCTTTGAAACAGCTTGACCATATAAACGCGGCGTCCGACCCTTCTGATCCTTCGGGTACTCCAAAAAGTCTGAGATTCTGCCGCCTTTGTCTGTTTTCTAAGTCTTCCACTTTGTTCTGCAAAGCCCCAATATACTTATCATGCTGGTTAGTTGAAGCCACTGTATTAGTTAGGGACTCCTCCACTTCCACAACCCTCTGCTGCAACTCTTCGATCTCCTTTGTAACCCCGCTCAATTTATTAGTAACCTCTAATAAGCAGTTCTGCATTTTGCAGTTATCATCCCTTAGTTGTAGAAAGTTCTGTTGAGTCTTTTGCCGATGTTCCAATAATGTTTGAATTTTTTGGGGAGAGGGGTTGGCCTAACGGCTAAGACGCTCGACCTCGGACCTGGGGATCTGGGTTCGAGTCTCGGTAACGACGCCAACAACCTCCTGTGATTTTGGGCAAATCACTTAATCTCCCCGTGCCTAAAATGAAAGTGTGTCCTCATGTAACGTAACTGGTGCTATGTAAAGCGCTCTGATACCTGATTTGGTTCGGGTCTAGTTCGCGCTATATAAAACTCTGCAAAAAAAAAGAAGAAAAAAAAAATCCAAAGAAGGAACTGTAGAAAAAGCCAGGGGAGAGAAGTGTGAATTACCAGGAATAACTTCTTCAATTGAGGATAAGTGCACCGATAAAGCAGGAGCGGCAGTACTTTACTTATCCAATTCTTCTATGTGTTTGCAAATTGATATACATTTGTCTTTTTCCTGGCACACACTAGCACCATCAGTCTGAACCATGTCAGGTGCAGGTATTGCTACGGGGGTCACGAGCAGAACCGGTGAGGTACAATTGCCAAGAGTGGAGTCAAGAGGATTCTTTAAACTGTCTCCCTCTATAGGGCTAGTACCCGATAACCGTAATGCCATACTCTTAACCCCCACTTTGGCTTGTATCCATTTACGCATGGGACTCACATCTTTAATGGAATTTCCACGAACATTTGATGCAGTTATTGTGGCAGATAAAGCAGAGGAAATCGTATTTTTCCCTTTCTTAGCTTTGCTCTTCGCCTTCTCCTTTTTTAAACCAGAAATTTTAGTGCCCCCTGCAGAGATAGGATTATATTCAATTTCTTCTTCTATCTCTACCCCTTCCACCAGTTCCTCATATTCATCATTTGAATTTTCTTCCAGTATTTCAGGAATACCCGTTTCGGAACTCTCTGCTGCAGCGCTGGGATCTAATGTTTTATTAACTTGACAGACAGCCCCTAGCTTCCCAGCAGAAATAATAGTACCCAAATTAGGAATGCCATTTAAAGAGATGGTCTCTAACTCCCGTTTATCAGCATGCATCAAAGTATCTGCATTCGGTTGCTTATCTGAAGTCACATCAGTCTATAAGGCAACATTTGTAGAACGGCTCTGTACAGGATTAGAATGTGAACAGCGAAGCACCTCCATCTCCTCTGTTCCGGCATCTGGAATTTTATTCAAGTCAGTAGTGGAAACATTGTCCCCTGGGAAATCCCGGTTTCTACTCTTCACCGGAGTATTATTATCACTTGGAGCAACAAAAAGAGGGGGTCTAACGACCTGTTGCTTACCGGGTCTCCCAGCTCTCTCTGCTGTAGTTGCAGGAGGACGTATCATATTCCCAGCGGCTGTTCCCGCTGTAATTATTGTTGTCGGCTTAGCCAGCCCCGCTGCCCCCTCCTCTCCACCTTCTTCTGTAGGGGTGCCTTTCGCCGCTCTGTTGGAGCGAGGCGCGTTTTTGGGTGCCATCGCTTCGGAGGGCTTCGATCTCCTGGCCCAGAACTTCCGCGGCTTCAGGCAGCACCCTCGATGTACCAGCAGCGCAGCGCAGACCTGTGCAATCGAGCTTTGAGAGTGAAGACACTAAATCGCAAGCCTTTCCCAGCCCGCAGAAGCGGGCCGCGGCAGCAGAGCCGAGCAGAGCAGTGGCGGATCAGACGGACTGTCTGTCGGGGGAAAAATGCCAAGGTAACCTAGCGGGAACGTGAGGAGATATGTAGAGGGGTTTTGCTGTTCGAATCAGAGAGTTAGCTTTTCAGAAGCACCATCCAGAAGAAACCGTCACATTAGTAAAACACCAGTATCGATATCAATGGAGTTCAGGGAGGTCTCGCAGAGCAACCTCTCCGTGGCGTCTTCAGTCCGCCATCTTGCTTTCCTTCAGTCCGCCATCTTGCTTAGGAAGCCCTAGTCCCTACTTCCAATAGAAATCCTAACCCTAGCCCCAACCCTACAATGATTGAATCACAGACCCAGAAACCAATCAGAACCCTCAAATACCCAACCAATGAGGACATTAACCCTAATCCAATAGAAACACCAGATACAACCACCAATCAGTGTAGACATGTTCCAACCACTAGCAGACCATATAAGGTCCCAGCAACCTCAGACAAGGTTTGCTGGCCAGGGAGTTGGAAGCTATTTCTCCTGTTCAGAATTTCCTAGGAGACAGACGGGCTCAATCCACACTTTGGACTGCAGCAGGTAAGGGCCTCACTAACTTGAAATCTAACAATACTGTTTGAATAAAACTTTACTCCCTCTTCTGGCCAATAAACGAAGTGCACAGGCCCTAGTAAACACAGTTTAAACAGCTCACAGAAGCACCCTCTGATGTAGAAAATCCCTGTTGCTTGGGGTGGGGGGGGGGGGGGGAGTGGGAGGCAGGGGGGCTGGTTTCACTGGCTTGTGAACACAAAATGGTGTCTGGGGGTGCACTGTTTTAATATACAGGTCTTAGCACAGAGCAAAGGAGAAATTTGGAGGTAAAACAGAATTGTCACCAAGGAATGAGAGGGACAAACTACAGAGGTTGGACTGCAAATCCCACAATTAAACACGCTAACTGGAGGCATTCATGAGCAGGGAAAACCACAAATTAAAACACAACACAGGTGATCAAATATGCAATTACAGACAGGCTAAAACTATAATCTTTTACTGTAACAACCACAAGCAAAGATAGTAAAAACAGAAAGTGAAAATCGTTTTTTAAACAACTTTTTGTCTTGGGAAGAGACCGCACTAGTCTGTCTCCTTACCACTTCCTAGACTCTGCTCACTGCAATCTGGGGCACAGGTAGGCTGCAACTCACAAGATCGAGGAGAAAGATTTGGGGTGCACCCAGCAAGGCCTTAAGGGTTCAGACTTGCCTGGTAGCTGAATAGCCAATGGTCTGCTGGCCTAGGGGAAGGTTGCACCACTCTTCAATACCTGATCTAAATCTGTCTACCGCCAAAAATAGGAACTATATGGAAGAAAAGACAACCAGTGTTTCTGCCATAGTTCGCTTGTGCAGATAAGAGACAGGGTTGATGTTTGTGTTTTTGTCTCAAAAATACTGCAACATACTGAAAATTTTAGTTAATGAAAAATAGAATACCTCTTCACACTTCTCTTTGTATATACAATGTGCAGACCTATTGCACTGTTGCTCTGATACCCTTTGTTGCAGTAATAGCCCGGGTAGCTCTGGTTTCACTATGAGACAAAGGAGGATAATGTTTTAAAAAGACAATGTTGCAGTTATTAAAAACGAAAGCTGTTGGCCAGCCTGGGATCCTTGCTCCTTAGCACTGAAAAGATGTAAAATGTTAAAGCGAAAAGAGACTAGAAGAAAGGGTGAAGATATGAAGCAATCGTCCAATATTGAAAACTATCAAGAGTCCTGCAGATAAATCAATACCTTCCTAGTCCTTTGTTTAGAATTCAAGCACTAACCTTTTGCTTACTGTGCAGGGTGCTAAGGTGGGAAAACTGACGCTGAAAACTACAGAGATGGAGACAATCTATGATCTGGGAACCAAGATGATCGAGTCGCTGACGAAGGAGAAAGTCCAGTCTGGGTAAGAGCAGACAGAGCACCACCACTCAGAAGTCTTACGGATACTACATCTCCACACTGGATATAGGAAAATAGTTTTTAAGCTAAAGGAACATAGTGGTTCTTTGAAGAAATGTTTGTCCAGTTATGTGTTGAGCTGCTCATTTCTTGGCTCATTCTTCTCTTCTTTTGCAGAGATGTCATTACAATCGATAAAGCCACTGGAAAAATCACAAAGCTGGGTCGTTCTTTCACTCGGGCGCGGGATTATGATGCAATGGGATCGCAGGTACCAATGGCATACTGTGAACGTTACAACTCTTCTAAAATGCATGAGCCCATTATCCAAAATTTAACATGGGCCATACACAGGTTCATGTGATGTAGGCTGGTAATAAGAGTAGGATGTGTTAGGAAACAGATGGCTGTTGTCACAGGAATCCATTTACAAAAGTATACTTTTTCTTTCTTTCTTTATACGTTGGATCCTAGCAGTTTAAAAAAAAACAGATTGAGATTGACAGAGATAACGGTGTAAAATGACTGTTGAGACCTAACGCTTTGACTTGTGGGTAGTTTATTGCCCTGCACTATTTAGTCACTATTTTCTCTGCAGATCTATGTGGATTTTTGCAAATCATAGCCATGTGAATTAATTAAAGAAACTGTTGATTTACGTAATATTCTTATTGTGAGTGATATAATTTGTTGCAGATCCAGCTGATGCTTGCCCAGATTTTTATCTGTGTAGATCTTGTTATTTCTTCTTTGTGCTGTTTGGTCTTTCCTAACACAAGGCATGAGCAGCAAATTTGGAATTGTCTGACGACAGAAAAAGAAAAAAAAATCCTTTTCCAATGTTTTAGAGAATATTCTGTTTTCCTGAAAGTAACTTGATAGTGAGGAGTCTCTATGGGCAGACATGACGGAAAAGAATGCAGCTTTAATAGTGATCACTGTTTCTTTCACCAAAGGCTCTTGCATACCTTTTTTTCTACCTAGATAGATACGTCTGTGGTAACAATAATGATGTTATCTATCTTTGAGATTTTTTCATCATCACTAAATACAGTATCCACGTAATATGTTTTATAAAGATAAAAAAAAGGGGAAAGCAACTATCTTCACCTCTAACTCCTTTTTTATTTATTCTGTTTACGGTTACCTATAATTCCAAAGAATTATGTAACTGAAAGGGTGTTTGTTAATAATGTATGTATTTTATCCAGATACTTTTAAACAAGTTCAAATTGCCCTCTTATCAGATGTGACTTAGTCCATCGCAGCAAGCTTTGGAACGTTTTCAATTGAGCCATCTGTCTTAATTGTGAAGATTCCAGTTTCTCAATTATATTACCTTTCTCCCACTAGACACCTAGCTAGTTGCTAATTTCATTCTTTTCTTTCCAAATTGGCAGCATGGTTTGCTCTCTGCACAAGTTTCCCTGTCCTAATGGAACTTTTGTGTTAATGATTCATTAAAAAAAAATTGATTGGTGGCCTCAAACTCCACCATGTCTATTTACATTTTGAGGCCTTAAGAAATTCAGGAGTCCCAAAATGCTTTCCACCACATATAAGGGGTGTTTTTACGCAGCCTCGTGGTGATGCCCTATTTCCCTCAAGAACCTGCAACCTTGGTATAGATGTAGCTATGTGGAGTGTAAATCATTTGCAGTAGAAGCACAGACTTAATTTCCGACTCTTCAACTATTTTATTTTACTTTTACCTCCTCACCCTTTATCTTTGCAGTGACACAACAGTGGAAATGGTTGTTATTCACATTGTTGCTGCTTAAACTTAAGTAAGCTAGAGTTGATCATTTTCTTATTCACTTTATTCAACCAAACATGACGTTCTTTTAAAAAACAAAACAGGGCTTCTTGCTAAAGATGATTTTTTGAATATTTTGTATCCATTACTACTGACAATTGGTATAATATTAATGCAATCTTGAACTGGGATTTAAAAAAATATATTGGCAATAAAGCTTTGTCCAAACTTTCGACCCATTTCTTTTTATTGACTCACCAGTCCAAATGTGTTCACACAGTTATTATTCCAAATCAGAGATTGTCTTTCTGATCATGTGACCTATTTTCGTAGTAGTCTGATTTTTTTGTTCTAATTTCAATTAATAAATGAAGGGAGATTATTATATTTGCTTATTGCAAGTGCTCAAACTCATGGAGTGTTTTTTTTTCTGGCATTGAAACACTGCACCCAACTCCTCTCTCCTTTCAGACAAAGTTTGTCCAGTGCCCGGATGGAGAACTGCAGAAACGCAAGGAGGTGGTGCACACAGTATCACTTCACGAGATCGACGTCATCAACAGCCGTACACAGGGCTTCCTGGCTCTCTTTTCTGGTACAAACAAGACCACCATCCCTGGAGCTTGCATCTATTACTAGTAACCTGTGGCAATGATGGGACACTGCTAAGAGAGACTTTGCAGCTAGGGCACTGGTGGGAGGAAACTTCCAGAAGTGCTCCCCTCCCATGGCATTTACCCAGCTCAGCTAGGAGAAAGCTTGTTGCCAGCATTCTGGAGCACTGACTAAGCTTTGATCAGAGAAAACATACACTTAAGGCACTGTTTGAAGGAAACTCGCTAATGTGTTCCTATAGCGTTGATGGGCTGCTACTGCTGGGAGATGTTGATTGGGTGTTACTGGTAGAAAGCGCACACTGTCTGGGTCCTATAGTATTGACTGATCATTTTTTAGGGTGAGCTTCCACATCCTGATTTATATAGTATTGACAAAGTGCTGATGAGTGCAAGCTCTCAAATGGGACCATTTAGCATTCACTTGCCACTGGTGGGAGGGAGTAGCTTTAACCCAGTACTACTGCAAGGAAGGCCCTGATATAAGCATCTATAAGGCGGTGTGTATTTAAACACAGACTGAGCCACATTGATGTGCTCAAGATGTTCTTTGTAACAATACAACCTAGGGTGTAAAAAATGGGACTGAGGAATGGAGGGTGAACATTTTAAGTGGTGGCATTTGGTACTTCTAGGATTTAACAACGGTTGAAAAGAAACGTGTTCGTGTTTCTTGAAAGAAAAGTGGTTGGGGCTTTGCAGATATGGAGGAAGGATAACTTGGGTGGGAGGTTGCATCGTTTTTTCGTGGTTGTCCAGATCATGCCTTTTTCTAGATCTTTGTCATATTTTATATCTTTGTTTGTTTGCCTGTTTCTTAACCTTGCTCTCTTTGGTTTGTTTTGTCTGCTCTGCAGGGGACACTGGTGAGATTAAGTCTGAAGTGCGAGAGCAGATCAATGCTAAGGTAGCTGAATGGAGAGAGGAAGGAAAAGCAGAGATTATCCCAGGTGTATGTATTCTGCTCCATCTGGCTTGTCGCTCTGTTTTGCTTGTCTAGTCCCGTGTTTCCACTGTGTTTATATTTTGTTGCCATTTTTGTTTGTTACCAAAATTGGTCAAGCATATGTAGCTTAACTCCCCGACACCCTATTGGGATCATGAGGCATTCAAATACAGCCTTGTGTGCACCATTGCCGCTCTGCCTTCCCTGGAATTTGTTTCCTGCGCTGGGCCGAGAGGGCTCGTAGTCATGATAACGTACCACACATGGATACATTGTTTCTTTCTCCCTATGTCAGCCCTGCTGCCCGGCCTCTCTGAAACCCACGTGTGGTTGCTGGAACCCCCAAGCTGCTTCCCTATGTGTTGGGGTACGGCCTTCTGTACTTGTGCCTGCAAGCACTCCTATAACAACTGGAATGGACAGTTTACTGCCAGCCTGCCCTATACGTCTTTTCTTTTAGCAGACGCTGATTCACTCAGCCAGTAGCAACCCGAGGCGAGAGCCATGTGAGCACTACATGAATTCAGACACCACAGCAGGTAATAGGGCACGTTAGGGTTAGTGTGAAGGATAGACAAATGAGAAGCTGCCTGCTCCGTCGGAGATCTGAGTTTGTCCATTGTGCCCGGAGCGAATCGGTTTTTGCAGCATGTTGATTTTTTTTTTTTTTTTGGGAAAAACCTTTATTGCGACATAAGGCAGATACACTTACAGGCTAGCAAAAACACAGCCGGCCATAATCACAGAGACGGTCAATGCAAATCAAGAAGTTAAAACACATACCTCCCGCCTCCCAAAGTCCACCTCAACACCCAGGATACTGTTGCACCATAACAGCACCAGGATAAGAGAGGTTTTGTTTCCGTTTTTTAAGGGGGTTCAGAGATAAAGCAGGATCCGACATCATACAATCTAGTAACACCAGAGCTAGGGGACATCATAAATCAGGATATGCACATTTGGGACCACTGCAGGCGGGGCGCAGACACTAACATGCACTAAACAGGATAGACAACAAACAGCACATTACGCCCTCCAATGCAGCACGAGCCCGTCGTACCTGAAATGAAAAATTATTAGAACATCCCCCATATTGGCTGGAGACATAAGAACAGCCGGTAAACTACTCACTACTCGAAATCCCAAAAATAAGAAAAGAAAGAGAGGAATAAGTTACCCAAGCAAAGCAAAAGAGAAAAAGAGGCCCTAGAAACTGAAAAAGGAAAGAGAAAAACAGAGAATACCCCCCACCCTGCACCCCTGCCTCCGGCTACGGCCTCCCCCTCAGCAGTGTGCCTGTCGCCCACTGTATGAACCCGAAATTTAGAAGAAAGAGAAAAGAAACAACCACCCGTCCAGACTAAAAAGAACCCAAGCGAGGGAAGGAAAGAAAGAAAGAAAAAACGGGAGGGGAGCCCTCTAACAGTCCCCCGGCCTCTCCCTCTGCAAATATCGTAGACGGACAGAATGTAAAACACCTTCGCCCAAAGCAATACAATAGGTCAGTGCACTAGGCACAGGAGCCGCCCAACATGGCAACAATATGGACAGTATGTCACTCATCCCACATGAATCCGCAAGCAGGAAGCGTCGAAACGGAGGAAACATCGTCTACCCTTGTTCTGTCCCGCACATACTACGATGGCCCATCAAAGTGTCCCACACCAAATCCGCAAACGTAAGGAAGAGGAATATTGAGCAAGTCCAGAGAGCAGCAAGTCTGTAGTGCTGCGCTGCGATCGGACCCCATCCGAGCCCGCTGCCCGCCAGCGCGAATGACCAACCTGTCGCAACAACATGGCTGCCACATCGCAATCAGCAGAGCAGAGCAGGGAAAAAGTGTCGCAGAATGAAAACGTGGTTGGAGCAGAATCGAAGATACCAACAGCATGGTGTGGAAAGAATGCCATCGCTCAGTTCCAAGCAGGAGCCCACGGATAGTTCCAAATCACGAATGTCACAAACTGGGGATCTCTCGAGAGCCCGCGTACAGAAGTTCAGGATATCAGCGCAGGCGCCATATTGTCGCGTCTGGGTAAGAAGTGAAACATACCACTGTGCGCCCACAAACCACACGGGCTCAATAGTTCCACCACAAAGTCAATACCATCCAGCATATCACACAGTGAACGGACATCCTGCTCCAAGGTATCGTGAAATACAGCTAGGGCAGCCAGGAGATCACCAAGACGAAGTTCCGCTCCATGTCCTCTTTGTTAAAGCTCCCGTCCTCCACAGGATGGAAAACAGGTCAGGACTCGGTAGCACGGATACAGCACTATGCCCCCCTCACTACGTTCCGAGGGAGCACCATCATAGATCGGGGCCGGGGCACGAACAGCAGGGTATCAGGCGTCATGGAAGCACAAGCCGGGCACCCAAACAGAGGAAACATGGCCAAAACACAGCCGCCGGGGGAGGCCGTGTTATCAATCGCGGCCGGGCACAAATTCGGGATTCTCCCGTAAGTAGCGGGACAGGAATGACCACGGTCCTCGGCGGCAAGCGAGAAATGTCCAAAAAAGGGGGACAAACGACCCAGGGAAATCAGGAAGGGGCGATCTCCAGCTCATGCCCCCAATCAGACAGGTAAGCGATCTGAAAATCGGCCGGTCCGAAGCAATCCGGAACCGACCGGCCCTCCACCGTGGTCGGTGGCCGTTGTTGTTGAATTAATGGCCGGCCCCGCAGTTAGACGAGGTCCCGGTCTTAAAGCTGCCCCAGGCCGCAAACGCCGCCGTCTGTTTCTCCTCGTGTGGAGGTGGTAGAAAACCCGGGGACGCTCCATCGAGCACCGGAGCCGCTCCCGCGCCCGTGTGTACACTTTATGAAACAGGACATCAGGCCGAAGGCGCCTCCAGGAGGAGATGGTACACGGAGCCGGGGGACTGGGCGGCCATCTTCGATGCCGGCTTGGCTCCTCCCAGCATGTTGATTTTTAATCTTAAGAGTCACTTGTACTTTCGTTTTCACTATGTACTAGCAGAACCCAAGTTTCAGACTGTGTAGGAGAGTAGGATCTGCTTACTATGGTTACCCCTACTTTTTGCTGGTGTTTCACTGTTTTTCGACTTTAGTCTGGCTGGGGCTCTGCTATCCTGAACCCAGCCTAGCTGCATCCTCTCTAAATCGATTCCATGTACATTAGGTACACTCCAGATTGGTAACTGGGTCACCCTTGTGAGTCCCTAGTATATAGTACCTTGGGTACTAATGGCATAGGTACCCCAGAGGCCTACCAGGAGCTGAAGCATGTATTATGCCACTCCTGGGAAGCCTTCCACAATGGCACCACAGGACTGCTACTGCAGCCTGGGTAAGGTGGTGCATGCATCCCTTACTGACATATAGGTTACCTATATCTACCTTCTATCACTGACACATAAAAGCCTATCAGTCACTCCTATGGCAGGCCTTATCAATCCTGAAGGCAGAGAGCTTGGTTTTGTGTGAGAGGGTCCCCATGCATGGGCAGGACCCCTCTGCAGCTTTTGGAGCCAGTCAGTCAGTCAAAAATACTTTATTCGGTTCATAACAAAAACCACAAAAGTATACAGAAGTACCGAAAAAAGAGGGACCGAGGTACCAAATTGCAACCTGGTTAACAAACGGCTAAACATACATAAAAAAGACAAAAACTGTACAAAATAGATACCAAATTCATATGTAAATTTTTAAAAAAACATACACTAATCATTCAATTATAAATTCATTATTAACGAACTTCTAAAAATAGACCATGCAAAGATGTTAACTCAGACTAACTAGTTTTTTCCTTAGTCTCATGGCTATGGGTAAAAATGTAGCAACATTGACGATTTCTCACGTATTAGACAGCAGTTGAAGATATAATAGATCAGGTTTCACTTGTCTAAACCTTTTATCTTTTAGCAGGGGTACAATTAATTTTTTCCGGATATCCGTAAAATAACCACAAAAAAACATGAAGTGAGCAGTGTCCATTATCGAGAATCCATCACAGGTGCACAATTCTAATTCTGATATCTTAGTCCAACATGGGCGCCCAGAGAGAAGGAGAGGAAATTTGTTCAACCTAAAGTTGGTTAGTAGATATCTGTGGTTAGCATTATTAACAACCTTCAGATATAATTCTAAATCATGGTCTGTTGTTACAACTAACTGATGAGCTCTCACAGTTGGCTTAGTCAACTCATGGCCTTCTCTATCCATCCCTTTTTTGCAGCCTATATGTGGTCTTGACCCATTTCATGTCTCCCTTAACCAGTTTAGACGGCTCATCAAAGAGTTCTGGGCGGCCTAATAAGACTGCACGTTTTTTGATATATTTTAGCCATGGGATAGATTCCCAATGTTCTAAAGTGAGACAGTCCCTCAGGATCTCGTGGTTCACCTCCAATTCCGAATTCATCCAGACCGCAATCCACTTTAATAGGGGTGCGATGGCAATCCGGTCTTCTAGGTATTCCACCCCACATTCTTGGTGCACTATAAAACCTGAGGTTGATTGTGGTACTGATAAAATGGACTTCAAAAACGTATCCTCTGCCACCTGTAACAACTTAGCGTTCTTAAATCCCCATAAGTCTGCGCCATACATGGCTATTGAAACACATTTGGCGGCATAGACCTTTAACACTGCCTGTAGCGGTTTTACCCCCAGTTTACGGTAGAAGCCCAGAACTGCAAAAATAGATCGGACAAAAGCATTTCTTTTCTCAGACAGTTGTGGAAGCCAAGTGGAACTTTAATCAAAAACCACTCCCAGATATGGGAATCTAGTTACCCTCGATAACTTATTCCCATTACAGTGGAGTGTCATCAGCTTCCTGCGCCTGCCCTTTGTACCCACAGCCATGACATGAGATTTGGTGTAATTAACACTAAGATCCAAAGAGGACATGAACTCATAAAAAGAATTTAAAAGACTTTGTAGCCCTACTGACGTGCGCACTAAAAGAGCGGCATCATCCGCATATAATAATGCGGGAGGGGAAACTTGCCTGCCCTCGGAATATCCTTACAAGCTGCACCTAGCACACTGGCCAGCCCATTAATGTATAAGGTAAATAATAGGGGGGCTAAGATACAGCCTTGCCTAACCCCATTGGTTATACCTATCTTGCCTGTACAATTCCCCTTACGATCATATCTCACTGTGGCTGTGAGGTCCCTATGGAGATCGGCTAAAAAGTATACAATATTTTCATCGATGCCCGGCTTTAAGAGCAAGCCCCATAGCTTGGACCTGTTCACTCGATCAAAGGCCGAGGATAGGTCCATAAATTCTATTTATAAGCAACCTTGCTTAGCTATGGTATACTTTCCAATCAGCAATTGGAGGTTGAGGCTCTGGTCTATCATACTGCGTCCCTTTCTGAACCCATACTGTATTGCTGACAAAGAATTTGTTTCCTCAATCCAATCAGTTAATTTACACAGAACCACTCTGCCTAAGACCTTCACTGCGGAATCTGTAAGGGAAATTGGGCGGTAATTACCCGGGTCTCCTCTATTACCTTTTTAGGTTTCGCCTAAGTGAAAGCCTGCGCACTGCGCAGGCTTTTCACGCAGGTGAAAACCTAATGAGAATGATAGTGGCTTTGGAATCCGCCCCTCTGTTCCATTGGCTAGCTCCATAAATGGAGGCTAGCCATTGGAACAGAGATCTGTCCGTCATGGCCGGACCAGATTCGTGGGCGTTCCCGCGATTTCTTCCCTCCGCAACGTCATGCGGCCGTGGGCGGGGTTTATTTTTTTTTGTCACCCAATCGTTGACACTCGACCGCCCAGCTCTTTACTAACCTAAAAATACAGATCTAGTAAGTAGGAAAGCACATGGACGTCCCACCGAACAACTCCGCCCTGAAGATGCCACAAAGAGAACGGGCGTGTCTTACATTTTATTTTGTTGCCTAACAAGATACATAAAATAAAATTAAAAAATGTCTCCCTCTAACGTGGCTGAGAAGTTCCCGGTAGTACTTTGCGTGGTGAGTCCTAGTCAGCGGAGGGATTATGAACTGTTTGCGCGCGGCGCCGTCGGCGTCACGAGCCGGACTGAGGTGGGCGGGGCCAGGCCTTTGTTGGAGGTGACAGCTCTGAGCCCGGCAAAGCCCCAGTGCACGGGGCAGGAGGCAAGGGGGTCCTGGGAGCGCCAGCATGGACTGCCCTGCGCTGCCCCCCGGGTGGAAAAGGGAGGTGATACGCAAGTCCGGGCTCAGCGCCGGCAAGAGCGATGTCTACTACTTCAGGTAGGGAAGGCATGGATGGATGAGGAAACGAGAGCGATATTGGAGTGAGGACTGGGACAAGACAGGAGGGGTGGGCTGTGCGTGAAGTGGAAGAGTGGGACAGTGAGGCTATGAAAAGTGGGGTAGAGGAGTGAAAGAAGCAGGGAGTGAGGAAAAGTGTACTGGGGTGAGAAGATGGCGCATTTTAAGGCTTGGCGAGGAGTTATAAACCGGGATACTAGTTAGGGAGGAGAGTGAGAGGGACAGGAAATGAAGAAACTGTAAAGGTGAAAAGTAAGCAGGGGTGATAAGGTTTTAGGGACCGCGAAATGAGAAAGGTGTGAAGGAATAACCTGCTTTGAGGGGCATGAGATGTGGTGAAGGGTACAGAGGAGTGGTGGAAGATAACCGGAAAGAGGAGGTGGTGCAGGATGGTAATTAAAACATTTACAGCACAAACATTGGATGAAGTCAGGAGGGGTAAATGCGTGGAGGGGGAATTAACTACCAGAAATAAAGGACTACGTGGAGGGAGGGGCAAGAGTTGAACGGCCATGGGGCAGTTGAAAGGTGGCATGAGAAAGACATGGACATAAGAAGGTTACCATGAGAGAGGTCTGAGCAGTACCACCAGAGGGAGGGGAGAGGGTTGCTTAATGTTTGGCACATCTTTGTACCATAGACATGAACTGTACACGTGCACTGTAACCGACCCACACAGGTAGAAAACACCTCATGATTCTTGCAGATTGGATGATAAACTTGCAGTCTTGGTGTCTTTGAGACCAAAATCGGACGTGTGATGGGGAAGTTTATATATAAACTATGTGCAAGCTTTATATTCCTTCCTCATCTTTTAACACTAGCATCCAACCCCTTTTGAAATCATGTAGACTTGATTAAAACTTCGTTATACAACTGTTTTTGCGTGGGTCGCACCCTTCACACAAGCAGTGTATTGACTTTGGAGTAGAAAAATATCACAAATTGCTTTAAACAACTCAAGGGGCAGCGTCTCTACGGCCTATCTGTGGCTGGCGTCAAATGTTTCTTGGATTCACCCCTTTTTAAAGAAACAGTAGGGTTACTCATCCGCAGGGCGAGTGATTGCCATTCAGCTAGTCGCGACGAGTTTGCGGGCCTTATAAACGCTGGTACCAGAAATGTGTTAAAAAAAAAAAAAGAGCGCACAATGGACATCGCACTCGATAAAGATCATTGTCCAGTGCAAAGCTGTGATCACGCGAGCCTTTCAGAGTGCAGCTTGTTATGGCCATCTTTGTTGGTAACTCAGCCCAGATGGTGTAGTATTTTAGAGGCTAGACGTAAGAGGCCCCTTGCTCGATCGCTGGTTGTGACCTGTGTCTGTGGGTGAAGGGACATTCGTCTCTGCTGCTGTTTTCAACCCAAAGGCGCCGACCGAGCACACACAAGACTAGAGCTAGTGTGTGTATGTGTAGCACACGTGCCCTGTACACAGACATGTAGAGGTAGCGCATTGGCATGGCACAGCATACGTTTGTTTGTCTTCCCGCTTACTTGTGCATATACCTTACGTTTGATCAATATGTATTTACGTATACTATAGTAATGGTTATAATAACGACATGGCGATCATGTGTTTCGGTTACAACTTTAAATTCAGTCATTTATTTATTCCACGCTCTTTACTGTGCCACCTGTGATACAGCTGTTGTAATGCTCTATGCGCTTTTAAGACTTGCACTATTATGCGTAATTGCATGTCCATTTGCATAGCGCCCAATCTGCCGCTAGTATTGCATCGAAGCTCTTTTGTAATAACCAAATGTGGGCATGAAGTGACGTGCCAGCCTAGAAGTCTCTCTGTGGGAATGGGTTGTTTGTGGTGAATCCTGCCAGGCTCGTGCCCAGTGGGGCACTTGCTTTTCCGGACAATCGACTAATCCTCATTTTCTGTCGGGCATCAGGTGAGATTTCCGGATAGCCACAGATATCCGTGTTTTTGGCATCCGAGAAGATAGCTCAGCGAGCCACGTGCTTGCTCGGAAACGAGCAGATCCCAGCAGGGCTTTTCAGTTTAGCCAATAAAATGAGTGGCAGTAAATTCCAGACAATGTTGTCTGTTGTTCAAGTGTCAAGAGGCGGAGCAGTGTGTTATGTGCGCTATATAATGGGGCTTTTAGATGAATCGCTGAATTATCCACACCGTTATTTTCATCAGTTCCTTGCAGAGCAAAGTGGTCTCAGAGGAGCGATCAACCTTCTAGCAGTGGGGGGAGGGCAGTGGTGTGGGGAGGGGGGGGGGGCAAGGGTGCGGGGAGGGGGCGCTCCAGTTCCCACGTGCTCAAGGTACATAGAAAGAAGGCTTGACAGCTCTGATTGCCCAAATGTCCTGTTATATGACACCACGTGGCTATGTGATGATATATGATGCACATGAAGGCATTTAATGTCCGGCCATATCTCTATGGTGCTGTAATGCTCGGTCACGTAAAGCCGTGTCATGCTTGGTTCGTGCTGTGTCATGCTGTGTGACGTAAACTCATGTCACATTGGAGCGTTCTTTTAAAGCGCAGTCATGTGCCACGGAGGCGCACCGTGGGGCGGGGAGAGAGGCTCATGAAACTGGCCCCCGTCCTTGGCGGTGACACAGGACCTCTTGTTATATGGGCCACAGGTGCCCGTGAGCATCAGATCGCCTGTGCATGGGAAGCATAGGCGGTGGGACATGCTTAGAGGCTCAGCATCTCTGGCTCCGGCACTGAGACAGATTCAGGGTGCAGAGATGGGCCTGGAGGGAACCTCTAAAGGTGAAAGTGACCTGGAAGGACAGGTCCCTTAACAGAAGTGTTAACATTCCTTTGCTGTGCGGCCGTACCGAGATGACTCGACCACCTTAGCGGAATGTCACGAATTTTAGCATCACAAGAGGTCGGGTGACCTTTCCGGAAAGGACCTTCGTTATTTGATGGAGAAAAGCTCTCCTTGAGAGGAATTATGGTTCGAGTATACGTGTGGGGAAACTCTGGGCTAGAGGTGTCCAACTTAGATCCAGGCGGCCGGATCTATGCCAGGTTACAGGATTTCTACAAAAGATTTCACATCGAATGAATCTACATGGAACTCATTTGTCAAAAGCAATACCAAAAGCTCAAACTTTAACAAAGGCGAAACCATTGCATTGTAAATGCTTGTTTAAAGATAGGTACAATGACTGACTGCGACCAGGTCGTTGGGATACCGAATTTACAGATTCTATTAAATACATTAGATAAAACTTTAGACCATATTGCTATGTTAGATTTAAAAAGATCGGCTGGTACGCCATCAGGGCCGGGGGCCTTATTGCTTGTCATTTTGCTGATAGCTTCAGCCACCTCACCCTCATTTACCACTAATGTAAACGGATGACTAGTCAGCGGGGTTGGACCATCAACCCTTATAGTCACCTGTTCATAGACTGACTTAAAATGGGCGAGCCACTTGTCTTCCTGGATGCCACAATCTAAAACATTATTACTTGAGTCAACAAAGTAAGGTTGGTTGACTACTGCCCAGAACTTGGCACTATTTTTTATCACGTCTATGGAAGTCAATTCTGCCCAGGCATCTTCTCTGATCACCCGTCTCCTCTGTTCTACTGCTGCTTTATATGCTTTCCTTAAGAGGGCCACACGTTGTCTGTCGACTGGCTTGCTTTTTAAAGCCTCCTTCAGTTTGCGATTGGCTGCTGAACAGTTATGATCAAACCAGCCGCCTGTCCCCAAGTCTTTTACCTTGCCAGAGCACATTAAATCAGACATAACCCGGTGACAAACCTTTTGATATGCCTCCACTACCTCTACATCCCCAGCTTCCTCATCCATACATGTTCGCAACTCCTCTAATATTGGAAAGGTTACTTGAGAAATCCTCCGGTATAATTTTACACCATTTAATCCTTCGTGCCTGGTCTGTTGGCCGGATATCTTGTTTATCAACCCTGTTCAATGAGCTCTCAGATGTTCTAAGAACGCCTCTAACACATAAAAAGACAGGGTTGTGATCGCTAAAATGAGACTAAACAGGGAAATAGCCTACTATGTTAAGCCCCAGGGTTAAACTTATAAAAATAAAATCTATAGTTGATCCACTGCCATTTCCCTTAAAAGTGGGTATATCCACCTCGTAGGTAACATCAAACCATTTTCAGGCAGGGTATTTTCTAATAGAATACCCTGATCCGTATGCTCAAAATGAGTATCACCTTGTTCAATGGGGGCAAATAGATCATTGGACAGACATTTATCTGGACAACCATGAATATTGAAGTCCCCCAGTAATGTTATAGAACATTGAGACTCCGTCAATTCCTTGTATTCTGCTAAGAAGGAATTTAACACTGTCAGGTTGCTGATTGGGGTGGCTCTATCGGAAGAGTTATAAAAATTTACAATTAGAACATTATATGCCCCTTTACAAGCGATTTGAACTGCCAAACAGTAGGGGGAACCTGAGGCAATCACCGTGTGTGTACCAAGAATGTTAGCCGCTACTAGGGTTACCAGCCCACCCCTAGGTCTTCCTCTAGTGGTAGTGACTGCTGGGAGAGATTAGGTGATATAGCCATCCAGGGTAAGTATGTTCTTTGTATCCCAAGTCTCCTGTAGGCCAATGATATCTGCTGTACCTATAAATTCCCTCCAAATGGGATCGTCAACTTTGTTCCTTAGTCTAGCAATATTCCAGGTTACCACCTTTAAGTCATTGTTGCCTCTGATGGCTTCCCTACCTACTGGTTGACTATTTGCACTAATTACTGAGTCCCTGCCCTTGCCAAGCTCCTGGGCGACCGGAGCTGATACCCTAGTATCCACCCTCGGGACCCCAATCTCCCGGACCATTTTTACAGGTGAAACGGGTATAATCCTGTTTCCTTTATCATTTCCCGACACTGTGCTCACCTGTTGTCAATCCACCCAACCTAGGTCGGACAGGCAGTCATACTGGTTCGTCATTGGGATGTTACAGAGGTAATCTAGTGTGTGAGGAACCTGAGTATGATTATTTGGATGACCAACAATCATGCCATTACCCCTAAAACTATCTGCATGATGCCTATTGCCATAATTATGCCTTCCTCCTCTTCTCTGAACTAGATTCCACCCCTCCTCCCCACCCCCACCCCAACTGTAGGGTTTCATGCCCCTGGGCACCTCTTGCCTCTTCACTCTTCTGTGATCATTGGGAACTTTTAGTGGAGTGGAGAGGTGTGGCTCACTGGTTAGAGGCGGCAGACCTGTAAGCAGAGAACGGCCTGGGACCAGGGTTCAATTCCCGACGCGGCAGGGTCTTGGACCAGGGTCAACGGACTCGATAATTCTCTCCTCAGTGCCTACTCTAACCAGGGAACACACTCGGTAACTCTGGGCATTAAGCTTGCCTCGTCTCTACAACGGCCCCCCACAGATGCCGGGGATGCCTGGTTTCACCCTGGACATACCCAGAAAGGGACCATCTCACAGGGAAAACCAGGACGGGTTCCCCAGCGGTCTACAGCGCCAGGACACTCGGGTAGAGTAACAGTGCGCTTTACAAGTATCCCACATTTACATTTACATTTAGCCAACTCCATCTATTGTCCTGTTGCTCGATAGGCATATAAAAATAGGACGAAGGTCTGGCCGTGACTAGGGTACCATTGTTACGAGGATTCCCACGACAAATGTATTCCATAATGCGGGGATCTTCAAAGGTCACTACTATACAGTCCCCCTGTAATCTTTTCCTATTTTGTCCCACCCAAGGCGTTCTCTCAACCATTAAAATATTACCACAAAGGTTTGAAGGTAGGGGGTAGTTATTGGCTAACCAGTGCCATGCCTTATTTTTAAGCGCCTGGAAAGTTTCTGAGTTTGAAGGGGTTAGTTCCGTAACCCCTGTCAAAATGATCACATAGGGACAGGCGTCCGGTGGTAGGTGAATATTTCGCCGGGTCATGATTTTGTCAGGAAGGGCTGAATCGGATTTTGGGGTAAAGGTAACAGGGCCTTTTAGATTACCTTGGTCAGTGGGCTTATTTAATGCAGGGGGTTGAGTACTCTCTTTGTTACTCACAGGGTTAGGGCAATTCGACACCGGGTTCTTGGGTGTCTTGTTTTTAACCGCTACAGAACTTTTGCCCGCAGGCCGGGGTTTGCTAACTGGAGCGGTAGCATGTGTTGCCCTGTTGACATAAAGGCTATCCTGAAACCTTATATCCTTGTGTATATCATGAAGCAGTTTTTCAATACCATGAAGCCTAGCTTCTAAGGGAGCGAGTAGTGTCTTAATAATTTTTGTTATGATAGAGCCTATGGGTTCCTCCTCCCTATCTGTAACTTCTATTCTGTCGACTCCCGAATTGTCAGTTATAATACTGTCTTCAAGGATATCGTCCAAAGGGTTATCCAGCATAGTATCGTCAAGGATATTCGAGGGTAGTCTTGCGGTCTCAGTTTGGACTACTTCCACCCCGGATTTCTGCCCAACGAGGTCCCTACCGGGTTCCCTCAATTCTGCTATTCTACCCCTCTCATTAGCATCAGTACTAGTGTTCCCGGCTATTATGGCACTGACTTTCTTAACACCAGGGAGGTTGGTGTTTGGATGCTTACGTTTGGGAATGGCCCCCTCCCGCTTCCCCCTCTTCTGATCATGTGGGGTCGCTACCTGAGAGTCTGCCTAAAGATCTACCAAGTTAGACTCCAAACTAGTCCCTGTAAGGTTGTAAGCCTGAACTAAGGGGTGGTGAATCACTTGAGCCAGGCTGGACGGGGTTAACATTGTCGACAAGAGTCTGCACGGAGTTAGGTATACGTAACGAAGCATCGGGGGTGCGTGCAGAACCAATAAGACCCAAAGACGATCTTTTAGCAAATGCAAGATCCTGGGAAACCCTTCTTTCCATAAGAACAATACCTTGATCAATCAGAGAATTGGTACGAACAATAAAATCATCTATTGTTCCGGTCAATTTTTTACCACCAGCCGCCGCCATGCTTCTAGTTTCGCGGCACTCCATCGTCCTCACCGGGAACAGAGAGAGGGAATAGAGAGAACCTCGAACACTAGACTCTCGTAGGGTGTACAAACGAGTGACAGCTGATCAGCTAGAAGTGCCCCAACAACTAACATAAGAACAAAGGCGGACGGGGTAGACTTACAATACAAATTACTACCCCACAATCTCGGGTGGACAGCCAAGAGCTTAGGCCCAGTCCAGTCTCTTACGGCCTCTGACGGCCGCAGACGGCCCCGCCCTTGTCCCGGGCTTCTCCCGGGACGCTCTCGCGCAGCGGGGAGAATGTCCTATTGATAACAGAAAGTTGGTTGGTGGGGGCGGGGCAAGCAGGGAGAGCGGCCCAGGTGTCTCGGGTTATGCTCACAGGGACTCCTGGATCTACCGCTCGCAGACCTGCTGCAACACTACGCACCCCACTACAGCAGAAGTCTCCAAGGTCCCAAAACCTCCTTTCATGCAGAGTCCACAAGCAGCGCACACAGCTAAGCGGGACCCGCGAAGCGGGTTCCACGAGAGGCAGCGCTGAGAATGGGCACACAAGCTGCAACAAGGGACCAGGGTTCGGCGTCCCAACAGGTAGGCAGATTCAGAGTCTCGTAGGGGTTTAGGAGGCAAAGATCTTTATCGTCGTTGGTGGGGGCGGGGCAAGCAGGGAGAGCGGCCCAGGTGTCTCGGGTTATGCTCACAGGGACTCCTGGGAGATGGAGTCCCTGGATCTACCGCTCGCAGCCCTGCTGCAACACTACGCACCCCACAACAGCAGAAGTCTCCAAGGTCCCAAAACCTCCTTTCATGCAGAGTCCACAAGCAGCGCACACAGCGAAGCGGGACCCGCGAAGCGGGTTCCGCGAGAGGCAGCGCTGAGAATGGGCACACAAGCTGCAACAAGGGACCAGGGTTCGGCGTCCCAACAGGTAGGCAGATTCAGAGTCCTATTTGTTGAGGCTGTTCTGTGATGCAGCCAGACCATATACTCTTAAGTGCATTATAACCTCGCGGTAAATGCTAACTTTGGAATGGCTGCGAGGAAACATGTCAGGTTTGGTGTCAAACACGTTGGAATCCTACCTCTTCCTCCACCCCCCTTTGCCCCCCCCCCCCCCCAACAGACAGGCTCCCAGACAGGCTTTAGTATATTGGGGCTGGGTGGGTGCACTCTCAGAGTGCTTTGATATCTGCACTTGGGGCACATTTGGTGTCCCTGTTCATAGCCCAGTTCAAACCGGTTTCTGGTGCGAAACTGGACAAAGTAATTTGCGCTTCATTTAAAATGCGCTCTTAAGGTGTTGAACAAAGAGAGGGGCTGGCAGAAGTGACGGCTCACAATCTTGGTCAGTTCAGGACTGGGAGGGGAGATGTACTGGGGCAGTATGCGGTGAATAAAGCCCCTTATCATTGATTGTCCGGCAAGAGGAGCTTGCAGGACATAGGAAAGCGCATCACAGCGTGCACTTTTTAAAAACGCTCTGCAAGGCTCTTTATTTCATCAGAGTGTGCCGGGCCCAGGGCAGTCGGCACATATAGCACTTGACAGTACAGCTTTGCATATGTAGACCGGACACTTTGTTCATTAGTAAGCATAGTACTTCAGGATCATTTCCTGTTTCATAAAATAGTATTTCATATTCCACAATATTCTATGCTAAATATGATTAGAATGCAGCTTTTATTCTAATGTCTAAATGGTTTCATCTTTTTTTTGTTCATTAATGTAGCTGACCTTCATGTGTGTTTCTCCAAAGGGAATGGGCATGGTGAGGTCACACATAATATCATTTTGTCCAGGTAAATGTGGTTTATGCAGACACAGTGTTATGCTGCAGAAAATAGGGTTTATGCAGACACAGTGTTATGCTGCAGAAAATGAGGTTTATGCTGACATAGCGTTACGCTACAGTATCTGAGCAGTTGTTGGGCAAAGGGTGTGTGCTCAGAGTATGCAGAGGAAGAGTAGATATAACTAGTATTAGCAAAGCCAAAAGTTGTCCCCTCTGGGGGGAGCTTTTGACTTTGGCAACCAAGTGGGGGTGGCTAACTGGGAAGGAGGGTTGGATAACTGAATTATTTAAAAAACGCACTAGAAAATGGACAGTGCTGACCGCTTCATAGCGCTTTTAGGTCCAGATTGCAGAGACGGGGGTGATGAGGTAGGAGGAAGAAAGAGTACAAGGGAGGGAAATGTGACAGTAGGAAGGAGGGAAAAAGCAAGAAAGAGGACAAAAGGGGAAAAAGGAGCAAAAGAACAAGAACCACACACATATTCGCAAAACTGTTTTTGATGAGGATTAGCTGTGAGTTACTGCATTTTACCAGGTAAGTGCCCTTCCACGTCTGGTGCTTTACAACGTTTTAAGCTCTTATTAGAGTTTCTTGTTGATCAAATGGATATAATCTCTTGTGTTTGTATATCTCCCTTGTATTAATCGCTTGATTTTGCTTGTGAGAAAGTGCCAGTCATAGTCTTTGAATGTCATTTATAATTACACTGAAAATATGAAAATGTCACACATAAGCAATCTGAAACCTTGGCAGCTATGTATATGCACCTTGAGCTGGTTCATGCCTGGCCAGACTGAGACTGCGCTCATTCAGTGACTGGTCTCCATTCCTTACTGGGTGGCATTTGACCCCTACATTCACTCAAATGTTTTTCTAAAAGAGCATCTGCTACCTTAGCTCCAACTTCAAACCCGGCACTGGCACAACATTTTTCTGATGCCCTCCCAATGTTTCTGTCCTTGTGGTGTTTGAGAAAGTGCCATCTTTCTTGCATGGTATGCCCCCGCCTTTTGCTGAATTGCTGATGTACTTTGACTGAGGGTTCCCTGGGCTCCTGCCAATCAGGTGCCCAAAGCCTGTGTTCCTTCCCTAAAACTGTGTTGTAGCTAAAAACCAATTGGCATCTCTGGTCATATGTCAGCCCCTGGTAAATGGTACTCTAGGTACCCAGGGCATTGTGACCAGAGAAGACCCCTAAGGGCTGCAGCACTTATTGTGCCAACCTTAGGGGCCCGGCACCCTGACACACACACACACACACACACTGCCTTTGCAGGCTGTGTGTCCTGGTGCAGAACTAAACAAAGAGTCGCCATGGCACACATTCCTGTGTGCCATGCCCACAAACCCACTACCCTGGCATACATCAGTCACCCTTCTAGCTTGGTACCCTATGCCAGTGGTGTGGGCACAGGTGCATGAGCCCTGTGCCCCTACTGTACCCAGGGGCATTCCTGGCACTGTAAGTGCAGTGATGCCATTTAGAGTATATGGTGCTGGGAGGTTGTCATTACGAACTCCACAGCACCATAATGGCTACACTGAAGGCTGACAAGTTTGATATCAAACTTCTCAGCACATTAAACCCACACTGATGTCAGTATGGGATTTAATGTAAAATGCACTACAGAGGGCATCTTAGAGATGCCCCCTGAAACCTAACCTACAATCCACGTCTTGTCTGAGAGGCTGCCTAGGCTGCCACACACCAGACATGTTGCTGGACCCCCGCTCTCCTGGGCCTGCAACAATGCACATCCTGGGCGAGGTGCTAGGTCTCCTACCCCAGGATGGGCAGGGTGAAGCTTCAAAGGCATATCGCCTTTGTGAGCTTTTCCAGGCCATTTGCTGTACTCCGCAACTGGCCCCCACCGGTTCTGACCCCCACCCTGGCGGGAAGACGGGCGGGAAACCCTACGTGAGGAAAGGGGGTGTGCCAGCTTGTGCCAACTCCACCCCTCAGAGATAGGCTCCTCCCACAGGAGAGGAGCAGGATAGGGGGTGTACTCACCCCAGGACAAGGACCTATTGGTCCCTGCCCTTCCCCTATCTGTAATGCCCCTAAATTTAGTATTTGGGGGCATCCTGAACCTTCATTCCTCAGATACCTATTTCAAAACAGGAAAGAAGACCAAGAAGAAGACCTGCTGTGCAGCTGCTAACAAGAGGACGACACAAACTGACTTGGCCCCAGCCCTGCAGGCCTGTTGATCTTTGAACCTGCTCCTGCTTAATCCCAACGTCTCCTGCAGACAGCAACCTCGAGAACACCGGAGGACCTGCCTGCCTTCGCCCTCCTAGAGACTGGGACTCCCGTGAGCAGTGGTTCTGCTCAAACAGCAATACCCCTGGTGCCAGCCAGGAACCGCAAATTCAGCCCACTCTGCACCCGCCCAGCCCGGCCTGTTCCCGAGTGTACAAAAACCCAGGCGATTCTGACCTGGAATTCAGTGCCCAAAGAGCCTCCTCGACGACCCAGACGACGCCTGCAGCCTCAGAAACAGGGACCCCCCCTCCCCAACCATGACCAGCAGAGGGTAAGATTTCCCGACGCCAAAAGACAACCCTGCACCCGGCGCGCCCTGTGCCCAACTCCGGGGTGCCTACCTACCCTCCAAGATCTCAACTTACCCCTCGAAGTGTTGGTCGCTCCAGAAGATCGTCCGTCCCCGAGCCTGCAGCCTTTGTTCACTTTCCAAGATCTCCATTGAAAAACATTGAGCGCCCGACGGCTCAAAAGCACCCTGCACCCAGCCGCCCGAGTGCCCCTGGCAGTGCAACATTTGTCCTAAACTACTTCCCCATTTGTGCTGAGCAAGTGACCAGGAGCCCAGCTCCCACAGCTGCGTGGCCTGCTTACCAGCAGCCACCAACCGAAGGCTCCCTGCCTCTTATTGGATAACATTGGGCCTAACTACCTCTGCACCCGGCTGCCCCTGTGCTGCTGAGGCTTTACCAACTGTACCTACCTGACCCTGGGAGACCCCCGAGTCTATGCCCAGAACCTTAACTCTGCCAGTCGAGTACTTACCTAAAAGCCGATAACTCACTTTTCTTCCATAAGCTAACATTGACTGGTTTCACTTGGAAATTCTTTTAAGTGTGGAGTTTTGGAACTTTAAAATATTCACCTAAAATCAGCCGAACAACGAATTCCGATTTACTCAACTGTTATCAGGAGAGACCTCAATGCTACATCTTTTAGCCCAGTACTGACCCTGAAAAGTAATTTTAACCGTGCTTACCAGTAACGTGAATTTCCTTCCATAGGATATCATTGCCTGCTTTTTGCTGAAAAGGTTTTTAAGTGTCAATTTTTAAAACAGACAAATATTCTCTAAAAATCTTGCCAACGATAAAAACGTAATTACTTGCCTGTTTTAGATAGATGTCCCAGTGCTGAACCTAGGAGCCCAGCACTGGATTACAAAAGTAACGTTAACATACTTTACCTGCAAACTGAATTTCCTTCCATAGGTTTAACATTGGTAATTTCATCTGGAAAAGTTTCAAGTTTTAACTTTTAAAATGCAATAATATTCCTTAAAACTCACTACTGTAGCCAAAACGCTTTTACTTAACTGTTTACAGGACATGTCCCAGGACTGAATCTAGGATCCAGTCTTGAGGTTCGAAAAGTAATCTACAAAGTAACTAACTGCATTTACTAGAAATTCCCATTGAGCTCAATGTTGCATCATGTTTGAAATTGTGTTGACTATTGCAACAACTGTAACAATTGTAAACAAAAAGTCTTTTGCCTATTTAAAAAGTATTTAACTAAAGTAACTCATCCTGAGAAAGCATATTTTGATACCTAGTTGGTTCTAAAATAAAACAACTATATCTTTTGATACAAAACAATTGGCCTAGAGTTCAGTTATTGAGTGTGTGAGACTATTTGCTGACTGAGTGTGTACAACAAATGCTTTACACTGTCCTCTGATACTGCCTTATTGCTCGACCAAGCTACCACTTTAGAGAGTAAGGTTATATCTAACTTTAGCCTCTGCCAAACCTCTGGGGACTGTAGACTCTGTGCACACTTTCCTTACTTGGGTCCAGCATATACAGAGCCACTTTCTTACATGGTGACCTTCCAATTAATAGCTCAGAACGTCATCAACACTTTGACCAAGCAGACTCAGTTCCCCCTTAATAAGACATTGTACTTACTGTAGATTCACTAACTTGAACCCAGTAATCTTATGTGAGCCCTAATACTTTTTGAATAGATACACACCCTTAGTCACCACCAGTCTTTTTCATTGTTTGATCAATTGAGGGCACTCAGTACTGTGCTTGTCATCTCATTGACATGCATTTTATTTTTCTCAATGAAAAATCTTCTGTCTTGACTAGCTTTCTGTATGGAATGTATTGCATTGACGATTAGGTTACCAAAAAAGTGCATGATGGAATGTCTGAGTACTTAACGAATAACTGTTTTAATATACTCACTAACCTGGTTCTAGTAAGGAATATTGGGTTACCCATTTTCAAAAAAAAAAATGATATTATAACTTATAAAACGTAAAGTCAGCAGACCAACAAATTTCCTAGGATCAGTAGCTCGACACTCTGTGGCAATCATCACGAACTAGGCTGCGACTAAAGACTTTCAGTTCTTTTAAAAGCGTGCATTTTGGATGTGTTACAAAGGATTTTGCTCTAATGGTGCTATTAGGCCAAGTATCAGCATCTTTCACCTGCACCCTTACAGGTTCTCTTCATAGATGAGGTGCACATGCTGGACATCGAATGCTTCTCGTTCTTGAATCGTGCCCTTGAGAGTGATATGGCGCCTGTTCTCATCATGGCCACAAATCGTGGTATTACCAGGTAAGCCAGCATTTTATTTCTGGATTGATTCCCAGAACTATTTGGGGACGTGCTCCGTTTCTTGTATTATGATCTTTATTCTCATGTACTTGATGAAGACTTTTTTTTCCCTGCCAATGCAGTTAATGAGACTGCAAGTGCATTTCAACATTTCAGTGGATGAAGGCTACAAATGCATTTTTTGTAGCAAAATATTGCTACCACGTTAATAAATTAACTTGCTCTCAGCCACCTTGTAGCTATGGCACAGAACAAACAATATTATCTTAGGGCAATGTGAAAAGTATTTATGCAGTACCAAATCAGTAGTAAAGTCAAAATGCAAAACAATAAAAATCCCAAATTATATTAGGAAAATATTGAGTAAAATGGAATAAACACGTTGACACCAAAGTGACACACATCAAATCAGGTGAACTGCAGATCTGCATTTTTACAGTTTTAAATTGGAATAGCGCCAATAAGCATAAAGTGTCAATGATAGTCAATGAACACACAAAAGATGATGGGAGGAATATTTGCAATAAATTGAACCTTTGGCAGTCAGAGTAGCATTGCAACCCATCGTTCTTTTGTCCATCATGCTACCTCAGCTTGCATCTAGGCATCTCCAAATCATGATAGCGCTAGCCAATTGGGTGCTTTGAAGCTGCTTTCTGCACTGTGGGTGACAATTGCATACACTTGCTCATTTACATGTCATTATTTTTTGACACAGATGCATTCATATCTGTTTTTGGTTTTACCCCTTACAGAATCCGTGGAACAAACTATCAGAGCCCCCACGGAATTCCTATTGATTTGTTGGACCGGCTTCTGATCATCTCAACAACCCCGTACAGTGAAAAGGAGACAAAGCAGATTCTGAAGATAAGGTCAGAACTGATCTGCAGGTTCCCATGTGGGATGTGCCCCATCTTAGCATGTGTTGGACGAGGAAGATGCTTTAAAATATATTGCTTACGTTGTTACCACTAGACTTATTTGTGCTTACCCTTCTTTCTCCCTACTCTGCACTGCTGTGCTTCCTCTCATGTATCTGTTAGCAGGGAGCGTAAGCATTTGTTTGACTGAAGTGAACGAGTTCCAGTTGTGAGAGTTGTCGGCTTTACACCACCTCACCAATGCCTTACAAGTTTCGTTTCCCCTCAACAAAATATGATATTCTTCGCTCAGTTTTTTGGCAAAGGTAGTTTTGGGAACCAAATACAAGATGAAAAATGGACTCCAGGTTAAAATATGAACTGTTTTTTTCAATCTCTAGAAAGAGCCATTGTCAAACTAGTTTTATTGTTTTTTCAGGCGGCACCCATTGCTGAACATGGTAGGGTTGCTCCCTAGATGCTCCTGTTAGGTCCACTGCCTAGGAGCGACCAATGTACATTTGTTCTCCTTTGACTCTTACTGATGCCCTCAAGGGATTTGCTCCTCGAAACGCTCATAAATGTTGTCCTCTCTCTGTTCCTTGCAGGTGTGAAGAGGAAGATGTGGAAATGAGTGACGACGCCTACACGGTGCTGACTCGGATTGGGCAGGAGACCTCCCTGCGCTATGCTATGCAACTTATCACAGCCGCCCACTTGGTGTGCCGGAAGAGGAAGGTGAGGGAGAGACTGCGCTAAGCAAAAGTTACTTTCTCTTATGTACTGGGCTGAACAGGCAAAGGTGGTTGGGCTTATCCACTTCTACAGATATCATTCCTATTTGAACCTCCAGTGTCATGACGTTGTTTCTGTCACTCTAGATGGTCTGCTAGAGAAAGGACTGATGATTCACCCCAATTATTTTTTATTCTGTCCTAGGGTTAGGTAGCTGTTGGCAGATGATGATTTACGCTGTTAGCACTTACAGATTTAATTGGTGGCTCATTCTGCTGTACTTGTGTTCTCAGGGCACTGAGGTACAGGTGGACGACATCAAGCGAGTGTACTCCCTGTTCCTGGATGAGTCTCGCTCCACCCAGTATATGAAGGAATACCAGGATGCCTTTATGTTCAACGAGATGAGTATGTTGTAGATTTTTATGCCTTTGTTCCAAACCTTAATCCTAACAGAGTCAAACAAAAACCTTTAGAATTCAGAACACGTCAAATTATAGTTTCCTTTGCAAAATAACAACTCCCTTCTCTGTGCTTTCTTTTAGTAGATGCAAATAATTTATTAGTAAGACTTCTAACCGACTTAGTTTTATTGGAAAGCAATATTTTTGTTAATTGAAGAATGATGAATATATTGGATAAATGCACTTGTCTTCCTTCTGAGCTGGGTTTTAGGAAAGAGGTTTTTTGCTGGGGTTTTTTAGAACTTTTTTGTTGGCCTGCAAGATTAGGCGTTTCTTTTTTCTTTTTATTTGTGTTTTGGTTTTTACACTGGAGAAAAAAAATGCATAGCTTGGGATAGGCTTTTTAAAAGAAGGAATAGGCTCAGATGTTACTCTTTTGCATATAGTAACAATAGGTGTTCAGTTCTCAGAGAAATGTGTAACTGGTAGAACAATTGTGACAAAGCGTACATAGTGAGGTCAGGCAAAATGGACACATTCTTTTTTTTTTTTTTTACCAAATAAGCAGTGCATATGGGTGTACTCAATAGACTTTGAAGTTTAGCACCACACCAGGGAGTATCATATGGCCAACTCCGTCTATTACCCAGACTCCTAAAGCCTGATCTGAAAATTAGTTTGCCCGGATATGGCAGGAAACTGGCATACGAGGATGTGTTTTTGTTCCGAAGCTTTATATAGCGCAAACTTGGCCTGAAGGTATCAGGGTGCGTTACACAAGGGCACATTCATTATTGCTAGGCACGGGGAGATTAAGTGATTTACCCAGAATCGCAGGATGATCCGCATCCTTGCCGAGACTCGAACACGGTACTTCAGATTTGAGATCAGCCGCCCTAGCCGGTAGGCTACATCTTATCCCCATGATGTTGTGGAACAGTTATGTTTCTTGATTTGCTACAGGGTTGAACCGTGGTGTAGTGTAGCACAAAAACACCCTTTATCATTTGTTTTTTAATTTGGGGGGGGGGGTTATAAACAAGTTACACACATTTGCCAAATCTCATGTGGTATTTTCTACAATCCTCCATTGTTTGCCTATGAACAAAGCAAGAGTAAGTCTTCCACCTTCCCACTCGTTGATGCAGTTTCCCCATCCAACCTCGGTGTGGAATGACAGATGAGAGCGTAGGTCATCTTAATTATTGTCCTCCGATGTCTAAATTGTAACCAACAGATACACTATGAAATGGGCTAAGTCCTCTTTGATTGGTCACTTTCTGGATCTTTGACCTTCCAGGAGCCCTCTGGCACCCTTTACAGATGCCTTACAACTTGAACATTTAGTTGGGGTCTCTGTTTCTCTTCACTTCGAGGGTCTGTCTCAGTAGATGGAGCACAGGGATTAAAAAAACGGACCTTCCACTAACCCCAGTGGCTAGGTTGATCCAAAGTGGAAGGGTGGCAAGATGTAGGGCAGCGGTCATAGCCTGATGCCGGCCACCTGTGTGAACCGCTGACCTGACTACCACCGCCTAGGGCTCTAACCACCGTATCTTACTGCAACATAAAACCACTGGGGGACGGGTGTCTCACTGACCGCTGGGCACAGTCCTTCCTTGCTCACTACGGGCCCCAGGGGGCAAGGTTGTGGGGTCAAGAACACAAATACATCTCGGGACTCTACTGTCGGCGGTACTATGTACTACCCACCCGGCCAACCATCATGTACAGTGTGCTCCTCCCTGCCACTACCTGCCTGGTATCCTCCGGAGCTCCTTCAGTGGACGTTTCTAAAATCATGCTTTAAAACTATTACTTACAAAAAAAACTTGCACTGATTTACTTTGATGTACTAGTACTACTAAGATGAAACATTTTTACATGTGAATGAAATACATTTTTGCAGAGACTTTTTCATATTTAACACGTTTTTGCAACGTTTTTTACAATTGAAGGTGGCCCAAAAGTTAAATGGGCAGGACACCGTTATTCCCTGCTTCCTTTCACGTCAATTAACATGTAAAAAAAATGCTTGACCATTTTCAACCTGGGGCCACATTCCAAGATCAGGAAGGCGCTTTTCGACCATACTGATTTAGTCTGCTGTATTAGAACTACTAAGATAAAACAGTTCTGCATGTCAATGAAATACATTTATGGAATTTTTGCAGAAACTATTTCATATTTAAAATGTTTTTTGCAAAATTCCTCTTCTTTGGCGAGCCCATTTAATTTGTAAAACTGTCTTTTAAGGAACAAAGTGCAAAACCGCATTTCAGTCTCCGCGTCAGCCTAACATATGGTGATCTTTGGCAATTTACAGTTGATGGTCCATTCACTCACAAGCACAGGATAAGATATTTTTGCAGGAAAGAGACAGCCACATTGTAACAGTATTTATCAATGCTTAGTTTTCACTTTGATGTGTAAAACATATGTTTTATTTATTACCTCTGTGGCAACTCGTTTTGGAGGGTTGGATAAGTTTAAAGCTACTTTACTGTGCCTTTTTCATAACACATATATTACTGGATATAAACAATTTCCTCATTTGTACTGGCAGGCACTAGTCATGATTTGAATGGTGTAGCAGTGCAGTGGCACAGGAGTCAAAAGGTTTAGGAAACGCACTGAGCTCAGATTATTGCTATATGTTTCTACTAAACAAGCTGTCACAAGTGCAGGTACCTTGCATGCACTAGGGTCATGATTTAAATGATGCAGCAGGTGTAGTGACACAGGGGCTAAAAGGTATAGGAAACCACTGAACACCGATTATTGCTATATTTTACTATTACCCCCGACTCGGAACCACCTCCAGTCGTTATCTCTCCTCTCACTAGCGACTGTCTGATGTTTCAGTGCCCCCGGTGCAAGTACCGCATCGTTGCGCTTCCCGGCCATTCTTCTCGCCCCTAAACAGGCTTCCTCCCTCTCAGGCCTCCCCTTCTCCTCACCTAAGTCACTGGAATACCTGAAACATGTACAGATCACCTTTTTTCCCAGTATCAGCAGCTTTTATAACCAGCATTGGCAAAGCCAATAGGTCTCGCCTTTGCAAGAACCATTGCCTTCGGAAATGTGTTTTAACCTTGTTGTCCTCCAGTGTGGCTGCTGTTCAGCATGGCTAAAAGTTAGTGGTGTGGAGTTGGGTGGGGTAGAGTGGAATGGGGTATATTGGCATGGAGTAGGGTTAGTGGGGGTGGATTGGGGTAGATTGGAGTGGCAGAGTTAGGTAGATTATCGTGTTAGATTGGAGTTGGATATATTGATTTGGGGTAGTTTAGGGTGGAGAGGGGTAGATTAGGGTGAAGAGGTGTATATCGGACTGGAGTGGGGTAGACTGGACTGGAGTGGAATGGAGCATCGGCAAAGAATGCTGAAGTGAAATAAAGATTGGTTTCTCTGTACAACAGATCCATGAGATAAAGTATCTCTGTGTGCGTTTGAGATTTAAAATGGTCCCTGATGCATTGTTTGCAAGCTGTTCCATAAGATACAACAGACACATTGCATTATGCGAGGAGAAGGAAATACTCCTCTGGGTGAAGCCCAATCCCATTCTGTGTATATTTTAAGAAATTGGTGACATTGGGTGTTGCAGACAGCGACTCTCTTATGCCAGAATTCTAAACGGTGGGTCGATTTGCAGTACTGCCATGTTAATATTTTTCTACTCCGAATCTATTAAGCCTCTGATAACCTTTCTCAGATATTTTATAGTAACCTGCATGATCACAATTTAATGGTTTTATTTATGTTTGATTGATTTGTTGAGTACAAACTTGTCCTAACCATGTTAGAGCCCTTACAAACTGGAGCTCAGAGGGAAAAGACGCAGGTTACCCTCCACTCACATTTATTTATCAACAAAACCTGCCCCATATATGATGGGGTGTTCGAGGCATGTGGGCTGCTGAATTCATATCTATCAATGGACATGTGTAAGCAATAGCATTGCAGTTACATCCCCTCATGGAGGCACTCCTGGGTGTTCATAGAAATGACTCTATTGTTGTTCAAAGTTCAATTTTAATTTCACATTTAGTTGTTTTGTAGAAGGTTTCATAGTTTCACAAATGAATAGATATTAAACTCATATCTATGCGATGAATATCAATAATTGTCCAAAATACTCCGATGCATTTCGGGCTGCACGCCCTTTGTCAAGGAGAAACTACAATGAAGAAAAAATGAGCCCGAGTCAGGGTGGATGAATGAAGTTAAATAATCGAAAAACAGATCAGGAAGGTAAAATTACATGACTACCAACGTGTTGAATGAGTAACATGCAATGGGATACTAACGCGAAATGCGCGTGTGGCAATTAATGGCGTGAAGTCGTGAGGGAAATAACACTAACCATAATAGAAGAACGAGGATCATCATTATATACAAAAACGCGCTAACCGCGTGTGAGGGGTACTGTGCAAATGAAGTAAATAGTGACCGCGCTAAGCGCGTGTGCAGATTAACGTTTTACAGATTCGTGGAGGGAACAAAGGTTCCCAGGGAAGATAACTTACTTGGTGCTGGACGCCGTGGCGTTCAAAACAGATAACGCGACGGTCTGGCGATGCAGACTGATGTATCGGGGATTGTATATGTGAGTGGAACAATAAAAGACGGACTGGTGGTGAGACTAACGGTAGCCATCTTGGAATGGTGAAAAAACGGGAAACTAAAAAAAGGACTAACAAGACAGGATTAATAAGAATTGAAAATAAAAATCAGAACAGAGAGCAAGGGACAGTGGTGTATGATAGTTACAAATAACAGCTGTATTCTGTACGATCATTAAGACCATGTGGCTTCAAGGTCTGTAGGCGAAAAGTCCATTCAAGTTCTTTCTGCAGCAGTGTTTTGCGATTGTCCAAACCTTCTCTGTGTGGGACACATTCAAGAACTATGAATTGAAGTTGTGCGATGGTATGGTGAAATTCTTGAAAATGTGTTGCAACATTAGATTTCTCATTTTTAGTTCTTATGTTGGACTTATGTTCGTTGATGCGAACCTTGATTTTTCTTTCGGTCTTGCCAACATAAAGTTTGCCGCAAGGGCATTTTAGAGCATAGACAAGGTTTGTGGAATCACAGGTAGCATTTACTCGCAATTTGATGGGGTTGCCCTTCATTGGATGTTTAATTGCATTACCTTTAATGACACAATTGCAATTATTGCAGTTGTAACAAGGTTGGGTCCCTTTGAATTTTTGTGGAACAGTAGGTGGAGCTGAGAGAATTTCTTTGATATTCTTTCCTCGGGTATAAGCAAATAATGGAGGGCTATCGAAGATATTCCGAAAGTCTGATTCCATCTGGAGAATAGGCCAGAGGTTTAGAATGATTTTTTTAAACCTATTGCTAGATGTTGAGAATTTGGAGACTAAAACCACACGTTGGCTGGGTGGTTTGGTTCTTTTGACTAGACTTTGCGGTCTAGTAATGTTAGCAACATGAGTTTCAGCATCGTTGATGATAGTTTCGGGATATCCTCTCTCAAGGAACCGTTGATGCATTTCCTTGATCCGAAAAGCGTACGTGTCCTGTTCCGACACGATGCGTTTGATGCGCAACATTTGTGAATAGGGCAGATGTTTTTTGAGAGACCCTTGATGGAAGCTTTGAAAATGAAGTGTGTTGTTGCGATCAGTGATTTTTCGATGCAAGTCTGTGATGATAGACTGGTTTGAAATTTTTATTTGAACGTCCAGGAATGAAATTTCTGTGTTGCTTGTCATCCATGAAAGGAGGATTCTAGGATCCTTGGTATTCAGATCCGTAAGTGCTGCAATGAGTTCTTCTTCTGAACTAGCCCATAAGAAAAACAGATCATCTATGTATCTTACATACATTTTCAATTTGCCTTGGAATTTAGGATTCTCATATATGTAGCTTTTTTCAAAGTTCTCCATATAAATGTTCGCGTACGTCGGAGCCGCGCAGTTTCCCATGGCCATTCCTGTGAGCTGAAGGTACCATTTGTCTTTGTCTTGGAAATAACTGTGATAGAGTGTGTAAATCATCAACTCCATTAGAAAAGTTTGCATTTCAGGGTTGATGTCACTTTTGAGCAAAGCTTGTTCAACTGCTTCAATACCCCCCTGATGGGGTATGGAGGTGTATAGTGAGCTGACGTCTGCGGTGCATAGGATCAATGATTCATTGTCTGAGTTCTCAAATAGAGCAAGTTTGTTTAAGAAATCAGTGGTATCTTTTATGTAGCTTTGTGCTTTGATGACTAAAGGTTGCAAATATCTGTCAAGATATTTTCCAGTTGACTCATGAATCGATCCTTTAGTCGAAACGATTGGCCGAAAAGGTGGATCATGGAGGTTTTTGTGAATCTTAGGACTCATAAATTTTAGGGCATCTCGGGAACTCAGTAGTTAGGTCTTTTTTGGTTCGATCTTCAATGATGCCGGATTGATGTGCTACATTAATGATGTCAGATAACGAGTCTTGGAACTCTTTAGTAGGATTATTCTGTAGTTCCATGTAAGTTTCTGGATCCTGGATATGTTCCATTAAACGTTTCTCATACATGGTTGAGTTCATAATAACGAGTGCTCCTCCTTTATCAGCTTTTGCACATCGGATGTCAGGGTTGTTAGCTAAAGATTTTAGAGTATCAAGATCCTTTTGTGAGGTATTACGATGTTTCTTGAATTTGTTGAAATTCATTTTCGTCAGGTCATTTTTGACAAGCTTTTCGAATAGATCAATGCTCTTGTGGCTTTGAGGAGCTAGATAGTTACTAGATGGGCGTAGGCCCCTGAGTTGATCGCTCTTGATGTCAGGAGTTGGTGGTATGATGTTCTCAAAAAAGTTTCTTAACCATAGCTTCCTAGTGAGCTTAAAGGTACTAACTTCCAACTCGAGTAAATTTGTGTGAGTGACTGGGACAAACGAGGTGCCCTTCTCAAGGAGGTTCAGTTGGTGTTCAGGAATGTTAGTGTCTGAGATGTTAATCACTAAGTTGGTTTTTTGGGTTTCGGATCTTTCCTTGTGACTGTGCTTCGAGTGTTCGGAGGGCTTTTTTCCAGTTCTTTTCTTCTTGCCCCTCCGGGGTCTGTGATTGTGTCTGTACCTAATCCTAAAAAAGGAGTGGTGTTGAGTTGTTCCGTTTCAGTAGTAGAAGAGGATGCTTGGTCTTGATGTGGTGGACGAGCCGAGGATGTTGTAGTCGATGATTTTTGCGATGGACGTTGAGATGTATCACTTCCTGAGGAGGAGGTGTCTGTTTGGGTGTTGTAAGGTTTGTTTCTGCGACGTTGGGCGTATACATCGGCCCAAGTATATACTTCATCCAGCTTGTAATCAAGCGTGTCCCTTCGGTACTTGCGGATCTTGCGTTCATTGATCTCTCGGTGGTGTTTGTCTAGAATTGTTTTTATGTCTTCGAGTGTTGAGGCTAGTTCTTCGGGTGTAGATAACTCTTTGAGTTGACTATCAGTTTCTTTAATTTCTTGTTCTAAGTCTTTTAGGATGCCAGCTAATTCCTCAACGATCAATAAGATTAGGTCGAGACTACACTTATTTAATATCCCATTCCATTTGTCCTTGAAATCCTTGGAGTTTTTGCACAGTGAAGGCTTAAGTGCTATACGTAGGCCACGTGGGATTCTTAGGGCTCTGTGGTACTTCAATAACGTACTAGCGTGTAGCTTTTGATTTATGTGACGTTTTGATAGATATATGAGTTGTCTTAGGCATTGCTCTCTATTGCGGGAGGGTGTGCTCGGGCTGATGTCTTCTTCAATCAGGCCATAGATCCGTTGACGTTTATTGTCATCGTAAGCGAGGGTGTGTGCCCTTGCTTCGGTGCTACGTGAAATTTCTTCGAATTGCATGTTGATCTGGTAGGCGTGCTACCTGCCGGTCGGCGGATATGCGTGTGACACAATAAGGATAGATGGTAGGTCTATAGCATAGATCGCCGCCTAGTGTTGGGTCTGGGTGATTGCACATTGTTGTCCTGGAAGAGTCTTCGAAGTATCACGAGATAGGTGGCTCCTCCCCTGGACTACAGTGCGCATGGGCATCGACTCCATCCTCAGATTGTTTTTTTCCGCCATTGGGTTCGGATGTAATTTCGTTATCTCCAGTTCGGAATCAACATAAACTTTTTCAAGGCCCGAAGGCCTTTTTCTAACCGTCGGTATTGTTTGCGTTCGGTGCCCGGTTCTATTCCGACTCCGTTACCGAGTTGGATATCCAGGGAGTCGCGTGACTCTTCGGTGATCGAGGCCCAGTCGACGGAGCAAGACCTTCGACGACACACCATGGAACGGAGCCCGTTCAAGAAGTGTCCCGTGTGCGGATCTAAGTATCCATACATCGACGTCCACCCGGTGTGCAACAAGTGCCTGTCGCCGGACCACGATGAAGCCAGCTGTGTGGCTTGTTCCAGGTTTCGTTCGAAGAAGACGATTCGGCTTCGGTGCGTGGCGCGCATGGAGGCCCGGCAGTCGGCCCCGGCACCGGTGGACATCTTCGACAGCGAAGAAGCAGACGAACACGAAGTTCAGATGCAGATTTCACCTCCGGCGGAGGAAATCGACTACGACTATGAAGCGGATGTCGAAGGCCTAGACGTAGAAGAAGTCGTCGACGAGGTAGGAGACGACAATGAGGCCTATGGGGCCATGGAAGATAGCTCAGAGGAAGAGCTATGCCCCGTTCGAACAATTACAAAGGCTCATGTCAAGGGATCGCCACACGGCCTTACCCAAGACCTTCTACCAGGATCCACGGCCCCGCCTTCAGGCCCGGCTACGGACACTTCGGCGGAGCCGCCATTGTCGAAAACGAAACCGAAAGTGAAACCTTCGGTGTCGACTAAAACGAAAGTGGTGGAAACGCCATCGAAACCGAAGACGTCTGCTCACCTGTCGGCACCCTCGTCTTCCGAGGCGTCGGGGCAACCCAAGCCGAAGAGAGCTGTCGACCCGGTGAAGTTGGGCAAAGGCGTCGAGCCGAAGTTGGTCAAGGGCGTCGAGCCGAAGTCCAAGAAGGGCGTCGAGCCGGAGTCAAGCAAGGGCGTCGAGCCGAAGTCCAAGAAGGGCGTCGAGCCGAAGTCCAGCAAGGGCGTCGAGCCGAAGGCTTGAGCCCCGAAACCGGTTACCCAGGCCGCCGATCCGAAGCAGTCGGCGTCGACGTCTGCTGTCACGGAAGGAGGGCGTAGCGCCCCTAAGAAGGATGCTCCTACGCCACGGCTGGACAAGTCCAAGTCATCGACGCTCAAGTCTTCACATGTTAGTGGACCGAGATCGTCTGTCGGGTCGACGAAACCGTCCGCTTCCTTTACGAAGCAGGTCTCGGACTCCCTGAAACGTATCAGGGACAAGGCTTCGGCGGAAGAACCAAAGACACCTTCCACCCCGAAGCAATCTGTCCCACCGCCAAAGTCTTCGACGCCAATCCTCTTCACGTTGCCGCCGAAAGTGGCACCGAAGGCCTTCGCACCACAATCGGTGCCCGAAGCGCACTTGCAAGGATCTACGGGGTCGAAGCCAACTCACCCGGCTGGGAGCTTGAAGCATCGACCACCATTGGTTGAGGAGCAGTCGGAGCATTTCATCGATGCCGACACCGGGAAGCTTACACTTTACAAAAGGAAGATCACGGCGACACAGCCTTTGGAGTCATACACAATTCCTCTAAAGCGCAAGAAGCCTGCTTCATATTCACCAGTCTTGGTCGAGCCACTGGTTCCTCGCACTCCAAGAGTTGCCACACCCTCACCCACTTATTCGGATGTGGAGGATGCTGGGGGTGAGGATGAAGAATACAACTTTCCTGCCAACACGGATCCTGATGAACAACAGGACTCATGGGCAGGGGCAGGAGACCAGGGGGATCAGCACACCGCCCATGACCCTCAGGTGTACAACGTCAAGACCTCTCCCACTGAGGATTCTGCACTAGAGACCCTGTTGCAACATCTACCAGACCAATATAAAGAGGCAGCGGAGATGCTTATCCAGGAAGGGAAGCTCATCTCCAATGCTTCCATTAAGTGTGCACTAGACGTTGCGGACACTGCAGCCAGGGCAATTAACACCAGTGTGATGTTGAGACGTCAGGCATGGCTCAGAATCTCCGGGTTTAAGCTGGAGATACAAACTACCATCCTCAACCAGCCGGTAAACCCTGACACATTATTTGGTCCTGAGGTGGATACTACCTTGGAAAAAATAAAGAAGGATACAGAGACTGCTAAGTCCATGGGAGCTCTCCAGTCCCAACAGTTTAGAGGGAGCACTTTTCGTCGCTCAAGCAATAGAGGTGTTACCAGAGGCCAGATGTCCCAGCAAACACAATTCAATAAAGGTGGGGCGCAATCCTCTTACACCAAGCAAAGTAGAGGAGATTACCGGGGCAACAGCACCAAGGGCAGAGGCAGGGGCAACAACAACTCCCGTTCCTCTGCCTCCAACAAACAGTGACGCCCTGTCACTGCCCCCCGACCATTCCACACCTGTCAGGGGGAGACTCCAGCAGTTCCTGCCAGTCTGGAAATCCATCACCACAGACAGGTGGGTCAGGAACCTTATCCAGTTTGGTTATTGTTTGGAGCTCACATCCACTCCACCCAACATACCACCAAAACACCGTCCTATGTCCACAGAGCATTTGCACTTATTGCAGCAGGAGGTGCTTGTCATGCTGCAAAAAGGCGCAATAGAGCTCGTGCCAGTGGAGGAAGAAGGCACAGGAGTGTACTCCCTGTACTTCTTGATCCCAAAGAAGGACGGGTCCCTCAGACCTATTCTGGACCTCAGGCCCCTAAACCAGTATATTCTCTCCGAACACTTCCACATGCTAACGCTGCAGCAAGTTCTTCCGTTGCTCAATCAGGGAGACTTCCTCGCAACCTTGGACCTCAAGGATGCTTACTTCCACATTCCACTCCATCCATCACACAGGAAATACCTCAGATTCACCATTCAAAATCGGCATTATCAATTCAAGGTCCTTCCTTTCGGAGTGACCACGGCCCCCAGAGTGTTCACAAAATGGCGACAGTGGCTGCGCACCTCAGGAGACAGAACGTACATGTCTACCCTTATCTGGACGACTGGCTGGTTCAGGCAAAGTCAGCCCAGCAGTGCGCCGCCGACATGTCCCACACCATTCATCTTCTTCACAGTCTGGGCTTCTCACTGAACTATCCGAAGTCGCACCTTCAGCCGGCCCATGTGCGGCAGTATCTGGGCGCGACGATAGACACTCTGGCGGCCACGGCTCAGCCAAATTTAGTGAGGATCGACAACATCCAGTCGCTAATCCAAAAGTTCAGGCCGCAACACTCACTTCCAGCGAGAGTGTTCATGCAGTTGATAGGCATGATGGCCTCCTGCATCTTCATAGTCCCGCACGCGAGGTTACATATGCGTCCGCTCCAAGAATGCTTGGCGCATCAGTGGACTCAGGCTCAGGGACAGTTGAACGACCTAGTGTTGGTGACCGGTCGGGCATACAACTCTCTGCATTGGTGGAATCCACACAACCTTTGCAAGGGCCGACCGTTCCAGGAGCCTGTGCCACAGATTATCCTGACGACGGACGCATCTCTCCAGGGATGGGGAGCTCATGTACTCCACTACACGGTGCAGGGACTATGGACGACGCAGCAAAGGAAGATGCACATCAACTACCTAGAACTGATGGCAATCTTCATGGCGCTGAAGGCATTCAAAGTACATCTGTGCAACAAGGTCGTGTTGATCCGGACGGACAACATGACGGCCATGTACTACATCCAAAAGCAGGGAGGTACACACTCTCCACAGTTGTCTCATCTGGCTCAGAGCATGTGGAAGTGGGCCATTCAAAGGAACATCTTCCTCATGGCGGAACACCTCCCGGGCAAGGACAATCAGATGGCGGACCTGCTCAGCAGGTACAGCCACCAAATGCACGAGTGGGAGATACATCCATCAGTACTCCGCCCGTACTTCCAGCAGTGGGGTCCTCCAGATATAGACCTGTTCGCCACAAGGGAAAACGCAAAATGCCAAAGCTTTGCCGCCAGGTTCCCTCACCCACAGTCGCAGGGCAATGCGATATGGATGAACTGGTCAGGCAGATTTGCATGCGCTTTTCCCCCAGCGCCTCTCATACCGCTGGTGGCAAGAAAGCTAAAGCAACACTCGATGACACTCATCCTGGTTGCTCCAACGTGGGCACGCCAGCCATGGTACACCACGTTTCTAGAACTCTCTGTGGTACCGCATCAACGGCTGCACCTCACACCCATGCTTTTGACGCAGAACCATGGCGACATTCAGCATCCAGATCCGCAACAGCTCAATCTGGCGATCTGGCTCCTGAGGTCTTAGAGTTTGGCTACCTTGACTTGCCTCCAGAATGCATGGATATCATTCGGGAGGCGAGAAAGCCCACCACTAGAGCCTGCTATGCAGCGAAATGGAAGCGGTTTGTCATTTACTGTACTGAACACCACATCAACCCGCTAGATGCATCCATTCCCAACATCATATGTTATTTGTTACACCTTTACAAATGCAATCTAGCATATGCTTCCATTCGGATACACTTATCCGCCATAGCGGCTTATCTCCAAAACAGGCAGCATCTCTCCGTTTTCGGAGTGCCTGCCATTAAAGCCTTCCTAGAAGGGCTAAAGCGGGTCATCCCTCCCAGGACCCCGCCAGCTCCTGTATGGAACCTCAATGTGGTCCTCACCAGGTTGATGGGCCCACCCTTTGAGTCTCTACATTCATGTGAGATTCAGTTCTTAACGTGGAAAGTGGCTTTTCTCATTGCCATTACGTCTCTACGACGTGTTAGTGAGCTGCAGGCGCTCACTGTACAAGAGCCATTCATTTCAAAATCACTCTAACAGGGTGGTGCTGCGCACTAACCCTAAATTTCTTCCTAAAGTGGTTTCGCAGTTCCATGTCAATCAGACCATTGAACTGCCCGCGTTCTTTCAGAACCCAGAGACAGTAGCCGAAAGGATGCTCCACACTCTTGATGTCAAACAAGCTTTGATGTACTACATCGATAGGACCAAAGAATTTAGGAAGACACAACAACTCTTTGTTGCCTTTTCAGCCCAGCACAAAGGCAACCCCATTTCCAAAGCAGGTATAGCCAGGTGGATATTCAGATTTGCTATCACAAGGCTAAGCGCACTTTAACGGTCCCCCCCCAGTGCCCACTCCACCCGCAAGTTGGGGGCCTCCATGGCTTTCCTTGGTAATATCCCTTTGGAAGATATTTGTAGAGCAGCCACATGGTCTACACCACACACATTTACTAAACACTACTGTGTAGATGTGCACTCCAAGCATCAAGCAGCTGTAGGGCAGGCTGTTCTTAAGACACTTTTTCAGACGTCTGCAGCTGGCACAGGCGGCCGCCGTTAATGGAGGGACTGCTATTTATTCTATGCTATAGATATGAATTCAGCAGCCCACATGCCTCGAACTGAATATGCTACTTACCAGTATGCATCTGTTCTTGGCATGTAGGGCTGCTGACATTCATATCGCCCGCCCTCCTCCCCGGCGCCTGTAGCGGCTGCAGACTTTTTTACACTTACTCTTAGCATGGCCATCGCTTACACTGTTACACTCCATCTTTGCCACAATGGCTAAAAACAATCTGAGGATGGAGTCGATGCCTGTAAGAAATGGGACCCCCGGCCAGCCAGGGCTTGCACCCCAGCCAGTCAGAGACCGCCACTCCCATATAAAGTCGACCCCTGCTCGCCCTCTAGGTAACGCGGCGCGGGCAGTCAGGCCTATCTCGGAGGACATGTGTGAAGCATTTGCGCACGCACCCACCAACAGCAACATCCCAGGCCTCCCACAAAAGGAACTCCACACGAAGTATATATGAAAATAGTCTTTGTATTAGACAGGACACATAGGAACATACACTTTACAAGGTGCTCAAGGCACGGCAGGGGTTACCAGGGAAAAGGTACAGGGCAGGGCCAAGGGACCACTGCCAGTGGTACACATCTGATGGAACTGGCATTTAGAACATATAACACTGGGAGCTTCCTCGGACTAGGACTAGAACACATAATTACCAGGATCTTAGCCTTAGAATACGTCACGCCCCGGGGTCTCATAGGACTAGCACTAGAACTCACTCTAACCAGCATGGACATACATGAGGCAAGGTACATAACACAACAGAGGCCCCCATCAGCAGGGCAACACATAATAATTCTCAGCATCACATGGATATTAGGCAGTAGCACCCCCTAGGCCAGATGACCGTCCTGGGGAAGGGGCGCCTTAGAGTCTCGGTGTCAAAAGTGGCCTGAAAGGGCCCGGGCAGGCCTAAACGTGGCAGCGGCCCACGAAGTGCTGGGCCGCTGAGGGACTTGGGTGGAGCCTTGCAGGCTCAGGGGGACAGGAGGGCGATGGTGGAGCCTCTCGGGGCTCAGGGAAACATGGTGGGGCCTCTCGGGGCCCAGGCAGGGCCAGGGACACGTGGTGGGGCCTCTCGGGGCCCAGGCAGGGCCAGGGACACGTGGTGGGGCCTCTCGGGGCCCAGGCAGGGCCAGGGACACGTGGTGGGGCCTCTCGGGCCCCAGGCAGGGCCGGGGCACGTTGGAGCCTCCTCGGGGCTCAGGGGCAAATGGTCACGGTGGAGCCTCTCGGGCTCAGGCATTGGAGGAGCCTCGCTGGGCTCGGGGAATAGTGGGAGCCCCACGGGCTCGGGACAAGGCTGCGGGCAGGCGGGGCCCCCCCCTCGGGGGACCCGGCATCATTGGCGGCCCCACGGGCCATGAGGGAGCGTCTCGAGGCTCAGGGTCGTTATTGGGGGCAGGCGGGGCCCCCCTCGGGGGACCCGGCATCATCGGCGGCCCCGGGGGCCTCCGAGCACACTCGGGCTCGTGCTGGAGGGGAGGGGCGGCCACCGACAATGTGGCCCGACGCCCCTCCTCCCCCTCTCTCCGCACTTACCGGGTGTGTGCTCGGCGGCGGCTCTTCTTTCTCTCCCTCCAGGGCTCTCCCCTCACATGGGAGCCCCGGTAGCCGCAGCGGATCTCCGGCGGGACGAACAGAGTCTCCCCGGGCTTCCGGGGGGCGCGCGGGGAAGCCCTACGGGCTGGCCAATCCCTGCGCGGCCCCGGGATGATGCAATAGGAGTCCCGGAGGTCGGGACCAATGGAATTGAGGCAAGGCTTCTCCGGGGCCGCCAATGGCAGCGCGGCCCTGGATAGGGAGGCGGGCGCAGCGCCTCTCCAGCCGACTCCGGGCTGTGGCGGTGATGGGGGAAATTGACGAGGAGTAGGCTCCCTCGTTCTGGAGAGCGGTCACGGGGGCAATTAGCGAGGAAGGCACCCGCCAGGGAAATGAAGCGGCCCTTCCCTAGAACGGGGACAGCGCCGGGTAGGCCCCGGCTGGTAGGGTATGGCGCTCCAAGTACTAGAGGCAGGAGCCAGCGCTCAGAAGGGAAAAAGGGACCCCAGTAGTCCAGGAGCAGGGCAGGGCCCAGGGAGGCACGCCCTTCCCTGAGCCCCCGCAGCAGCACGACCCTGGCAGGGTCCCAAGCAGGAAGAAGAAGAAGAGAGAGAGAAAAGGGCCCACCCCCCTTTTATACAGGAGCGCCCTTTGTCTCCAAAAGGGGCAGGCAGGGAGAGAACCAGCTGGAACTGGTTACAAGGAATTTCTTGGTGCTGGCCAGGCCAGGGACACTGGACGCACCCCCGGGGGGGTGGGGCCAGCCTGGTGGGGGAAGGCCCAGCCGGGTTCAGCCAATCAGGCGCCAGCACATCTACTGCACACACACACCAAGGTCTAGAAGGGGTCCTTCCCTTCTAGCCACACGCATGCCGCAGACATCATCTTGTAGCATTCAACCTCACGAGCGCACACATACCAAACACGGCCCGGCACGCCCCACGCATCAGGAACTACCAGAGCCACATACATCCCCCATGCATTCCTATGGGCGGCAGGTCTCTCTCACCACGCACACACTCAGGAGGGGACTCACCATCCCCCGGTCACATATACTAAGCACAAACTTCAGGGGTGGACCTGCCAGACGGGCCAAGTCCAACAATGCCCATGCGCACTGTAGTCCAGGGGAGGAGCCACCTATCTCGTGATACTTCGAAGACTCTTCCAGGACAACAATGTGCAATCATCCGGACCCAACACTAGGCGGCGATCGATGCTATAGGTATGAATGTCAGCAGCCCTACATGCCAAGAACAGATGCATACTGGTAAGTAGCATATTCAATCTTGAACATCACCTGCATCCCTTCCTGGTGAGGATACTTCTAGTATGCGCCACTTCCGCAGTACTAACAGGGTGTTCCTATCTCCTTCCTAAAATACTGTCTGTGTCTCCAACACCAATTCCCAACACCCTCTCAACTTAAAAAGTGTTGTAATAAAAGTGTGTGAAAAGTGGGAAGGGACCTCACAGAAACAACCACCAGTAGCTGACAGGTACTCATCAGTGTGTTCCACTTATCATCGGCACCTTCACACTGAGAAATATATGTGCAGGTAATGTGTTCAACTAAATAGCGAAACAAACTACAACTACTCATCAAAACCTGACCCCTGAGCTAGAACCACTACGTACAACTTTATTCGCTGCTGGGTGTCTGCTCACATTAAAAACAAAAGGCTACTGTTGAGCTACATTTCAACATATATGAAGCCAACATGTTTCATTGCCTATTAATCTTTATCGGCAACTTCTTCAGGTCTGGGGGTCAGTCCACACCACACTGTGACTTCACAGCTTAATACCTGTAAAACAAAGACACATACAAAATACACAAAGACACACCCAGAGTGACACTCATCAGTAGTTGCTCTGAGAACAGCCGTTCACTTCTATTGTGACTGCTCATTGGACATTGTAGATTACCTGGTGGTTGCCACCCTGTGGCATACCTGCAGCCACCAGTTCAACAGGCGTGTGCGCATCCAAGTCTCCCCATCTCAGTTGCACTCAGTCAACCTGTAAACCGGGTACACATTTACACAACCATTAAAACCAAGTCCTGTCTCTCTCATAATTCATCTGACCAGTAACTGCCACAGGCCACGTATTGTTCTCCTGGTTGCTACGTTCACCATACTGTACAGCACCTGCGCTTAATCAGGCACATTGCCTCCTTCTATTACATGTTTTTTAAGTCGAGCCTTCACAGCGCATGCGCTGCAAAGGAAAACTACCTCTTCCGAGTGCTTAGGCTTTTCAGCCAAGCACGTGCACGCGTTGCCGTTGCCTTCAATGGCAACGCGTGCACGTCAGGTGATCCACTTGCGGGAGCGCGTGGCCCCTCTGGTCGCAATTATCGCTCCCGCAAGTGAATCGAGCCACCTCCCTCTTCTCCCACCCCCTCCGCCCGAGGCGCTCGTTTGTTGCTTGTTTATACTGTCTTGGGACACAAAAGGGAACCGAGGCAGCGCTGCACCGTGTGCCCACGAAAGCTTTCCAGGGCTTCACGCAGCCACGCGATGCAGGGAAGTAAAACACACTCACAGCCTCACCGCGTCACCGTGTGCCGCTGAAGCTTTCCAGGGCTTCACACAGCCACGCGCTGCAGGGAAGTAAAACGCACCCAGGAGCAGCAAAGTCCCACAGCCTCGCGCTGCCGGGAAGCCAAACTCAGGCAGGAGCAGCTAAAGCCGCACAGCCTCGCGCTGCCGGGAAGCCAAACTCAGGCATGAGCAGCTAAAGTCCCACAGCGTTGCGCTGCCGGGAAGCAAAACCCACACACAGCCTCGCACTGCATTGAAGCAAAACTCAACCAGAAGCAGTCAAGTTTGTGGCAAAGTCAAACAGAGAGAGCATCATGCTGCTCATAGTGTTTTTAAATGCAATCATTACAAGGCTTCTCTTCATGCTGCACACGCTGCTTGCCGTGTGGAGGGTGTCGGAAGTCAAGAAGGATAAAACCTACTGGCTCCTGTGTCTGCTCAACATTTTCCTGTGCCTTGAAATGATCCTGACACTGAAATTTGAAGTGGTAAGTCGTTCTACGCCAATGCTTCTTTTTTCCACCAACTTTTCAGCCCATATCCAGTGAGTGTTTCTGCCGAAGTATATGTTGTTCTTTGCCTGTAGGTGTGATCTGGGTGGAAACTTTAGTTTGGGTTTGTACAATAAATCCAATTTGTGTGTACGGTTTTGCTATTGCAACATTGTTTTTTGGAGACGTTTTGTGGTGTCTTCATGGCACGTATTTCTTGTTATTTACTCTTGGTCTACTACAGACACCCGCGTATGTGACTGATTTTAAAGTGGACCCATTCAGGGGTATTCATTAAGTTGGCTAACATCAAACAACCTTCAGCCTAAAATAAACATTTATGTGGTGTTATGTCTGTTTTTTTTATGTTACAATACCTTGAATCTTGCAGCACCTTACATCTCTGATATGCAAAAAAAACATACCTGTGGAAGGTTACTGTACTTGACCAGTGTCTGCTACACTGAGGACCTGAGCTACACATGGGATGTGCATAAGAACGAACACATTTTATACTCATTCGTCCATCACAGTTTATTAACATCGAAAAAGTTACAAACTAGAATTACGTTAAAAAAAATCAACAGTCATTTGCTTTTCTGTGTTCTTTTCTCTGAGATGGTTGTTCATATGTATTGTTTTACTGCACCTATTTGTGTTACACACTCACTTCGAATATGATCATTGATGGTGTAGAACAATGAAGACTAGACCATGGTTTGTGTATTTTGTGATATTCAATTGGTCCATTGTTCAGGGAGAAGCCAAAAGAAAGGTGTGTTGGGGCCAGTGTCTGCCTCACGTGCCAGCACCATCTGGCACCAAACCAACGTCACTTGGTACATACAGGAAACCGATATAAATTTCCATCTTTAACACCCACGCAGGAAAATTACACTCATTCCAACTGAAGAACTTTCAAAAGCTGCTATCTTACAGTAGTACTTTGTGAATGAATGAGTTGCAAAAATAAATTAAGTGCGAGTAACTTTTATAGTGTCCTGTTGATTTTTAGACAGATGCAAAAGAAAAAATGTTTCATGGGACATACCCTGTTTCATAGTCAGAGTTTTATGGTCCTTGCCTCCAGGGCTCCGATATATGGCCTGTAAGGGGTCTCCCACAATTTCTGTAGTAAAAGCTACCTATGCTCAGTGAAAACCTTCCCCAGTTAATAATATCACTAATGGTGTAATTGTGACCACATCAGGAAAGATTACATTGGCAGGGACACAATTCAAGACTATCAACAGTCATCTACTCAATGAACCAGCCGGGGCTACCAGCAGTAATGCAAAAAGATTTTGTCAATATGTCAAGCCTCTCCATGGGTAATACATAATTGTTATAGCGTAATCCCCAGGCACAAATGTAATAAGTCTACCCAATGCCACATGATTTATCACTCGCATATTAGATTTACATATGACATAACATGTGGATTTGTAAAGCACATGCATGCTGAAGGGTATATTGGCACCGAAACATTATGTTTATCCTTGCCCAACTCAATGGTTGGAATGTGTCTATTGGAAATTCAACTGAAAATTCAGTTGCAGTTTTTCTCCCAACCACAGTTTGAGTCCTGAAAAACACACACATTTTCATCTCAAACGCACGCTTTTTAGTGTTGGTAGATATTTATTATTTTAACCAAGAAAAAGCTTATAATTTGGGTTGCATACTGGGGAGCTATTTACAGGTGGCTGGCGAGCCCGGTCTATAATCATATCTATGTAACAATTGATGTACCAGCTTCAGGCAACTCTAATATATCTGGCCAATGGACATCAGAGGAGGGTCTGCCAACATTTGGTGCATTGATTTGATCCCAGGTAGGATTGTATTGCATTGGTATTTATATATCAATGTCCATACTCTTTGCCAGACAACCACTTCCTGGGTGGTCTGATTACATAGTACATGTTGCTAGAGTGTTAAGTGCTCTGATTGGCATCAGTAGCTTGTGAGACATTCTGAGTGCAAGAATGAGTTTTGATTGTGATACTTATATAGGACAAACCTAACTAGAGAGCAGTGGAGCACCATACCTAATGTTGTGAGTAGGGATCGACTGAATATTGTTCACTTTGGTGCTGAAACATGGATTACATGTCTCATGTTGTCCTTGAGGTGGTCCTTGAAGACATTTATTTTGAGCTCCTAAGACAAAGGTCAAATAGGCTATGCATTCTGACAAATTCATGCTTATTTAGAAACTGAAGTATGCTTTTGTTTCTCTGGCTGCAAAGTGAGAGGATTGTGTAACAATCATTTGCAATGCAATAGGTCGCGCATTTGAGCTATTGACATTGCAAATAATAATGCATGACTTCTGTGACACTAAGATCTCTCCATTTCCACTCTCAGAAAATGTTATTAAAGAAAGGTTTGGGGAGGCAGAAACCACAATAAAATGTACCCGAGAGAAGAGGCCCGAAGGAACTGATCTGGGAGCTAAACAACTGCATCCTCCGGGATGAAGGGCACAGGGAACACGGTAAAAGTAGATTAGGGTGGCAGTAAAGTAAGCTGATAAGTTTTATATGGGCACTGGGCGGGGTGCACGGCTGAGGAGAGGAAGGGGTGCCCTGTGGTGCAACAATCCCCTCGTCGCTATCTTACTGCCTATCTATTTATGCCTATATGTGTCTGTAGTTAGCCATGTGTTTATCGAGCTCTCTACCTCCTATTCTCCACCTTTCACACCCCTTGCTGGCTACACTCATTTCTGAACCTCCCTCTCTTCCTAGCTTTCTTTGTGACTGTTCCTCAATTACACTCTACTCAATGCAACATAAATACACTCCACATAATACCACACAGTGCCACATAATTATATGCTACTAATTACACTGCACTCAATGCAACATACACTCCAAATAACACTCAGTGCCACATAATTACACACCACATAATTACACTCTACTGAATGTAACATATACTCCACACAATACCACTTAGTGCCACATAATTACTCTCTACTTAATGCAACATAAATACACTCCACATACCACTCAGTACCACTTAATTACACGTCACATAATTACACTCAATACAATGCAACATAAATACACTCCACATAATACCACTGTGGCACATAATTAGATGCCACATAATTACACTCTACACAATGCAACATAAACACACTCCACAAAATACCACTCAGTGCGACATAGTTACACACCACAAAATTACACTCTACTCAATGCAACATAAATACACTCCACATACCACTCAATACAACATAATTACTTTCTACTCAATGCAACATAAATACACTCCACATAATACCACTCAATGCCACATAATCACACACCACATAATTGCACTCTACTCAATGCTACATAAATGCACTCCACATAAATGCACTCTATACCACATACCACCTATCAACATAAATGCACTCCACACCAGGACACAATTTCACTAAGCATAATTTCACTCAACATCACGGTTCCAGGCCACACAATCCTACTCCACACATTTACAATACACACCGCAAAATTACACACCAAACAACTTATTTCAACTCCAGAACTCCACAATCCACAACGTTCCTCCAATACACACCATATAGTGTCACCACCTGAGCACCAAACATCATTCACCACCACCGTTTTGCATCAGCGCACCACCTAAGCATCACGTCAGTCTGCCCTTGGAATCTAGCATCTATTGAATCTCCCCTAGTGTCCGTCCGCTGCTCGTGTTCTAATTAAATTACTGTTTTCCGACCTCCACTTCCCCGTTATTTATTTCCCATACCCCCATAACAAAAAAAATTATAACAAACAAGCATCAGAACAGGCAGGAATAAGTTGCCAGCAGTGCAAGTACAAAAAAACTATAAGACATTTTTTATGTTAAACTTTTTTTAATCCGGTTTTTCACTTGTATATAATGTTGTCTTTGTTTGCATAAAGGTAGCAAAAATGCTTAACACTTTTTATTATAACTTTTCAACATAATGCACAGCAGCGACAGTGCTCCACAACATAGCCAAAAGTTCTAGCTAAACACATAAGGTCCCAAAGGCGAGACCTATTGGCTATGCCAATGCTTGTTATATATGGCTGTCACCCAAAGCGCAGGTAATGGTTGTGTAAAGGTGTACCTTGTTTATAGGTTGACTGAGTGCAACTGAGATGGGGAGACTTGGATGCGCACACGCCTTCTGCACTGGTGGCTGCAGGTATGCCAGAGTGTGGCAACCACCAGGTAACCTACAATGCCAATGAGCAGTTACAATAGAAGAGAGCGGCTGTTCTCAGGGCAACTACTGATGAGTGTCACTCTGGGTTTCTGTTCTTTCAGGCACATGCATCAACCTGTTTTGCAAGCGCAAATTGTGCAATTCGCAAAAATCTGCCGTTTGCGCCCGCAAAAAGGGCTTCTGCGATGCATCAAACTGTAAGGCTCTCGTATTGCGATTTCCTAAATTTGTATTGCATTTAAGGAATCGCAAATTAAGATTCCTTAAATGGAATGCATGAGGAAATCGCAAATAGCGATTTTGCTAATAGGTGTCGCAAATTACCATCAATTTGAACTTGATAGTAATTTGCAAAAACTTTGAAACATGCACTAAAGTGCATTTTTCAAAGTTGTAGGTTACACACACACATGCCCTTGAGGCATGTGTGTGCGCAACATGTGTGCACAGATCAATTACAGGGGTGCAACAGGGTGTCCTTTTGACACCTTTGCAACTTTGAAATTGCATGCGCAATTTGCGAGTACCTATTGGGTACTCGCAAATTGTGCATGCAATTTCCCATTCATTCCTATGGGCCTGTTGGCCTATAGGAATGAATGGGAAGGCATTCCTTAATTGCGACTCGCAATTTGCGAATCACAATTAAGGAATGTTTGGGAATCGCTAATTTTATAGCGATTCCTACATGCATTGGCTTTTACAAATCCTTAATTGCGATTCCTTAATAATCGCAATTAAGGAATCGCAAAAGCCTACATTAATGCACGTGCCCCCTAGTCCTCTCTTGTTTGCATTCAGTTACTTATGACTGTAGAACATTTTAAGTGCGACATGGCAGTAGCAGTGATCTGCATCTGCTGTCTCTATGCAGTGTATAGTGTTATTAGGGCACAGATTAAATGAAATATATTTAAGGGGCTAGTGCAAAATAAGGCTGGACGGGTAACTCAAGTGACTGTGGAACCTGCTGCAGGTGCGCCAGTCCTATATGCTGATTCATGGAAAGCATGAGATCCTGGCAGAGTCTAAGTTACATTAGTGATCGGAAAGGTATCGAATGGTCCAGGTCAGCTCAGGGATGTGCATTTTCCTCTTTGTCGTAAACCTGTGTTTTTCAGTGTCAAAAACACCTGATTGTGGCCTGCTCTCCGTAAGAGTGAAGTGCCTGCTATAGAATAACTTCAGAAGTTTGACAAACTTAGATGTTTCTTTTCTGACAGTACGTGCAATTATGCTAATTTACCACCATTGAGGCGGGAAAGTTACCTCTGGCCTAAAGCAATGTGTATCAATCACATACGGGCTAGGCACCTAGGTCAAAATTGGTTCTTAGGTTGTGATGAAAAAACGAGGTCAGTTGGGAATGGTTATATGTTTTTGTCTAGCATCTCAGTAATGTTTTGTGAAACTATAAGGTCACTGCACACCCTTCCATAAAGAGAGGTCATTTTTTTTCAAGGCAAACTTAAGTATATTTCCAGGGAGCAGGATTGAGTGAAGACTGTGCCATCCAGCGACCCCCTTGCCAGAGACACTGAGTGGGAAGACGTGCTCTCACCACGCGTGTTCTCGTAGCCATGTTTACAGGTACAAATGGGACATGAACTTCCAATTAGAAGAGCAGGAGAGTGAATCCTTTGTGACACTTGCTGCCTCATGTGGGAGAGTGGCCCAAATTAGAAAATCTTAAACTCGCATGCAACAAGTTAGTAGATTTTTCCTGTTACTGCCAAACTTAGGAAGAATTAAGTGAACATTCTCTGTCGTACAAATGACCCCTTACCAGCTCGCCTCGTAGAACTAACGATAGCTTCCAAAGTCAGGATGCCTGCCGAACTTACTTTGGCATCAGCAGTGCTGGGCCCTATGTGTTACTGCGGAGTCTTTGGATTGGTCCTATTGTTGAACACCAAATGGCTAGAAGCCAGCAAGAACAATGATAGGTGATTTACAGATGTTCAGTCAGCTACTGACGGATTAGAGCACCACTGTGCACATCACACCAGAACACTTCTTACCTAGATGAAACTGTAATTTAGCATCCTTCCACCCAAGCACACCCCATAATGCACCATCCTTGACGTCCGCTGATGAGCTTTAGTGTTTAATCAAGAGTGTGAAGCGCTGTATAAATGCAACTACAATACAATAACGAAACATTGGTGCATTTCAAAGCAGACGTTATATTAAATATAGGCAGGACACGATTATACGTCTAGTTCTTGCAGGAGAGTTCTGTAGAATGTTTTATGGTATCTGTGTTAAATGAAACACTGCATTTTCATTGCATTTTAATCATGAGAATACTCTCCAATGAAGGAGATTTCCTGAGTCCTAAAGACACTTTGGCTTAGACCTCATTAATACTCCAGTTTCATGAAGAGAAATCTTTTGTGGAAGTAACAGATTTTCTGGTGAAATTTGTCAGAAACGTGTTTTAAACACTACATATTTTATTTGGATTTCGAATAAAGAACCCACTTCCTAGTGGGATTTATTCTGAAGAGCAGCCCCTCGTGCTCCCTGAACGCGTTATTTTTTGGGGCGGTAACGTTTTCTGGTTGCAATTAGTTTCCCTAGTTCGAGTGTGAAGGAGAGTGGATTAAAGACAACCTTAGTGTGCGGTGCGCTCGTTTCACTGTGGGCTCGTACCTCATACAGTGTCCTCCAGGTTCCTGCATCAGCAGTATTCAAGCTTTGGTCTGGGACAGCATTTCCAGGAGTTCATAAATCTACATGGAGAACCTCTGCATGATGCGTGGAAATAAACTATGTTTTCAAGGTTGCTAAGTTGTAAAATAAATCACGGAGGGAAAATCAAGGATGTAAGTAACACTAATATGTCAAAAGATTGGTAGGCAAAACACTGGCTGGTAGTGACATTTGAATGATGGAGAGTCTTACACCTAGCTAAGATGGCTGTCTTTTACATTCTGGTTTAAAGTGAATTGCTGTGCTGTCAGTTCTTGAAATGGAATAGAAGTACAGGTACCTCTGGTCATTAGAGAAGCTGTTTTCTGCTAGGAAGTGCTGGTACTCTGCCCATTTAAAGCGCTGTGCACCGCCTCTTTTGTGAATAAGAGAGTTAATGTGCCATGCTTACACTGCTATGCTTTGTAACATGATGCATAGAAAGGGACAAACACATTTCTGTGTGCAGAACACTTGATGTAGAATGTCACCTTCTGCCAGATGCCCTATTCCTTTAGCGCAAATACAGTATTTTTCGGACAGTGCTAGCACACTAAAAGTAATCAATGAAGAGATGTCTATAATCGTGTCACATGTTACACACATTTAGCATGTCACACACATGTGAAAAGCATGTAGAGGCTGGCATGCGCGTGTACACTCTTAAAGCAAGGAGTAAACAAGTAGGTACAAGCAGGACCCTACCTCTCCCCCATCATTACATTTTGTGACTGATTCTCAAAAGCCTAAATAGTTTGGACTCCTGCTTGAGCTGCTGCGTCTATTACATTAATTTATTGGGTTTTCCATAGTGTTGATTATCACTTTTGGTTAGGGTGCTAAAACGCTTTACAGGTACTTAGTATTTAAATCAATTTCTGGGGGCAACTAACAAAACACTGCAGTTGTGTTTGTAGCAATTAGAATCGTAGTCCTAATTTGGACATAGCTTCTAGGTGTCGCTCCAGTCACACACTTAACTAGTGATCATAATTTGGGCTACCTTTTATGAGACAACAACCCTTCTCCATTGAACTGACGGAGTGGAGATTTATTGCGGTAACACAAAGATAAAACTGCTTGACATACCACAGGGCAGATATCAACAGGACAAACCCAGCTGTCACTTGCATATGAGAATTGCAGACACAAACGCATTGCTAAAGAAGAGAGCTGCGGAGTTTGCAGACAGGTTGCAGCTTAAGTCCTACGGGACTTGCAATCTCTTCGGGCTGCTTACTGCTGCCTTTGGTAGCCATCACGAAAGGGTTGAGCCAAGTAGAGCTGCAGAGAGAGAAAGAGTGACCTGCCAGGGCTCCCAACTGAGGCAGACAACTCCTAGGCAACACTGGCCACAGGAGCAGGAAGCGGAAATGTAAGCCGAAGCCTCAAACAGCCTGTGATGCTAATCACCATTGGCTCCACTTGGAGGACACGTCCACTGCTGAAGCAACTGAAAAAGGACACTGTCATTTACGGCATTCTTAGCAATATGCAAACGGAGAGAAAAGTAAACGGGCACCCTCTGAATACACCATCTGACATTTGATCTTGGTCTTTGAATGCTCAGCAAATGTGATGAGATAACAAAATTGACAGGCCGGTTTACAAAAACGGAGATGAGCTGAGAGCTGGTGAAAACAGGACCAATCATGTCAAATGCTTTTCAAAAAAGAAAAAAGTAGCTCTTAACAGATGCTAAAATAGTGACCAGTGTATTGATATAGTGCTTGGTCCCTGCTCTTAGGGACTGCTAAACACAGGAAGAGGCATGACCAATGCATGACATGGATACATTGGGACAAAGAATAGAACAGACAATGGAGCCAGCAAATTGGAAGCCTATTGGGGGGGTGAAGCCCACAAAGTATATACAACATGTCTTGAAGAGAGAGCGCAAGCGGTGTCTAGCCGAGACTTAAAAAGCACTTAAAAGTTCTCTAAAGTATTTCAGCGCTTTATAAGTGAACCAGTTATATTGCATAGACACTATTTTATGGCACTGGGGAGATCACATGATGTGGGAATGATCCCAGGATGTTGAGCTTACGGAGAGACTCGAAGCCTGTTCCCCATGCCTGCAGTTTTTCAGTTATTTCTCATCTTTGTACAAAAAATATTGACAATATATTTTGCATAGGCGAAAGCTTATGGCTTTTCTAATGCTTGTTCTTTACTATTGCATATAATACGATCTTGAAGTACATACCTTCATGATGTGCGCTATAGAAAAACTTCTCCAACATTTGATGTTACTAAAATGTCCATGTAGAATAGTAACCCTTGCCATCCAAAGGGTGAACATAACTGACTTTCCTCTTAGTTCACTATTGGCATTGTATTGTAATTGTATTTATAAAGTGCTTACTACCCCTGACGAGGCATCTGAGCGATTTTTCGGCGAGTAGCACACCACTCCGGAAACCAAAAGGATTAGTGGTGAATTAGTATAGGGAGATATGAAATTAATTTGAGCAGTGAACATGTGAGTTTGTTTGGATTGAAAAGGATAGTGGAGGGACAGAAGAGAGAAGTGTCTAGATAGTTGTGTTTTTTTAGAGCTCGAGCAGTAGGAGGAGGCTTGGGATGAGTAAAGGGGAGGTGGGGGGAGAGTCAGATGGAAGGGTTTTGAAAGGCTTGTTTGGGAGGTCTGAATAGTAAAAGAGGTATGAGATGATGCGAAGAGGGATAGAGGGGTAGAGGAGGAGAGGAGGGAAGAGTCTAGACAGGGTTATTTTGGAGATCAGAGTAGTAGAATGGGATTTGGGATGAGTCCGAGTGGAGGTAGAGCATATGTAGAGAGGTATAAGGTGAGATATATGTAGATTTAAGTTGTATTTAAACTCCATCTTTCAAGTGTTGGTGTACTTTGTTAATTTGTTTTTTTAATTTAAAAAAAATTGTAATTCAATAGTGAAGCAATTGTAGATAGCTATGATAAAAGATTAACTTATTTATGCAGTCATCTATATACATGTTAAACATAGAATAATACAACCATAAGTAATACATGCATTTGTTAAGCAGAACTAAGGAATATCTATATATTTATTAATGTAAGTATTATACATGTTTATACAAAGCAAAACATATATGTAGGTACACATCTATAGTCCAAATAAATGCTTTTATACAGAGGGATGTGGTGTATATTTGTTTGAGTAAGATGGTTATGTGGGGAAGCCCCAACTCTTAAGTAGTCTTCTGAAGATCTTTGGTTTGGGGGTAAAGAGTTCCATAATTAGGCTGCTTGAAAAGAGAAGGATGTGCCAGCTATGGTTTTTTTTCTCGTATGGTGGGATTTTGAGACAAGGTACCAATCTAGAGCAGAGGTTCCTTTGCTGAATGTATTTGGTGATTTTATTCCTGATGAGCAGTCCTGTTACATGTATTGCCTTTTGGGTGATGCAAAGCCGCTTAAATGTGGATCTCCAGGCAACTGGTAAAAGTAAAGTAAAGTCCACATTTGTAAAGCGCACAATCACCCGTAAGGGTCTCTAGGCGCTGGGGGGCCGTCGGGAAGATTAAGCGAGCTATTGCCCAGAGTCACATGGTGCTGGGCTTACCTGCCGCCGGAGCCGGGGATCGAACCGTGGTCCCCAGATTCCAGCGTCAGTCGCCCTGGCCGCGGCGCCACACCTCTTCCCTCAATGTAAGGCCTTTAAGGCAGGGTAGATGTGGGCCTGTGGCTTTATATGTAAGAGTAGTCTAACAGCAGAGTTCTGAATCTGTTGAAGTCTTTTCATAATTAGTAAAGATGATCCGTGGTAGAGGTTATTGGCGCAATCGAGTTTAGACAGAACAAAAGGGATAGTAGCCTGGACCTTGGGTGGTAATCCCAGGTAGTGGAAGATGCGTTGCAGAGTTTCTATTGTAATGAATCTTGATCTTGCGATTTTGTCCACTTGGGCATTCGTTGGTAGCTTGGAGTCCATGGTAATTCCGAGGTTTCTTACTTCCTTTGATACTTTAGGTGATGTTCCCAGATCATCAGTCCAGGCACCGAGTGGGTCATAATTTTTCCAATCGCCACATGTGAGTATTTCTGTTTTGGAAGCATTCAGTTTGAGATGGCTCCATGTCATCTACTGATCAACGGTTCTGAGACAGCTGACAATTTGTGAGTTTCCAATTTCTTTAGGGCTTTCCAGTTTAAGGAGTATTTGTGTGCCATCTGTGTAGTTATAGCATGTGAGGTAAAATTAATTAATCAGTGCCGGTAATTATTTCATGTAAATGTTGAAAAGCATGGGTGAGTCTTGAGGGACCCCTGCTTTTGTGAAGTACGGTTTGGATGAGAAAGGGGAGGGTATGAATGCAGGAGTTCTGTTTTGAAGGTAGGATGTGATCCAGTCGAGAGTCATACCCTCTTTGCCTGCTTCGTAGAGCCTTTGTATTAGAGTGTCATGGTCAACCTTCTCAAAGGCAGCTGAGAGGTCCAAGAGTAGTAGTGCAGCAACCCTGTTCCAGTCAAATGTTTTCTTATGGTCATCCCAGATGGCAATGAGGGCAGATTCTTTGCCTCTTACTGGACGAAATCCTGTTTGGAAATCTGAAAGTATGAAATAGTCTTAAATGAATTGTGACATATGGGCGAATGCTGCTGTATCAGTTTTTCCAGGACAGGTCCATTTGTAATTAGTCTGTAGTTTTCTGGGTTAAGCGTGTCCAGGTTTGTTTTCTTTAGTAATGGGCGTATGTATGACTTTTTTAGATCTTCTGGAACTGTTCCCGTAGTTAAGGAATTTTTTTTTTTTTTTTTAAAGACCTTTATTGAAGAAAAAAGGGCGAGTACAGTGCAACAAAGAGCCCGAGGGCTCACACATACGATACATTGCAACATTGTATAGGCACAAGGATATGGTACAGTAGGACCGAGGTCTAATTTTAACGATTTTCCTATAGGAGAGACACAAACAGGATATCGTAGCACAACAATCGATACTGGTGTAGGACATGCAGGATATCCCAACATACGACGGATGAAAACAACCAGAGTCGCTGCACGGCACCCGGAAGAGAACGTCTAAGCCCCAAGGAAAAAGGGAAGAAGATAAAGAGAGGGAAAAAGAAAAAGGAAAAAGAATAGAAGGCCCATAGAACAAAAAGAAAAACAAAAGAAAGTAACCCCGCCCCCCGGTTACCCCCCACCCTGCACCCCTGCAGCTGGCTACGGCCTGACCCCCCCTAGCAGTGTGCCTGTCGCCCAATAAAAGGAGTCCCGAAATATAGAGAGAAAAGAAAAAGATAAAAAACCCTAACCTAAAATACTCATGAAAGAGAGAAATGCGAGGAGGAGCCCGCTATCTATCTCCCGGCTCCGCTATCTAGTGAGAATAGTAACCACATAAAGCTTAAAGCCCGATATTAAGAACACACCCGACAAGCAGAGGACGCCGGAAGCACAGCAGCAGCGCGCAGTATAAAGAAGGCAACAACCTCCAACCCAGCCATCCAAGACATCCATAAGGAATCCCAAAATCACGAATAACAAACGGAAGCCCCCGTGACAGTTCCTTAGCATCATCAGTACATGTCCCGGTCATTCAAAGAAAATTAACCCTCCAACTGCCCCACCCGCAAGAGCAGCGCCATAACAGGAGTCAATAGTTCGATAGCAAAAAGGAGTCCAAAAAGCACGGAATAGGGCACCATGATAACACCAGTAAAACAGAATAACAGCAGCTTTTCCCCCATCCGCCAAAATCAGCAACAAAAAATCCGCCAGGACGATAATAGAAGTGTCTATCCTTGTCCCGTTTTTTCCTTACCACCACAGATCAGCGGAGGCGATACCGGCACAGAACACAGTCCAGGGACATATCGGCGGTGCGGGCAACTAGATGTATCCAAAGCAGAGAAAACCAGGAGTCTCACAAAGGGTGCAGCGTACGCCAACTCAGAACCATAGAGCACAGCCAGGACAGGGAAGGAGACAGGTGCGATCATCACCACTCGGGGCGAGGCTCGAAGATCCGTGAACATGGCGAGGAGGGAAGGTGCACGTCGTGGCGGAAGCCCCGGAGGGGCAGACAAATCCGGGAGCCGACCTCCCGCAGGCAATGGCAAAGGCTGGCCGAGGGTCACGAGGGCGCCATAGTCCCCAATGGCCGCCATCTTAGCACAGGCGGAGGTAGAACAAAGAGTGGTGCCGGAACCCCGCGAGTCAGCCATCTTAGGACAGGGCGATACACAAAGCAAGCTCTCCAACTTATCCAGCAGGGCGCAGCCAGAACGTAGTGCCATAGCGCGGAAGGAAAGAACCGCCTCCAGGATAGCACCATAGCCATAAGTGGTAGCACAGTGTACGTTAAACATGTCCTCTCACACAATGTGCTCAGAGACACAAATCACAGGATACAGCGAAATATGCCCACCATAGCGTCAGACAAAGAAGTCTCGGATCGGAGCAGGCTGCGCACCATAGAATAAAACCATGTCGTGCTGCGAGGAACAGATGTTGTAATCTGGGTGCGGACAAAGGCACAGTACATCCAATATAGCGTCCCGCTTAGTTCCGGGTACCTGGCCAGGCCAAGAGCCCACCACCATTAGTGGGACGAGGTGCAGGCAAAAGACCAAATAAATGGCAGCACACTTGCCCGTAACGGCACAATTCCAGCCAGGTAAGCTAGTCCCAGCGTCAGCAACGCAGCGGGACCGAAGTGTCGAGTCCGCCGCCCCTCGGTAACCACCGATCGAGACCTCGCAGTCACAATGCCCGGGAAAACGTGTCCGACGGCCGGCCTCAATAGTCACGCGAGGCCCCGGTCACCATGCCGATGCAGGCCGCCAGCTGCGTCCAAGCGTTTCCTCCACATGCCGGGGAGCAATTACGTCAGGATTTCAAAGCGGGTCGCCGGTGTGCGTCCGCATCCGGAATCAGCCATCCCAAGTCAGGATATCTGGCAGGAGAGGCTCGACAGCGGAGACGGTCCCCGGAGCCGAGGGTCTACACGTCTGACCCGCGCGCCATCTTGGCTCCTCCTCAGTTAAGGAATTGTTGATGATTCTTCTTACTTGTGTGGCAGCAGAGGCAGTTAGAAGAATTGAACTACGTGCTTTAACCAGGTAAATACATGTATTGTGTTAAATTTGATGGAAGAAATCGAGAGGTTGGGTTAGTGTACTCTTGGTGGTCTTTTTGGAAAAGGGCCAGTCCTGGTGGTTTTTCTTTGTTTTGAAAAGGAGTCCAACATATCAGCTTTGGTCGTGTAATGATTTTCCAGTTTGTCTGTGAATTCTTGAGCAAAAAGATGAGCTCAATATAGGTAATTTGGTTTACAAAATTCATTGAGAATTGTATAGAATTCTTTATTTGCACATTTAGCATTTTGAATTCTGTCCGAATAGTATTTTTTTGTAGCTTTTTTGATTGCGGATTTGTGTAATCTGTTAAGTTTCTGTAGGTGAAGTTTGTCTTGATTGGTTTTTGTTTTGAGCCAGGTACGTTGTAGCTTTCTAATTTGCTATTTTATCTTTTGTCTCTGTATTTCACCAAGGTGCCTGTTTTCCTTTGTTCTGTTGTGGTGGTGTTAGTGGTATTAGGATATCAAATGTTTCCTGTAGCCACTCTTAGTTTTTGACTGAATTATTGTCTAGATCTCTACTGGATGTTAGTTGTGTTTCTAAGTGTTTAAAATGTAAGTTTGTTCCACGGTCGATAGGTGGATGCATGTAAGGTTGTTTTAGGTGTGTTGGTTTCTGTTTTATGTTGGAAAGCAAGCAAATGGTGATTTAACCATGTGAATGGAGTCATCGTTTGAAATGTAACTAGTTCTGTATTTGCAAAAAATTACATCTAGGATGTGTCCTGCGATGTGTATGGATTTGTAGATGATCTGATGTAGGTTCAGTGCGTCTAGGCCAGTGATGAATGTTTTTGGATGGAGCATTTTGGATTTATCAAACCAAAATATTTAGGTCACCCAGAATGCATAGGTTGGAATGTAGTGTTATCAGGTTTGAAACTGTGTCTAGAAGTGTTTCTGGGAATATTGCTTTGCTTGGTGGAGGTCCGTAAAAGAGCAGGAAGAAAATGGTGCAGGGTTGCATCTGGTGAAGAGGGCCTCACAACCTTGTATGGAGATGTCGTCAGCTTAAGTGATATTAAATGTTTGCTTTATTACAACAGCTAGGCCACCTCCTCTTTTGCCTATACTATTTTGCGTGATACTTTGACAGCCTAGATGAACGGCTTCATGCAACACTGGAGCCATGTCATCTCCCACGCATAATTCAGTTATGAAGAGTAAGTCAGGTTGTGTGTCCATGAGAAGGTCGTAGATGTGATGCTTTTTTTTTTTTAGAGCGACCAAGCATTTATTAGTAGGCAGTTTAGAGGATGTGCTTTGGTGATGGTGTGTCTTTGTTTTGCTGAAGAGTGAGCAGTATTTTGTGGGCTTGTTGTAGGTGTGTCCTTAGTGCTGGTATTAGCCGTATGAGGATAGCAATAGTGTAGCTGTATCATGTTCCTTGTCCAGGAGTCTAAGAAGGCATTTTGATGGGTCTGCGTGTGTAGGGTAGTGGAGATGGTGGTTGAGAGTGAGTTGATGAGCTGTGTTTTTGTAGAGTACCCTTGTGCAGTAGATGTGGAGATGCGAAGTTGTGAAGAGTGGCATTATTATTTTGTTTGCGTCTGTTTAGGGTAGAAGGTGTACGAGTTAAGGGTGGTGGTGCAGCATGTTGGTCATGTTGTAAGGTTCTAAATTGTCCAGTGGATGAGAGGCGGTGAAGTGATGCTGTATATGTGAGGTGTGGGGGAAGAGAGAAAGCTTGGCAGTGGAGTTAGTTTCGGGTGAGTATTATTTGTGTATTCGGGAAGGTGGGAGTGGGTGTATGTTTCTAGTTTATTACGGAAAGTATAAGAGGTGTGTGAAATGTTGTTGTGCTGGTGTGTGAGTTATGTTTCGTTTTTTGAGGACTAGTGAGAGGAGTTGATGTATTTGTTTTCTGAGAAGAAATTGTATGTAAATTATTGTCGGTGAGTGGAAGCTGCAAGGTAACAGGTGATGAAGGGTTTTGGAAAAGTATATGTGATGTGCGAGAGGGGATGAACAAGAGCTAAGAGTGTTTGTGTTACATTTGATTGCTAAAAGAGGTAATATATTGGTGCATCAGAGTGTAAAAGTTGTGTGGTTGCGCTTTTGTGGTAAAAAGAGGTGGAGGGTGTTGGTGCATGAAAAGATCAAAGGCTGAGTATAGGTTTGTTGGTGACAGAAAAGAGTCTTTTAGAGTAATTATATCAGGGAGAGTGTCTGGATGGGATATGGTTGTGTGGTGTGGATTTGGGTTGTTTTTGTGATGTTGATTGGTTAGTTGTATTGGATAGAGTGGTGTTTTGTGAGCGAGTGAAGGTGCAAGTGTGTTGTAGTTGGGGCATAAGGGTGTAAAGGTGTGGTTTGTGGGGTTTTGAAGTGGATGCTGAGACATTGAAATGAATGTAGGGTTAGTATGTTGTAAATGAGTATAGTACATTTGCTAGGAGTGTGTTAATCTTGAAGTGGATTTGGTAGGGTGGGTGTTGGTGAATGGGAAAATGGGCAGCATTTCTCGCCCTAGGTCTGACCTGTCCGGAACAGGCTTCTGCCTTTGTCCTCTCTGCCTTTGTCCTCTCTGCCTTTGTCCTCTCTGCCTTTGTCCTCTCTGACTTTGTCCTCTCTGACTTTGTCCTCTCTGACTTTGTCCTCTCTGACTTTGTCCTCTCTGACTTTGTCCTCTCTGACTTTGTCCTCTCTGACTTTGTCCTCTCTGACTTTGTCCTCTCAGCCTTTGTCCTCTCTGCCTTTGTCCTCTCTGCCTTTGTCCTCTCTGACTTTGTCCTCTCTGACTTTGTCCTCTCTGACTTTGTCCTCTCTGACTTTGTCCTCTCTGACTTTGTCCTCTCTGACTTTGTCCTCTCAGCCTTTGTCCTCTCTGCCTTTGTCCTCTCTGCCTTTGTCCTCTCTGCCTTTGTCCTCTCTGACTTTGTCCTCTCTGACTTTGTCCTCTCTGACTTTGTCCTCTCTGACTTTGTCCTCTCTGACTTTGTCCTCTCTGACTTTGTCCTCTCAGCCTTTGTCCTCTCAGCCTTTGTCCTCTCAGCCTTTGTCCTCTCTGCCATTAGCCTCGACGCCCAGGCTCAGATGCCCTTAACCCTGATCTTAAATAGCCTGTGTTGTCAGGTGACCAATAGGAGACCAGACCCTTACAGCCAATCACAACCCTAGTCCTAGCAGCCAATTAGAAACGAAAGCCTAAACCTGTGGTCCAATAGAAAGCCTAGCCCCAGGAACCATTTAAAAACCCTAGACCTATCCGCCAATCAGAACACTAACCCTAAGCACTACGTCCAATAGAATCACTAACCCAGGGACCAATCAGTATTGTAGAAGATCTATCAGCCATTCGGAACACTAACCCTAAGCCCATTAGAAACACCAGATACAGCGGCCAATCAGAGCACAGAGGTAACATCCAATAGCAGCTTATGTAAGAAGGCATGTAACCTCAAGCTCAGCATGCTGGGCAGAGGGCTGGGAGCAGCTCCTCGATTAAGAATCTCCTTGGAGACAGACAGGCTCAAGCCACACTCTGCATGAAGATTTCAAAATTCATGTTTGAAAACTATTCCTTAAACTAAAAAAACATGCACTGAGTTAGTCTGGTGTACTACTAAGATGAAACAGTTCTACGTGTGAATGAAATACATTTTTTAAAAGACTTTTTCATATTTTACACATCTGTTGCAGAATGGCCTTAAAAATGAAGGTGGCGGGTGGCCCAAAAGTTAACTGTGCAGGACACCCTAGTTACTGGCTTTCTTTCACGTCGATTAACTTGTAAATAAATGCTTTCCCATTTTGAAAAGAGGGACGCATGCATAGGTCAGGAGTGCGCTTGCGGCGCCCAGACTGTTAGATCTACAGGGACGTTATAGTATAGATTATAAAGCAGCGATGGCTTCTGTGCAGCATAGCTGCAATAAAAAAAAAATACAGAAAATACTGACTGTGTCATAGAATCTTTTCTTTACTTTCAGCCGTTTGCAACTTGCCTAAAAACGTTGGCAAAGCCAATAGCGCTCCCATAGGCAAGACCAATTGGCTTAGCCAATGCCCATTATTTGTTTCGGTTTCCTCAGTTGCGCCTCCCACTCCCATTGCCCCTACCCTCACTGTTTTCACTTCTGCCTCACATGCTTCCTCAGCTGCTCCCCTATTACCCTATTCAAGGTCCTTTTAAAATAAATAAAAAAATGAGGTGGAGGGGGCAGTTTTCCCTTTTGTGTTTTTTCCTGCAGCTATGGTTTGTTTCAGGGCTGCTTTGTTTTTACAAAGCCCTTTAGCACAGGTTTGCCTCCAGTTTATTTAATGTATTACTCCAAGTGCTGTATTTCATGTTTGAACAGGTAAATAAAAAATTAAAAAATAGTGTCCTCCATTAAGTCGTCGTGCTGGGCCACCATTGCGTCATGACGCATATCTGCAGGTACACATCACCACTTTTTTTCACTTCATCAGCAGAAAACATTGGCAAAGCTAATAGGTCGAAAAGGTGAAACTTGTTGGCCTTGTCAGTGCTTATGTTTCTGGCTGATAAACATCATAGGAGCAGCAAAAGCAATGTTTTCTCTTTCAGATTCCATTCCGTAGTCCACACACTTCTGATCTTCTGTTGCTTTTGCTTTCTTTGCAGAGGGAGAGACAATGGACACCTCCTGATGACTAGCAAAATCTGGAATACAGTCTACATCTCCATCCTCGGAGAGTTACAAACATTAGTTATCCGCCTTAAAGGTGTGGCTGGAGGATCAGGTCTGCCTCAAGTTCTGGTCCCAGGATCCTCTCTGTCTGCCGCCTTGGTTGCAGGATACAGTCCGAGTACAAGACTGTGGTTCGCAAGAGCAGTCTGTATCTAAAGCCCTTGCCTGCAGAATGCAACCTGTCGCTGTTTGCTACATTTTGTAAAATAAAGTTTTTTCAAAATATCAAATGCCGATTTTCGCTTCTTACTGTATACGTAAGCTAATTATAATAATGTTCATTTAATCATCCAATTATGTAAGTTGGCCAAAAGGCCCCATATTACCTAGGACTACGCCCCATATTACCTCAAATCCACAGCTTCCATGTTTGGTATGCTCACTAAAATCAGCTAAAGCTTTTGTCAAACCTCTGGACTGCAACCCTCCAATGGGAAAAAATTGTTGTCCGTTAAACTTCATTCAAAATATTTTATTTGAATTGTTCTGGTTTCGCCTTGTGCCCACTGGTGGTTGTTCTCCCAAGACTGGCAATGTAAGTGGTAACTCGGTGGTCTCTGTTAAGTCAATAGACCCTCACACTTAAAATATAAAGTAGAATAACTGGTCCCTTCATGTACGCACAATTTTTTTTTTCTTTTCTAAAAGCCCAATAATGTACTTATTGTTGAATGTGAGCAGGGACCAGCGAACTAAGCTGCCTTCTGTGTCCTTTAAAGTTGCTTATAGACTACTTTTTGATTGCTGTTTGGTACTCTTCTCTTACTGTAAAAAGATGCAGACAGGCCACTGTTTGTAATCCCAAGCAGTGGTCTCCATAAGGCCAGTGATATTTAGATTGCATTCTGGAATGTATATGTACAGAGCTCCATGAAACATACAGGCAGACCAAATTTTACAATCTCACATAAAATAAACAGCCAAGAACAATAAACAAGATACGGACCAAACCTGAGTCAGTGACATGAGCCTTGACTGCACTGAACTTCAACTTTCACCAAATGCAAAGTCATTTTGATTCACTCTAGACACCAGCTTCACCCACAACAAACACATTTCCACAAAATAGCCTATTAGCGGTTTCTTTCAGAAAACAACTACAGAACTGCTCTTGAAGCCCTTGTACACTAGCGTCTGGATTGTGGAAATGCCCTACTCTATGGCCTCCTAGGCTCAACACTCGCGACCCTTAAGCATCCTACTTGTCACAGCACATCTCATTTTTTCCCCCTGAGTTTTTATTTAGCGCAAACTAGACCCAAAGGTATCGGGCGCTTTACATGAGCACCAGTTGTGTTACATAAGGACACATTCATATTTTTTTTTGTTAGGCACAGGGAGACTAAGTAATTTGCCCAGAATCACAGGATGTTCAGCATTGTTGCCGAGACTAACCCGGTTCCCCTGATTTGAGATCGACAGCCCTAGCCATTAGGCCAGATCCTCGCCTTTCATTTAGGGCCTTCAGCATTAAGAGTGCACCACACCCTCCTGCTGTAATTCCATTGGCTCCCCTTGCCGGCCCACGCAATCTTTAAAATCTGCTGCATCATTTATTACGCCTTCCCGACCATCACCCGCACTTATCTAGTAGACAAAGCTCACAGTCTTTGACTATAAACAACGATCTGCTGCCTTTGTGCTAAGTTCACACTATAGAAATACCCCATACATTTATACATACATTGCAAATAAACCGTACTATGTCATTTAAATGGGAGGGCCTCCGGAAAGCATGCAGGCACACCAAATTTGAGTGATGTACAGGATGTAGGTAACCACATGCTTGAGTCACGAGCGATATATGGCTGGAGGTAGACCGTGTTTGGTTAGTGCATTTTTGTAAATTCTGTAGAAGTAGAGCCACAGGCCATCTACTTACTCCTTTACGCTCTGCAGACTGCAAACACTTCCAGGGAGACTGCGTCACAACCATCAAAGCCTCCTCTCTCTTCCATATCCAGAGGCAAAGCGTTTCTGTTGGAATTTCTCATGGTCTAACCACATAAATGCTACATGCTGCTAGAGTCCCATTTGCCTTTAGAAAAGTCATAGTTCTTTTAAGTGTGTACAAGATTGTTATAGTTGGTGTATGCTGACAAGGAGGACGACCAGGTTTTTTTCCCCATTTTAAATTTTATTATTTTCAGTAGCTACAGCACTATAATAGCGATTTCTAAATCCATGTATACTTGTGCAACTTTGGCAAGGAAATATGTTTTTAGTACATTAAAATTCAAACATGAAAGGGCTTGTGGGTTTTTGGTTGCTACGGGTTTATATTCAGCAACACTACAAACACGGACTCTGCATTGCGTGCTTAAATGGTTTCAAAGTGCTGCAGAGGTGGGGTGTGCAGCGGGAGGACTTATAGATTTGTTTGACTGCTGGCTTAGAAACAAGAGCAAGCAGCTGTTCGCCCTAAGTTTGTGTTTAGTGGCTATTGCTAAAGAGCCCCGTAAAGCGACTTAGAGGATGGGGAATTAGAGGTAGGCGAGGCCGTGGCAGAACATATGGCTCCGTAGATCATGTATTCCGAAGGGTTATGTTTTTTTTTAGCTTCCCTTATTTCTCTGGTAGTCCGATCTGCTTACACAACGTATTTATCACCTCTAAAATGAAGACTGGTAACTGCGTCTGAGGGCACCACCATGGCTGCCATTTTATACGTCACTAGCCTACATCTTGGAGAAGGCGTTTACCCTTGCCTTTTAGGGACCACAAGATGGGTTCCACCGCTAGATAGATATAAAACCAACTTTGAAAATAGTCGTAGACCATCGGTTTGGCAAGACAGTAGATTGTACTCTTAACCACTAAAAAACTAATTTATTTTGGGTCGGAATTCCTTTGTACGAGGTGGTGATGACAAGGAAATGGCCAGTCCTTGATTTGATACTTCACGCTAAGCCTGGTGCATCTCATGTGATTTCCAAAATGGCCACTAACAGTTTGTGTACACATTATGACATTCTGTTCCCCCTGGAGAGGTGTGCATGCATACTCTGCAGCTATAAGTTTATCAAATGCCATTCCTCTGTAAAACGTGACCAACTTTGACTTCCTACATGATTTCATGGACAATGGGGTAATGAGGTAGTTGTGCAGGACGTATTTTATTTACCATTTAAATATTTTGAGCTCCATCTTTTATTTTCGTCCACAGAGCAGATGCAATGATCTGCTTTGGTTGCTCTAGTCTAAAGTTGGATTTGCCTAAAGCGAAATGTGAAAATCTTGAATTCTTTCCAGGCCCAGCAGCTTTGTCTAGTCACTCCGATGCTGGGACATCTCCCTGTTTCCCAACAGACCAGTGTGGCGTGCTAACCGTGCATGCAAGTGCCTTCTTGGAAGGCATCCAACATTCTGTACACACCTTAAACGTTTATGAGATACTATAACAATTTAATTAGTTCAGGCTATTGTGACATACTCCTTACTAATTAATTATGGATGTTTAAATAAATGGAAACTTTTAGTATCTGCTCCCTTTGTTGACTGGAATGCCCCTGATGAGACTGTGTTTTATTTGTGGTTTGATGTTCTTTCCTGAGGCCTGGAACCCAGATGACTTCAGCATCTCAAGGGGATTTGAACACTTAATCCAGCCTTGAACTGCTCTCTTCCTCACACTTATGAGTCTACTTTTTGAGAATTAAGAGCAGGACCGTTGACATGTTTTTGGTGGTTTCTGCGAAGCCCGCTCAAGGGTGCCATATGTAGGGTCTACCTGGTCCTGTGTTAAAGTCTAGCCGCTCACAAGTTTCTGCGGGTTAACACATTGACTCGCACTGCTCCAGTGTTTATGTTGTACATAAATTATACACCCCTCTTTCTGAGTCGTATGATTTTAACAGGTTTTGGTTTTTTTTACCCCAGAAGTTCCCCATCGGTTTCCCACCTTTTTTGTTTATAACGTATCTGTGTCTTTTTTACCCATGTCCATTTCTACACAAAAAGAAAATCCGGGCAAGATATTAATCTCACAGGACAAGAGATGCATTTAATAAGTTTCGATTTTTGGGCTGGATTCTTGGCACTGCACGCATAGATTGAGGTGTCAAACTCCCTTGTATTAGTGCTGTTTTCCCTTTGGCCAGGCCCCCTCCATTCAGAATAAGTATTTCTGGGAACGGCAGCTCTCTTGGTCATGGGTCCTGGGTCCCAGGACCCCTCGGTCCACACACAGCTATGCTTTGAATATCCTCTGCCACCTGGTGGGCCAAGGGCCCATCTCTAGCAGTCTTTAGGAAGGGACGGGGTCCGCTATGGAGAATTTTAGGCATTTCCATGTGTGGCCAGAGTGCAAGGAATGCTGAATAACCTGTGCCAAGGAGGCAAAGCCATTGTGGGAGCTATCGACCCATGAGGTCACACTGCTGGCACGGGCTGGCAGTGATCTGTTGTAATGCCAGCTCCGGGGGCAGTCCAGGTTAGGCCAGAGGTGGACATCTGGACAGTAAATCTCTGCAGGGAATCCACTAGCTGAAGTCACCAGTGGCGTCTGCTTTCCATTATAACAATCTATCAAGCACGTCGGGGCTTTTTACGATGCACACCTTTTAAAAGGGGCCAGTGGCACTCAGTGGCCGGGTGCAGAGAACCCCGACATTCAATTGCACGTTGTTGCCTCCAACTAAACTAAAGATATCTCATATGCATAGGTCTTTGAGGGGAGGGCAGAGTTCTTGTCAGCCATACGTGCACAGAACAGTCCAGGAGAATTCCGCTCATGCAAGCAGAGATCCTTCATACTACAGCTAGCTTGCTTTCTAAACATTCAAGAACGTTGAAAACCTAGTCAGTGCAACTTCTCTTTAGCTTTATTATTGCCCTTCAATTTAAACAGTATTTCGACGGTTTTCTTGGATGCTCCCTGTAATTTTACCTTTGTATGAACTCCCATGGAAATCTGTAAAGCTATTTTGTTCTCCCCCCCCCCCCCTGTAATTTTACCTTTCTATTAACTCCCATAGAAATCTGTAAAGCGAGGGGTCGCTCCGAGTCACATATCCCATAGACATGCAAAGTCCTGGGCTGAAAGACCAGCATCCCCGCCAGCACTGCAGGGGCTCGCGTTAGCTCCTGTTTTTGATCTCTCTGGTCCCCGTGTTCTGATCTGTCCGTGGGAACGAGGCCAGGCTACGAAGCGCGAGCCTCCTTCCCCCTCTTAATCTCGTTCCCTGTTTTACATTATCTCTGGCTGCTCCCAGGCCCTGCCCATGTAGACACAGCTGTACAATCCAGTTCCCTCTCTGGTCCCAGGCCCTGCCTCCGGGCAAGCAAGGCTTGTACGTGCCAAATGCTGGTGTTTGGTCCCATGCCCTGCCCTATAAGAAGTAAACAAGGTCAGGGTGAAAATTCAGGCCCTTTCTGCACTGATGCACCAGCTCTGCCTCTGTACTTACAAGGACAGGGTGCACACCCTCGGCCTCATGTTCTGGATGTATAGGGCTTTCTGTTCAAGAATCTTCCCCTATGCATGCAAGGCAAGACCACGAACACTGCTTCCTACTGCACTTCCCTACAGTGCCCTGCCTCTTCTGAACATACAAAGCCAGACTCCAAATGTAGCCCATTTCTACACCCCTACAATGCCTGCTTCCCCTGAGAACTACATAGGCTACACAACACTACTGCGGCTACAGATCCAGAACCTTTTCTTCCTGCACCCATATGTAGTGCCTGCTACCTCTATGCACTACAGAGGATACACTACACTACTGAGGCTCCAGACCCTTTTCTTTCTTCACTCATGTAGTGCCTGCTGCCTCTGTGCACTACAGAGGTTACACTACACTACTGAGGCTGCAGGCCCTTTTCTTTCTGAACCCATATGTAGTGCCTGCTGCCTCTATGCACTACAGAGGCTGCACTACACTACTGAGGCTCCAGGCCATTTTCTTACTGCACTCATGTAGTGCCTGCTGCCTCTGTGCACTGCAGAGGCTGCACCACTGAGGCTTCAGACCCTTTTCTTACTGCTCTAATCTGTAGTGCATGCTGTCTCTGTGCAATGCAGAGGTTACACTACACTACTGAGGCTGCAGATCCAGACCCTTTTCTTTCTGCACTCATATGTAGTGCCTGCTGCCTCTATGCACTACAGAGGCTACACTACACTACTGAGGCTCCAGACCCTTTTCTTACTGCACTAATCTGTAGTGCCTGCTGTCTCTGTGCAATGCAGAGGTTACACTACACTACTGAGGCTGCAGATCCAGATCCTTTTCTTTCTGCACTCATATGTAGTGTCTGCTGCCTCTGTACACTACACTACACCACTAAGGCTACAAATCCAGACCCTTATGTTTCTGCACTCATCTGCAGTGCCTGCTGCCTCTGAGCACTACCGGTGTGACACTGCACCACTGAGACTGCGAATCCAGTCCCCTTCTCCACTACTCTATAGTGCCTGCTGCCTCTGAGCAATACCGGTGTGACACTGCACCACTGAGACTGCGAATCCTGTCCCCATCTCCATTACTCTATAGTGCCTGCTGCTTCTGAGCACACAACTCCAGGCTACAAATTCAGACCCTTTCCTTTCTGCACTATTCGTGCCTGCTGCTTCTGAGCACCACAGAGGCTACACTGCACTACATGGCTGAGGCTGGAAAGCCAGCCCCTTTCTCTAATGATGTACATACACGCCCTGTCTCCAAATCTCAGGCTGCGTGTCATAGAGAATCAGGGCCGGCCTTGGACATGGGCGAGCTGGGGTCAGGCCCGGGGCGCCAATATTCCGAGGGGCGCAACAGGGAGCTGCCTGGCTTAATGTACTGCAAACAGCAGCTCTTAGAACCAACCTGGTCTCAATCTGTCCTGTTAAAGACTGTGTAATCAGACCTTAATGGACCTCCGCGTAATTGTTAGCACCCCATCAACCCCCCGCCCTCATCCCAGCTTCCTCACACCTCCTGCTTCACACCGCAACGACCCGTCAGCAAACACCACATTTTGTTTACGCCCAGGGCACTGTTCCGGTCAATTCGATTTAGGGTCGGCCCTGATTTACATATGAATTTGAGGCTTCTGGTCCCAGATGCTACCCCTCCATATCTCAACACGTTCAGGCTTCAGATCCAGCCACTGTTTCTGCACTCATCTGAAGGCGCAGCTTCTGCGAGAACAGTAACAGGTTGCAGATGCCAGGCTCTTGTCCCAGGCCCTGCCTCTACCTGGACATGCTAAAGCCAGGAATTGAATCCAAGGAGGCTGTCCACGTCCTCTTTCTACACGTGTAAACCTCCCGCGTTTGTTTCAGGTTCCCATACCTAGAGACGCATGTTCTCGGGCCTGTCACGCGAACTGCGTGAGGCTGCTGCATACCAAACGCCAAATTGACTTTCAGTGCTCATTGCCTTTGGTTCGAGGACCTCACCTCTGCATTGTTACTTCCGAGTGTGGAACAAAAACCTGACCGTCCGACCAACCATTGTATGGCATGAGAAATTAATGTTCGAAATCGTGCACAATTCTGCTAGATTCTATAACTTGATTGCTCGCAGGCCTCATTTTTGCTAGCCCCAGAGTGACGTGTTGAACCTGTTCTCAGAGAAAGAGCGGTCCAGTGGAGCCCTCTCGCATCAGAACAAGCTTTAGGGTGTGGTTTTAAACGTTGGGACTCATCTTGGGGATTCCTGCCCTGCATTGGTTTTAGTTTCGCTTAGTACATAACTACACCCACTTACTACAGAAAACTACGTGGAACCTGCGAATCACCAGTTTGGATCCCACTGAGAAATATCTGCCTTTGGTTCTCCATGGGGTCTGAGATGAGCACCATTGAATAACAATGAACAGAGTAATGGCATTTTATTAATCTTTGCTGTTTTACAGAACGTCTCAGTGTCACTTTATTTGTGGTATGTCAGAGTGCCTCGCGACCCTGGGGGAAGGAGAGGTGAGGAGTAAAGATCGAGAGCAGGGGAGTCGTGGACAGGACGGTGAGTTTACGGCATAGACGGTGAGGGTTGGAGTAGGAGATCTAAACGCGCTTCACAAAGCTGGAGCGAGCAGGGCCCAAGAAGGGAGCAGGAAAGGTGTAGTTAACAATGTGGAGTATGGAAGAAGAGGATAAGAGTGGGTGGGATTAAACATGAGGCACAGGGGAGATTACAGACGGAGGGGAGAGTGAAGCTGTTATGGTGCATTTAATCAAAATGTTGCCTCTATTGACTTGGAGTCTACCGTGAAGAGCAGACCTTGAAAGCAAAGTTTATGGCTAGAAGAAAAATTAAAGGATGATGCTTGCACAAGAAATAAGGACCTGGCTATGAGTTAGAAGTCGAGGATAAGGAGCAAGGTTGACCAACCATACCAGTTGGCTTTGACACTGCTCTGCTACCACCTTCTCTCCCAACAGGCCTACAGACAGGCCCTGCGTTCTTCTTTGCACCAGGGATACATTTTCCTGCAGAGTTTGCACTGTGGCCTCCAGGAGCATAACCCGTCATTTTCCTTTGGTTCTTTTGAAAGTTGTAAATGAGATACGTCCTTGGGCCTGCACCGTATGATAGTTGTGATTGTAAAGGCAAATAAGCTGTCGGGATGTGCACTGATGTCGCTTAATCTCTAGCTTACAGCATGGTAGTGTCTTAACCATTGTTACTATAGTGCAGTATGAGCTGCCTCCTGGTGTCTAGTTATATCATTGCAGTGTGTATTGGGCATTGTTGCACAGTTACAACATTGCTGCAAATTCTGCCCCTGGTGTCAAGTCATGGTTGTGCATTGTGTGTTGGCCATTGATGTCGAGTTGTTATACCCCATTTGTAACCTTCCTTGGTGCAGTAAATTAGCAGGGCATCCCTTTGCATGCAATTATAGAACTGTGTGGCACTTAACTCTTGGCACAGTACATTTGCACCATGAAACTCTCGGCTCTAGACCTTTTTCAGAAGCTGCCAATCCCACTCCAAGATGTCCTAGGTGATTATATGCTGATAGTGCTCCCCAGACCGTGATTTTAGAAAGTGTGCATATGTGTTATAAGCAGGGTGTGGGGTTAGAATGAAAGGCAGGCTTTTAGCAGTGTGTGTAGCACAGATTTAAACATATATGGGTTGCCGATTCTACATCAAGTTGGAGGTGCCTTGCCCCAAGTCCAGCAGAGATGGTTCTGGATGGCAGGTGGTGGTGGGACTATAGAAAGCCTCTGCCTGCAGAGCAAAACTCAGGTCCAATGCTCTGCACGGTGCAGTCACTGTAGTCCATCTTGCACATGTTGCAGTCGCAGCTGAGGGCCACTGGGTAGGTGATGAAGGGGTCCACGCCAGGTGGGCAGTTGGGGAGCTTGATGGTGTCGTAGCGAATCTCCTTGTAGGTGCAGACCTTCTGACTGTTGGTGGACAGGGCATGTTTGTAGACTAGCTCCTGAGGAGAGAGTGAGAGAGAACAGTTTAGGATGTTTGTTTACTTGCTCAAGAAGCTTTGACCACATTATGTAGATTTTGTGGTGCTTTCGTAAGCCCATACATGTTTGCAAAATATTTGTACTAACTTGCCAGTTCAAAAACGATATATTGTACGAGCCTGTGCGATCGCACCAGTGCAGTCTTGGCAAATGTCTGTCCACAACTCCACTAGTGCAGTGTGTGTTACCTTGAGCCTGAGGGGTGGTGGGGGAACCACAATTAGTGTCTGGATCATTGTAGGAAAGGGCACTTGCTCACTTGTAGTTCTCTGTGTTATTGCGTACCTCGAGGCTCACTCTGGTGTGCCTCAGAAAGACGACTGCCTTACCACTTACATTGCAGGCCACTCGGCAACTCACTAGAGTAAGCAACTATCTGCGCTCCCAGGGGTTTCACCTTTCAGGATTTTCCAATCGACAACTTTCTAACCTGAGAAACAGCAAACCTCGAAACTTCCCTGAAGAAAATACTTGAGAAAAACAAGCAGTATTATAGCACCTGAATGTTGAGAGCTCCACTGAAGACCATGGAGTGGCTCAAAGCCAGTAATGACTGGTAAAGCACTTCTGCTCCAACATTCCGAAGTTTGTTTTTCTGCTTCTCCCTTTTTAAATTGGAACATTCTACCTTCCCTCCCCGGTGCATACAATAGCCCTTCTATCTCAGTCTATAATGGTTGTTAAAGGCCCTTGCCCTTTTTACAGGCTCTCGTCTGCAGCTGTGACCTATATTTGAGGTTCAGAGCTTTTAACAATCGTTATTGCCATCGGCAGTGGGCTTAATATCCTAATTATTTAGCTTTGCAAACAATGGAGCAGTTTATTAATATGGAGTTATAAGAGCCCAGATATAACTTGTTAAAGTACAATCATTGTCAGCTGTAGCAAACACTCGCAGGAAAAAGGGTCTTTGCTCCTCGTATCAAAAGCGTGTTCGATTTACTATATTTCATCCTAAAATGTGTCTAATGTCTTAGCTATTGCTACCGTAGTCCAACGACAGCTTGTGGAATAGCATTTCGCAGTTTCTGATTATGCTTTGGCGTTGAAGCGTCACTGCGTGAAACCTATTGCTATATTACAGGAGTGGTACCTCTAGCTTGCAGACAAAGGACACACTTCCATTCACACAGAGTATCAAGCCGTAGGACCTCAAGGTGCAGACATGACACGCTGATCTTCTTGAATGTACACTGGTTTTGCCTTAATATGACTTGACAGACCTTGTTGTCCTGTTACTAACCAAGACGTGACTGTCAATGAAATTTCGACTTTCCTTCGCACCACAAGACAATAGGCACTTACTAGGATTGGACAACATTCTTCCTGACAAACAATTCAGAAATGTGAATGTTTAATTTGTTTATTTGCTTTTACAATTATTTTCATAATGCTCTATATATAAAATTGTTGCTGCAAAAGTGTCTTTAGTAGCTTTTTCTTTTACTTAATTGTATAAGGCTTGTAAAACGATATTCACTGACCGGTTAGGTTGAAAAATGTTTTGGTAGATTCTTTGCAATGTAATGTGAATGCTTTCTAAGAAATATCTCTTACATGGGGGGAGAAAGTGCATTATTCTCAAATCGCAAACATTTAAGCTCCGCATAAGGCAGGCAGAGAAAAGGACTCTGAGATAAAACCAAATAGAAAAATTGTCTTTTTTTTTATTCTCGCCTCTTGATGTTTGTGGGGATCCATGCTGTATGTACAGTTTCCCCATTTCTCCTGCATAATGTATTAGGTGAGTGGAGACCGATGAACAGAACTGAGTTTTGGGGGGACTGTTTGATTTGTCTGCTGTCTGTGTGTTAAGCTTGTTGACTGGCTGTATTTAACCTGTCCGTTCTTAATGTTAGCTGAAAAATAAACTCTAATCTTGTGCAAGGAAAAGTAATTAAAGTCATCCGCCTTTTGAAATCTAGTACAGGGTAAAATTATAAAGGTAATAAACGCCAAACAAAATAATCAGAGCAAAGCAATCAATGTAATCCCTGTTGTAAGTGAAAGCAAATGTCATCAAGCAATCTCCTGTAATCTGATCTTGAAATTTTTTCAAGGTAATCTCCTTCCAGAATCCTGTAATTTATTACTGTGGCAGGAGAAGGTGCAGTTCGGATTACTTCTAGCCGGCAGGTTACTTGAGATCTTATGTGGTTCCCGCTCTAGAAACAGATTGAGCTTCTTTGGGGTTGAGGTGAGTAGAGCAGAGTTAAACTAAACCGAAGAGAGCGGTGTGATCACAACGGTGGTTACCAGAGCACACAAAAGCTTGTAGGAGTCTGTGGAGTTCAGTGGAGCTCAATGGAGTATGGAGACCTTTTTAGAGAGCTCAAACGATTGGAAACATCTTGGGGAGTTGGCGCGCAGGTGGCACTGAAGAATCCGAACTGTGCATTTTTGCTAATCTTGGACCCATCTTGGTTAGAATACATTTTGCACCCCTAATCTGGTGCATTATTTTTATGCAGATGTTAAATGTTTTTAATTATCTAAACCATTTATAAACATTTGGCCATTGCATATTTGGGCTATTAAGCCTCCAATCATTTATGTTCACTGGTCCCTTAGTTGATACAGATTCTTGTCTGTATCACATTTTATAACAAAAGAGCTAATTTAGAGAGTGGCGTAAAGGGTACTCCAAACTGAAGACCCGCCTGTTTAATTTACAGCTAATAGCCCGGGAGAGACACCTGAACTTGGAAAAAGCACCCTTGAAAACCAGACATTAGTTTGATGATTTAAAGCTTCTTTTCAAAGTTTCAGCTCCCTCGGTCACATGCAAAACATTAGCAGACTTTCCTGCAGGGAATCCATTGACGAGATAGAACATCCTCCATGAGGTCCGGTTTACACTGACCAACGTATATGAGTGGTATGAGTGGAACTGGGGTGGCAGAGTGGGCTAAAGAACGGTGATGGATCAAACCCAGATCTTTTGACTGGGTGTGAGTGTTTGATTGGTTCTGATGCTCCGTCCATCACCACCCCCTTTTGTACCAACGTATATGAGCACTTACTTTGAAAACAATTCAAAGACTGGTGTTTAGAAATTCTTTTGACTGGCTGCCTCAGTCAATTGGTGTCTCCTATATACTTTTGCATCCTGATGATGACCCGTTTTAAATAATCTAACCCAGTGGTCGTAACATCAACAGAAATAACATGTGGACTGTTTTTCAAGAAATTGATGGTGGATATCGGCACTCACTCATCGGGTTTTGATCTCTAACACTCTATTGTTCCTATCAGCCACATGTATATATTTCTGTACATAGCACATATGTACTTTCTGCACTTATTGTCACTTTCACTGCGCCGTCACCCCCCTTTTTTTTTTTTTAGAGCATCTTATGTTTTTTATAGAAAAAATGTGTTTGTCACATTGTAATGAATTTAAACAAAAGTTCCTCAAACCAGAGCAGTAACACATGAAATCAATATATAACTTTGAGTTATTTGTGTTTGAGTTGTTTGTACCCCCTTCTTGACAGTTTGCCGTGGAAGTCAAGGGGTATTCTTCCCCCATAGGGGTCACCTTTTTGCTATTAATTATCCAGCCCTGGTCACTGGGTTACCCCTTTTGTTTCAGTGATTTATAGTTGAGCAGAACTCAAGTATTTCCGCAACGGAGACTAATCAATCTCGGTCGCTGACCTACTCCTGCAACAACCTGATGGAGTAAGGGACGTCAGAGGTTTGGCCATCCCACCGCCCACCCAATTTAGAATGGTCAGTCGAATGGCCAGCTTTTACACTCCCTTACTGTGTGAAAAACATTGCAGTAAGGGACAGAAAAAACCCGTTAAATTACCCCCACACCATGTGAGAATTCTCCCTTGGGATGAGGCTTATTAGTTTTCGTGTTTTCAAAAGCAAAATCCCGTTTTTGGATTTTGTTTTGAAGAAACAAAAACTTGTTAAAAGTTTCACAGGCGGCTGTCATGTTTGGCAGAGCCATTCATCAAACTTTTTAGCTCACTGACCGGAACCATTGTGATGGCGGTTCCTGTCAATGACTACAGTTTTTCACTGGGCTGACAGTCAACTCTGAAATAGCATGACGGGTACTCCATCAGGGTAACTGAGTATTTTACCCCATTACCCTGATGTTGTACAATCCATACTCTGAAATCTAAATCTGGCCTTGAGTTTCTCTGACAGTGCTATATTCCATGTCTGCCACTTTTGGATGAACTGTGAGGAATAGTTACCAATGCTTTAAATAAAGATTTGCTTTTGCATTGTTTTTTTACAATTGTAATTTTTATCACATACATTTGAAAGTGCGACTGCTAGTTAGTGTTTTACCAAAACCATTAAACAATTGCACTTTAGATCGATTACACCAAAGAGAAGTGCTGCCTATTGGAGGAAATCTATGCATGTAGGCTCTTCAGCAGGGCTACAGCCTATTCCAACATTCTTTCTTAGCCTGTTGGCAATGAAGGTCTAAATCACTGTAAATATGCATTCTTTAGAAAACTGCTTTACTCTCTGAAGCATTGCATACGGAGGTAACTGAAATATAAAAGATGGAGTCGGGCAAAGATAATTTTCTCCGTCTTCTGCTGAAACTAGTAGCCTCAAATTGTCTAGGTTAATACCCTTGTAGTTTACCCAACAAAGAAGTCTGCTCTGCACAACTACCACTATCTAATGTACTGCCTAAAGAGACTCTTGATATATTCAGTGATAGCCCTAGTGATTAATCGTTATTCGACGAGTACTTACCTGTGATATGCTCCTTGAAAATTCTTTAAACTTTCCAAGAAATCCATGTAATTCAGCTCTTCATGCACTAAATAGAATATTAAGTTCTTTCTTAAATATGGTGTAAACGATATTCAAAACTGACCTTATTCTGAGAATTATGTCGTCTATTCTAGGTGCCCTAGCCAGGAGTCCCGAAACCAGTGAAAAGTCTGAGTTACCACAATCTCAAATTATTACAGGTTCAGATCCCCCACCATCTTTTAAAGGGACACGAAAGCACGCCTGCATGTCTCTTGTCCACCAAACATGCAGAAAGGAGCAGTAATTTGACAATTGATGGGAAATTAAACAGGGCCACCGATGTTAAGAAAACTAAATTTCCAAGCCATGTAAAAAGAAAAAGGAATCCATTTTTCCAGTATATTCATTAATACAATTATTCCAGGGAAGTGAAATGTTTTTTTTTAATGCAGCTTTTCCTGACCAAGCAGAAACAATTCCCTGCTAACTGATTTTTAAGAAGCAAGCGAAGGCGGAGTAACAGACCTCTTTAGCACAATTGAAACCATAAATGAAGGAGACCTATATAAAAGGGAAAGAAGCGCAGAAACTTAAATATGAGATCTAGAACTTAAGATTCAAACCTATACTAAGGAGAATTTAGAGTTGGGTGAACTTTTCCATCTAGGTCAAACTCCAACCTAAAGTTGTCTCCAAACTCATTCTCGTAGGCGATCACTGTAGGCAACTATTCGGCCAATTAGAGATTCAACCATTTAGTGGCTGAATTTAGAAGACACTTCGATGCATCAATAATTGGGGGGTGTGATGACCTAGTTCGAACAGAGGCTTTCTGAAAAAGCTGTATAGTCACAACAGAAAAAAGTCCCACAGTTATTAACTATTGACTTTGGAGATCTCTTTGCTTATGTTGGGACTACGCCTGGGTGCTGAACTCCGCTCTGTTCGCGAAGTTTGCTGAGCTTTCTGCACTCCACGCTCCATGGAGCTTGCGAGTGCAGAAAACTCCGCTTCGCGTAGCGCAGCAGAGTTTTTCCCCTGCTCGCACTCTTGAACAGTAAGTTTGCGAGCTGTAGCTCGGTTAGAATTTCTACCCGAGCGGCAGGAAGACCAGCACGAACAGTAGTTTTCACTACACTTCACTACTTACGGAACCACGCAGAGTTTTTTTGTAACTTCGCGGAGTTCTGCATAGCAAAACTCCACAAACTACACCCAGACCTAGTTGGGACCCCCTTTAAATAGATCAGAATCTTAAGGCTGATCCATATGCGCTCCTGTTAAAAATGATGAACACAGTGATGGAGCAAGGATTCGCACGTGAAGCGACTTGCTTGTATTCATGAACCTCGAATAACGTTAAAAACACTAATCAACATGTTTGTCTTACTAAAATCACATTTTACATAAACACTGGGTGTCCGAGAGAAGCTTGCTTATGTGTTTTGCTAACCATAATACGCTTGCATCTAAGATGGCTGCTGCTATGCGATGGTTTCTATTGAGTATGCGTCTGTCATACTCACGGGACATGACGTACTCTATGCTTTGGAGGGTATCTTTTCACTTCTGTGCACTAGTATTAATATGGCTGCTCTATGTCTTCACATCCAAGAAGCTTGCACTGCTGCTTTTGCCAAGCTTTTCGTTCTGCTTAATCCTAATGCTATAGTTAAATTTAGAATAATGGGTATAGAGTAGAGAGACATGGTATACAGTGTATTAATTTATTCTGTGTTCTAATATTGTTTCTTTTCTATTTTTCATATATCGTAATCTTTGGGCCCGAGAGATTCTATTACTCCATCTTGAAAAGCCAAACTGCGCATGTCAAAACTCCAGAAGGAGCTATGTCATTTGTCATTGAAACTCGGCCAAGGCACGACTTGCTAGAAGATGTTCATGGGAAAGTCAACTTCTGACCTCTGTGAAGGAAACTGAGCTGAAATATAGACTACATTGTATTTATTATTGATACATTCACTGCCGGGGGGAATAAAACATACGTGAGAAAAATAAAATTGATGGGTGGGAACGTTATTAGAATATTCAAGAGAAAAGTGTCATTTTGGTATGGTGTGATGACCTCTCCTCAATTTCCTGTCCAATCCAAATTGGGAATCCTTACATTTGCAACATTGGGGGGTGGTACACTGACCTGAAAAATATTATAACTAGCGTATGTTCAGCTAGAGAAATTGTCCGACTTGTCCAAATAGCTGACCTGTCACTGACCCAACGCACTCAATAGGTGACCAAGAGCAGAGGGCTGCGGAGCACTCTGTCAGAAGATTCAATACTCAATCGGGGTTCCGGGAACCTGAGGTGCTGGCGAAGCACTTTGTCTGTGAAATCGATAACCCAATCGGGGTTCTGACTATTAGCTGCAGAGAGGGAGTAGCGCTGGGGTTGCAACTGAACTGCGGTTGCTGGTCTTAACCTTTGGTGATCCTGTCCTAATCCAAATCTGGTTTTACCTGTCCTGTACTGAATCTGCACCTGCATGCCTACTGGCGACTACAACTTTCGGGTTTCTGTCTTTTAAACTGACCTGTGGCCAGGGTTAGTTCTTCACACCATTCCTAGGTAAATATAAATTTGTGTGGGTTCGTTGTTGTTTTGTTTCCTTCTCTCACCTTCCCTAAATGTTACATATTTGAATAATAGTGCTTGCATATTATGTTCCATCGCTTTACCCTTCCTATTGCTAAATTGTTATGTTCCTCTTTACCCTATCCTTTTTGCTAAATACTTAAATATTTTGATCGTATTTCATGTTCCTTTTCTTTACCCTCCATATAGTTAAATGCTTAAAATCATTTTGATTGCATATTAAGTCCTTTTTCTTTACCTTCCCTATTGCTAAGTGATTGAAATTAGTTTATAAGATTTTCTGCATAGTTACATTGTGATTCTGGTTTTTATTATTGAGAGTCTACTCGTGTTCAATCTTTGGATCATGACCATTTAAGAAACTTAGATAAAGATTTTAAAACTTCCTGAGTCTGTGGTTATGATATGAGTGCAAAAGTATTTTCCTATTTATGCTAACACCCTGATCCAATAGGTTTACAGGTACCAGTGACCAGGATTGGTAAGTCAATGGTATAGGACCTAGTAGGTAAAAATAACTGGTAATAGAGCGAAGGTTACTTGATTAAATTATGCGTTATTGATTATGGGCCCAGGTGAGTATGGTAAATTCATAGTCGGGTGACCTGCGCGCTCTATCAGTATAGTAGACATTAAATTGATTACTCTTCAGAATCATTTCCATCTCTTCAAATCAATATAGTTCAGGTTACTTCTAAATGAGTTCCATGTATGAGACTGAACTATTGTAATTTATTCCGCAGTCAAAGAATTGATGTTATTCCAGTAACTGTTACCACCCAGATGATATGTCTAGACGCCAAAGCCTTATCTACTATCAAAAGTTGCTTATGTTGCCCTGAAGGCTGTTATGCAATATCCCAGGAACTAACTATGGAGGCATGTTCTGTAGTATTACCAACTGCTACATGTGATCAGGTTGTTAATCTCCCTCAGCAAATTGAGCCCAGTCTGCAGGATGGGAGCAGAGATGAAGTAAACTCATGGTCATGTTTGGAGGGTGGGGGTGTTTAATCGAAACAAGCCCCAAGAGTTCACCTCTACTCTGATTTACCCCACATTTACTGATTCTTGTCTTGGAATTTGGCAAGATTACCTTCCGGAGAGCATAAAATAATTTTTTTAATAAGTGTTAATGTCGCTAATATTTATCAAGAAACCTGATAAATACTTAGTAAATTGTAGCCCTGCCAAAGGTTAAAATAAAGGTCTTGCAAGTGGTGTAAATGGCACCCACTTATCCGTGGAATAGTCCTTTAACTATGTGGTTTTCCCATCACCCCAATATTCCTGCTCCAGGTGTAAGGTGTGACTCCTCCGTGTTATTATCGGGACAGCAATAAGCCTTCCTTCTGTTCGAAGTAAACTGCAATATTGTTAAATTCAGATGACAATTTGTCATTCTATTGTAGCAACATTTGAGCGTATTACTGGTTGCTTTTTATTTGTGGAAGACTTAATTCCTAAATTCTGTAATCATGCACAGGGTGTGCGTAGAAATGAAATGCTTATTTTGACGTTGTGAGGAATATTTTTGCACCATAGTAAAGCAAATAATCATGGTGCAAACCTACTCTAGAAATTGAAGGAGAAGAGCAGTTTTATAACTACTGGTCAGTTTGAAGACAATATTCCCTCTAACCCAACTCACAAGAGCATTATTGCATGCTAAACAATCATCTCCATGATTACAATCTATGAAACCTTTGGGCTCCTCTCTGGGGCACAGATATTCGAAAATAACCTTAGTGGTTACTCAGTCCAAAGTATAAAAATGTCGGTACCACTTTATGATATCAGGGTTGAATTTGAGCAGGAGGTAATGTTGAGGTTTAGAAATTGTGTGGCCGTATAGTGTAATCACAAAAATGCCAATTCTTTGTTTAGAATTTTAAGGGACAATATTATCTCTAAATCTGGACTGTGTATGAGCAAGAAAGTCACACCCCAAAAGTTAATAAGCACTGGTAAAGCCAATAAGTCTTGCCTTTAGGACCTCTTGGCTTTCCAATGGGTTTAGCCATGCTGTACAGCATCCATGATGCTGTTCAGCATTACTAAAAGAGAGAAAAAAAAGGCTATGCTGCAGACTGTCATATTGAATGCATGTGCACTAAGCATGCGCATGGTTACAAATTGATGCAAGTCCTTTTTTTTTGGTCTCCGATCCGAGTTGCAGCCTCAAAACTAGCATTGAACAGACCTAGAATGTCATCCTCTACAGCTAGGAAGGAGCGCCATTGGCTCCCAATAAAGGAAAGGATAGCGATTAAATCACTGTGCGTAGTCTTCAAGGCAATTAAGGGAAAGGGCCCTAAACGTCTGCAAAAGAAATTCAAACAATACACACCGGCAAGAAATCTACAATAGACTGCTGCAAAGCTATGTAATCCAGAATTTCGGAAAATGAAACTGGGTGGACGAAACTTTGGAACAAACTTGCAGCATTGCTGAGAAACATTAAGGACCTCATAAATTTCAGGAAAAATCTTAAAACGTGGCTATTTCCACATAATTATTTTAAAGATCCATTGAATGGTAGTTTCTTAGGAGAAGCAAGCGCCAGGATGCCGTAGAGGTGTGAGCCGCGCTCTACAAATATTATATAATAATCCTAAATAGCCACGGTTCAGACAGTGTTGGAGAGGTATGTTGGAACCAGGGGGCTGACTGTTCCAGGGTGTTTATTTTTTTGCCATCCTGTTTCCACTTTATGGGAAAAACAGGTTGTACTCTAGATTCCTTCACACATTCTAAAGTTCAGAATTACCCCTCACCCTACCACTTGGTGTATGGTGCTAATGGGAGTATACCGGGGCAGGGAAAGGTCTGAAACAGGCTGCATTTTAGTTCTATAATTGTTTTACATGACTTGCTACGAGCATACGCATATTTGCACTGCTATCCCCCTCAGCTGGGACTGGATCCTATCCATATTGTAATGTATTCAGACAAAGGGATCCTTTTCAATATTACTCTAATAGGTCTCCAAAGTAGTATGAACAAAATGTACCAGTTTGAGACTAAACATTTTCTGAAGTTCAAGGTGTCAAAGAGCAAGGTTGTGACTTTTAGAGACCAAAGCAAATCTAGCCGATACAGGTGGGTGTTGGGTCATGAAAGACTGGAACCCCTAAAAGCACGCCCATATCGCAGAAGAGTGTTTGAGTGATAAGCATCATACAAATCACCAGGGTGGTAAGGCCTTGGCTCAGGAAGGGGTATCATCTCCTTAAAAAAATTACTTGATAGAAGGTATTTTAAGAATCTAATTGACCTGTATGAGGGAAAACTCCTGCTACACTTCTTTATTCAGTTGAATATATGCCTTTTGATTCCTGGTCCTCTACTGCAAAAAGTAGAAGGGAAAATATGTCTCAATCTCTATTTTTTGGGACCCACAGTCCCAATTGAAGCACTTCTACTAGAATTCACACTTTTACTTTGGCTATAGCTGCTATGATCTACTGGAGCTATCGTCTTATGCATTCAGTGGTTGGATAACTGAGAGAGTTTTGGAAAAAAAATATATTTTTCTTTTCGCAAGAAACGTAGCAAGTTAAAAAAAATATTTGTAACTATGTTAAACGGCTCTCTGAAATGTCTGAAGAGCAGTGGCGGCTCCTCCGCTAAGGCGGAGGAGCATCGTCCCACTGCTTCGAGCAGTGAAGTAAAGGAAACCTAAAATAATAACATGCATTTTTTTATTTTATGTTTCATTCTGCTGCAGATTTGTGTTTGGGGCGGGGCTGCTTCGACGACAGAGGAGCAGGGCGGAGAGGTTTCCCCCACTTCTAGGTGCACATGACTGGCTGGTCTGCCCTCTCGGGCTGGCCAAACATTCATGCGCTCTTCAAATCTTCTCCATGCAGGCTGCATTACAGCCTGCGTGGAGAACATGCCCAGCCCCCTTTCCCTGGCTGAGCGCCAACGTCTGCGCTTAGACCAGTCATAACCCTGTGTTGCAGCGTTGCGATGGGCTATCGTGAGGCTGAGAGCTGGGTGCTTCCTGCTGCATCCTGCTGTGAGACTGGAGTCTGGGAGAAGAGGACAGAGGGGAGGTGGCGGCCGTCGGTCACAGGTAAGTTATTTTTATGTTTTTTAAACTTTTTTTGTCCTCTGCCCCGCCCCATCTCCCGGGTCCGGTATCAGCCGCTACTGCTGAAGAGTGTTACGTAGTATTACATAACTGGTTTTCGTGTCGCTAAAATTGGCCCAGAAAGGGCAATACCTCAAGTAAGCTTTAAAATGGACACCGAAAATTGTTTAAAATTGAAATAGTATAGATCTTTGTTGGAGACAGCCTTCGGTAAGAGAATGCCACTTTATTAAAAACTATCACTGGAACATAAACCAGAAAGCGATATTTATGTGAAGGTGCTTCATGATCAACGTCCTGCTCTTTCTTTAATGGCTATATGTAAGATCTCAATCATCTGAAATTTGACTGTTCCGCTGTACGGTTACGACACAGAATGGTTCTTGCGTACATTGTTCCACAAAGATGCTTTAACATTTTTGAACGACACACAGATGTTTATGATGTCTTTTCCTAATGAACACACTTGCTACTGTATTTTTAAATCCATTAAAAGGTATTTGAACCTCTTCTTAGTGCACCATTTTGTTTCCTTTATTAAGCTTTGTTGATTTCCCTTATGGTCTATACCAATAACATTTCTCTTTCAGTAACCTACGGCAGTGGAGTGCAATCAGAGTTGTCTCCTTATGCAGTCTATTGCAGTGTAGAGCAATAAGAGAAATCTCATTGTACGTTCCACTAGATGGGATAATATAATATAAATTCCATGTGTAAAGTAATGGCAATCTGTTGCAAGGTTATGTAACCTGAGTAATCCTTGTAATCAAAAGCACAGTAAAGTAATCCAAGTAATTTCATTCAGCAATCTATTAAATGGCAAAGTAACCAGAGTGCTATATTGCACTCTACTTAAGAACAAAGTAATCAGTGCTGCAGGAAAGTGGGGTATTTTGTAGTGAGGCTAGTTAGGCTTCACTATGTAATACCTTCATGTTTCCTCAAATAGATCTTTTGGATTCACACTAATAAATCCCTAGCTCACTCGTGTTAGTGTGGCACAGAACAGTCAGGCTTTACTAGAGGAACGTGTTTTGAGCATTTCAGAGCACCAACATGGACGGTATGTAATTGACATGACTTGAAAGAAATCTGCCACCAATTTATAAAAATAACGCAGATTTTAATATAAATTTAGACACCAAAACGAAGACAATCGGATGAGTATAACCAGAGTTATGGATTTTTAATGGAAAAATAAATTGGTGCATTTCACTCTGGCAAAACATTGCGGCCAAGGGAAAAAAATACTAGTGACAATCTGTCAGTTGTAGGTCGAGTTCAGTGGAAACCACTGGGTGATAAGGTGAGGCAGGTCCCAGGACCATGGTCCGGCACTCAGTTGATTTTTACCTGGCTTGTGGGGCCCGGTTGCAGAGTTGTCAGGGAGCCACAGGTTTGCTGGTTTTACCACTTAGGCAGTGCTTATGAGGAAACTGATGCAAAAGCTTGACAACAGAGCCACTGAAGCAGCGGCTTGAAGGTGTTGTCAGGTTCCCTCGAAGCACACCGTAGAGCAAAGGTAGTAGTAGCTGGATGGCCACCAACACACCTTGGCAGCGGCAATCTCATCCTTGGGTTAGTTCAACGTCCTGGATTCCGAGGGAAAATGGCAGCTGTCTGAAACCTGCTAGAAGTCAGGACTACGTTTTCCACAACGTATACTGGACTATTTACTTTTGGGAGAACCCTTGGCGGGCCCAATGGCCAGTGATTCTTTGGTTCCAGGAGTGTGCTTTGCTTGCAGGCTGAAGGGGACTAGTACCAAAGCTCAAGGACGATCTGGTGTTGCCTTTGGCTTTCAGAGGGGTTCATCTTCCCTTTAGAACTGGTCTCTGGTCTGGGACGAGTCGCAGTTGTGCAGTTGGAGGGTGGTTGCCACAGGTGCAGGTGTGGCTTTGTGCAGGTACTGAATTCACAGACTCTGATTTCTTCTTTGTCCTTGGTTGAAGTCACATACTCTGGTGTCTTCTTTGTCCTTGGTTGCAAGTCAATCAGATCTGAGGTTCTGGCGTCAAGGGAGCCCCTTAAAAGCTAGGTTTAGGGGCATTAGGGGTGTGGGTGTAAGTAGCCACTGGGCTACTAGCCCCAGCCTCTGTTCTAACACTTTTAAAAATGGCAGAATCCTTCTTCGGCTGTACAGACCAGGTGGCCCACCTTAGGGATGTGGCTAGCCTTCTGGGGGTGTACACCCTGACTACCTAATTTTCCCACCTGCCTGGGTTGCAAATGTGCCTGGCGTAGTGGGTTGGCTTTTACCTCCCCTGGAAGGAAGGCTGGTTGCATATCGAAGTCAGTCAGGGCTTTGATAGCTCACTGCCATGATGTGCATATTCTCTAGCCGTCCTGCCAGGGAGGGAGGTGACACCCCCCACCCAGGCAGGCCTTTGGTTCTGCCTCCTGACCGAGTTCACACCTCTTGGCAGGGGGTCAGATTCTTGTCTTGGCGGAAGAAGCTGCAGACTAACAGCCAAAGCATAGGAAAGACTGGGGAGCCATATGGGCAACCTCTAAGGTAGCCACTTTGGCACATGTCACATTAAATCCAACTTTAAAAAACTGCCGGGTTTGATGAGACAAGTTGTTTGATATCAAACAACTTTTCAGTGGGACCATAATGGAGCTGACAACCTCTAGGGGACCCGGGTGTTAGCTCATGTTATCTTATGTCCCCCTGATCACTAATAGTAGTCCATAATGAAGAGGGCATATAATGCTTGCAATTATATGTGCACACCTTTAATATAATGCGCCTTACCTCCTGGGTTCAGGGGGCCTACCTTAGGGTGACTGACATTTATTAAAAATAGTGCTGTGACGTTGCCACTCATGGTAAGGGCAAAGCCGGGTTTGAGCAGTGTGCACTGCTCCTGGAATGGCAGGCCTGCTGTCATCTATTTACTTGGGTCACTCAGGCTGGCACAATCAGTGCTTCAGGCCCCGGTGACCTCTTTAACTCCCATGCCCCCTGGGTACCACTGATACCACTTACCAGGGACTTATAGGGGAGGTTAAAGTCCTTCCCAATTGGGGTTACTAATTCACATTCATCATATTTCAGGAAGAGCCCACTAGCACTGGGGCCTGGTTAGCAGGGCTCAGCGCACTTCAGAGTCAAATGTGTCACCATTGGAGAAAAAAGTGTTGGGGATGACCATACAAAAATGGCTCTTTCCTACAGTGCAGTCTCTTTCTGTAATCTAATGTATGATTAAGTGGTAAGACCGACCTCATGGTGTAATAAAAGACCGTATTAAGCAACCAGACTATTTTCTACTCTAGTAAAATATTGTAAGTCATCATTTGAATTACAATCCTGAGTTAAGTAATCTGTAGTTACAGGTTTTAGTATTTAGATTAATCTCTACTGCAAATGCAGGGTTAAGTAACCAGAGTCATCTGGTGTAATCTAATGCAGGGTGAAGCAATCTAGGTAGTTTCATTCTGTAACCCAGCAAGTTTACTTATCTTCCTTAATCTGTTTAGGGTAAAGTACTTGGATCAATATGGTTCTGTAATTTATTTAATATTAAAGTTGTCGGTGCATTTATCAGTCTAATGCATGGTAAAGTGATTATTGTACTCGTCCTCTTTATTCAGATGCATCATAGAATATTCATAGCAATCACTTCCTGTGATGGAATAGAGGGCAACGTAATCAACGTAGTATCCTGCAATCTAAAACAGGGTTAAATAATCAGGGCAGTATTCAATAATATAATGCAGGCTGAAATGTTAACTAATAAAGCATTGAGTAATCAAGGTAATTTTAGCTAACACAGGTTAAAGACCTCATAGTAAACTACTATTGCAATCTAATATGAGATAATGTAAACAGATACCGCTCCTCTACATCAGGTGAAAGTAACCAAGCAATTTGCTTCTGTGATCTATTACAGCGTAAAGTAGGCAGCAGAATTTATTTTCATAATCCAATGCACAGCAAATGAGTCAATGTAATATTCTGTAATGCGTTAAAGATTACCGAACACACTCAATCTGCCATCAAATAAAGTGTCATTTAATCATAATAGACCCTTTAAATCTAATGTAAGGTAAAGTAACAAAAAAAAACTCATTCTAGAATATAATGCATAACATGGAGTATTTGAGTAATCCTTTCCTGTAAGTTAATTCAGGGCAAAGAAGTATAAATCTACTGTAGTGTAATTAAAAGCATTTCAATCTGAGTCATCATCTGACAAAATTGCAGGGTAAAGTACATGGATTAGAGTAATCCCGTTATGTAATTCGCTCTAGGGTTAATTGAAGTAATCAACGTCAATCAGATGTAGAATAAAATAATCCTTATTGTGTTCTTATATGATCGTTTACAGATTAAGGTATTGAGAGTAATTGCGTGTTCCCTAAATTACCTAACGCAACGAGAAGTAATTATCTTGATCGCCATCTGCATTCTAATGCAGTTTGTACTGCTGCTGCCTGTACTTTACCTATGGTGGCAGCCATTTTATCAGTTTTAGACTAACACTTTTGATAGCAATTCTTCATAGGTGAAAAGCTTAGGGCTGAAAACAGTGTCAGTGATGAAATGGAGGTATGTGGCGACCGCAGGGGCCCATGCCGTCTTGTTTTGTATGTGAGGAAGGCTTGGCCTTCTAGCTCTGGGGCTCTATTGTGTCTATCTGTGAAGCTTGAGAAAACTTTACTTTATGCGAATACACACTGTCATATTTGATGCACTGCTGGAGGTCTCCTTTACCATACCAATGGCCTCGCCGTCTCCAGAACCTCGACCTGGTTGGCTATGTGGCGACTGAGAGTGCACGTGCCTCAGGCACAGTTTCTAGCTGTTGCATGTCACCAGCTGGCCTTTTGCAGGGAGTCTCCCTGTGCCAACTGGCTGATCATCACAGTCAACTCTATGTCCTTGGAGACCTGCATCTATGGTGAGTAGACGCCCCACTGCGGTGGGCTAAGCGACTGGACTCTGTCCAGCGAAAGCTTTATTGACGCCGTCTCCATGAGACGCTCCTAACCTCGCAAGTATAAGAATTGTAATGCTTATCGAACTCAGTAGATACCAGTGTGATACAGATCGCACCCCACGTTACATTTTTGCATGTCAAACCCGCAGGGATTCAAAGAGTTAAAAATGGCGTGCAAATACTTGGACATGCGGATTGTGGTGCAGTAAGCTCCAAAATCCAGATGTTACATGCTATTTTGAGTTTAATACTTATGACCAGTGATCATTATATCAACTAAAAATTTCGGAACATATCAGTGTTGGATATTTTGGGGTGCGATATTTATCACACTAAAAACTAGCCAGTCTGATAAATGGGCCTCAACATCACTCTTAGGGCTCTTTCTAGATGTGCTGTAGAAATACCTTTTATCGTTACAAACCCTCCCAACTACTCAATTTGTATGCACTTTCCATCCAACGAGGCTCACATAAATTGTGGTGGGCGTGTGTGCACGTTCTTGTCTTAACTCTAAAATGTCCTTCCTAATCGTCTGAGATGAAGAGGGCTGAAGAGCAACCTTTTCAGGCTGGTCTTTGGTGAGGTGGCAGGCAACCATCCTATGTCAACCCTTTCCTGCTTATAGAGATGCACACCAAACCTCCTTCTCCAACACATTGCTTCTTTGTCAGATGGGGAATGATGGCATCATGTCAAGCACTGGTTTCAAATGCACACGTGCAAATGCGTCCCCTAATAGAATATTTAGCAACTTAACGATCTCCAGTGACTGGGGTGAGAAAGGATGTAGTACTGCTGTCACCCATGTCAGTCATTTCATTTCAATCACTTAACTGAGCTACCAGCATTGTTTACTAACCCACAGAATGTGGCAGAAACCTCTTTACAAACACTCGATGTTAAAAGAGCTCTCATGTCCAATAGTGCTCACTCTAAATAAGTGACAGATTAACCAATTGTTTCTGTAAAGTGTTTGTCACATCAAGGGAAGGCTGTGTCAAATGTTGGTATGGATTGATGAATTTGTGATGCATTCAGGTTTGTTACTTCAAGGAGCATCACAAACACGTTCTACTAGTATGTTATCCTGCCTTTCCTGGGTAACTTTTATGTAGCTGACATACATTGAGCAGCTGCCAGGGCATCAGTTCACACATTTACAAGGCTTTAGTGTGTGGATACACAGCTCTGAAGATAGGCACCAGTGTTATTATTTTAAAGACTCTATTCACATCTTCAACTACTTTCTGACAGTCACTTCTTCAGAAGGGCTTTACAGTCTAAGCACAGCAAGTGATCTGCTAAAACATGGGCTGCATTCGGAAAATGTTATTTACCTGCACAATCGGTTTTCCTCTAGGCGTGTTGCATATTCAAGTATGAACCTTCCAAATAAGCAGATGTAGTAGAATAGTGTACGAACTATTGATATGAATTCGAGTGTTACTTATGGGGACCTAAACCCAGACATATACTGCAGTGGGGACAAACAGATAATCTAAGGTAGAACTTGTGTCCTGAGGCCTTTTAGAGTTCAGGGCATGTGATCAAGAATCATTGGATGGACAACTGAAACTGGAAAAACACTTTAAAGAAACTAGGTTGTAAATTTTCAAACCAGACACTCAATGACTGTTTTACAAATGTTGTAAGACCCTTCAGGTGGTGTCAGGCACTAAGCACAACACTCCAAAGTGGCCTCCAGAGCTGAACACTATAGTTCAGATGAGGCCTTCAGATGTAGGCACAAGACTCCAGTAAAGGATCTTAGAACTGAACTCATCATTTCAGTAGAGGCCTCCATCCCTGAACCCAATATGGTACCGGTGATCTTCAGAATGTTACAATATTTCAGATGTGGCCTTCCACACTGTTCACAATTCAAACAAAAAACTGCCTGCCTAGAGCATTAATTGAAGTACGATATCTCATCAATTATTTCAAAGCCCAGTAAGTCACAATTTAGCCCCCTCGTTCAGTACAAACAACAAGCAGCAAATCGCAAAGCCATGTTTGTCACCAAAATGTACACATTATATTTATTCAAAATGTTCAATAATTCTTATGGTTCATTCACCAAAAATTAGGTATATACAATATATTGTGCCAAAACAACAATTACAATACTAATGGCAATGTATATTCACTCTGGAGAGACCCAGGCCCCCCAACAAAACAATAAGACGATCAATCACGCTACAAACATATATTTTAAATAGCATATGTCAGTCATCCAAAAACATACAACACCAATTCAATAGAATAAAGCAGTATTTATACATATGAAACAACATGGATCAAACTCAGAATCCCTTATTCTGTACATTAATAAACCCTTTTCGTATACATGTTCTACAGAAACCATGAATTCTATATTATATACTGGATTGCTCAATTCTTGAACAGTTGAATTAATCAGATGTTCTGGTCCTTGAATTCCAATCCAAGGTAAGCGCCGATGCACATTTCGGTGAAGACCCAAAATATTGGTTGCACCTTTCTCAGGGTGCAAGCTGAATAAAAAACATGGGGGAGGAACCTGAAGGAAATCCCAGGGAAAGGTCAACTGTGAAAAAATTCAAAATATAACCAAAAGCGGCTTGAACCATGGTTAATGACCAGAAGCCTTTATTTCCTATATACAAAGAGATCTCCAGAGTCCTCTGTGTCTCAGTAAATAGCGGTACATTTCAGCATATGACTGGTCTAGTTTGAAGGAAAATCCCCTATTTTCCAACTTAAGGCAAGATGGTCTACTGGAATAAGGGCGTCCAAGAATAAATCCTCAGATGCTGTAATTCCAGCGGACTGTTTTGCCCAAGGCCACCAACTCTAGAATAATGAAGAGTGGTTCAGCCATCTTCCCTACACTCGGAAAATAGGGGATTTTCCTTCATACTGCACCATTCATATGCTAAATTGTACCACTATTCATTAATCCGTGAAATGGGCCTTGAAGACTTAGGGTCTTTGCAATTGCCATTATTAGAAACAGGGACAATCCGGGAGAGACTCAACAACATACACCGCCCTAAACTGTTGCACACCAGAGAATCTACAATCTGTTAATTTTGCGTTTAGCGCTAGCAAGCACACCATAAGCAACTTCTTAGTTTAGTTTCACTCTGTTCCTCAACAAATAAGTCAGTCTGCACAGGGTAGAACAGCCCATGTTGCTACTGTACAGACTCGTCCTGTTTTGTGTCAGCAACCAGGTGTCAAAAGAATGATTGACGAAGGTCCGACCCTGAATTGTCACACTTTTCATCAAGAAAAAGGGGATATACAATTGGTTCAGGATCTGTGACGACACGAGCCACTACCAATGAGTAGGAAGAGATAGACAGACCAGAACATCTTGCCAAGGTGGTGGCTGAAAGAATACTACTCAAGGCTGAAGAGCAAATAATTGATCCGGCACTGATCAGAGGCTTACGCCTTCCAGATAATCATCAGAGTGCGAACAAATACAAGATTTGGGTTGATGTCAGTAAGCACCACATCTGGCCATTACAGAGAGGCTGGATGCTATCATGAATCAACACGAGAAGTTGATGCATTTCAAATATTGGCTGCTGCTGAGCAGGTTCTGTGTTCGAATATCATGCTGGCTAACAACAAGAATAGTACAATTGATCGCTACAGGACAACCTCAAGACAAAGGCAAGAGCAGAACATTCAGTGTGGTCACCTAGAAGAGATGCATCAGTTGAAGAGGAAATTGATACTGAGATTGCTAAGGTGGAGTCCAAAGATAGAGTGACACCAGCAGATTTCAGCTCAATGAAAACTTATGCTAGACCCCAGTAGAAAAGATAAATGTAGACATCTTCAGTAATCCAAATAGTCACCGGCTATGAACTGACAGTGGATCCTTTTCCACGCAGAGAGCAACAAGATTACCTGATGCTCTTAGCAATTAACATCATCGTGTTGCTACGTAGTGGCCAGAAGTTAACAGCAATCCCAGGAGATTCACAAGAGAACAAAATAGATTCAAATATTGCAAGTGAGCAGATTTTGTACCTGGAGCTGACCTTATTTGCTTTCCTCCATGAGTAGCCGTCCATTTCATAACCTCTAACAAAGCCTTACCGGCCTCTTTGCTAATAGGGCAGGTCGTACTATAACTGCTAACTGAACGTGTCACAAAGAGTGGATCTCGCCCCTGACAACTCCAGAAGAGATCTGTAAATTGGCAACAACAAAGCGGGACGCTCACAAGCCACTCAACACTCACAAGTGAGAAATGTAGTACTTGTGAAAGATAATCAGCTTGAACATAGCTGTCAAATACCATAAGACCAGCCACTCAATATAAACCAAAAGAAAGGCAGACTGGCGATGCCACCAACAGCAGATGCATCAAGTAGCTAAAATGCTTGGATGCAATGTAGAACCCATCACAAGACTTGTTGATGATGGTTTACTGCTGGAAAAGATGGGACAGTAAAAGACATGGTCTGGAGGTGAGCACCAATGGGGCCAGGGCCTATCCCAACCCATGCTGGTAATGCCCCCTTTCCCACCTATAATCCTAATGGGAACTGGCTGTAGCGCTGGTGCCGCCCGATGCGTCAGTGTTTGTTGGCTTCCCCCGACGAGCACCTCTGCCACAGATTTCCTCACCACCACCCTTTAACAGTGCTCCTCAAGTCTCCATAACCACTCTCTAAGATGCAGTTAATTAGTTATATATGCCACAGATGCCTGTGTAGGTTGTCAGAGCACTTTGCATTACACACACATTATACAGAGACAATCAATCATACATTTGTAAATCAGTGTATTGGAAATGTTTCTTAAAACAGAGGACTACAAGGTGCAGGAGTCACATTTCATCCATACTGGTAAGCAGTGTAGTTTAAGAGTGCTGGGTGTAAAATAGCAAAAACTCAGAATTTAAAAAGGAACTAATAATAACAATCAATTTCTACGCAAATGAATATTTTTTGTACCGTTAATTAATCTATGCTCTAATCTATACTTTGCAGTGGGCATGCAGTTTAATTATGAAAGTTATTAGCTCACTGTTCTATATTAGGAATTTAGCTTACAAATCACAAATAACAATAGAATGTCTCTTATAAAGCAGTAACCTACTGACCTATTTACTTATATGCACCTTGTAATCTGCATAGTACAGGCTCTTTGCAACAGGTATATTAACCTCTATGATCAGTCAAAACCTCAACTAGGCAACACTCCAATCTCTCTGTAGGAAGAACATTAATCAGCGGAGTTATCTTGACATTTTTATTGTTGCCTGGAAATTGCTGCAGGCAAGGAACACAGTAGCAGGTGCTTTAAAATCATAATAAATTTACAAACAGAGCTTCCCTCGAAAGTCAGCACCCGGTGCGGTAGCACGGGTCGCACCTCCCTAGAGCCGGCCCTGATTCTAATTTTACACAAGAGGTTTACGTCCTATGCTATTTGATTTTTGACCATCGTATGTAAAATGGATGATCATAAAATTCCGCAAATGTAGAATTTACAATCCGTAATTGCATTTCTTTTTGGCATATCTTCAATTAGGTGTAGAAAACAATCTGTGAGTCTAGCCCCATGTGCTCAGATGCATTTTAATTTCCATACTGCATATTGTTTGAACGCATTCATACGTAATAGACACATGTACAGCGTTTCCTTTCACCTGCACAGGTTCCAGCAATACAGCCTGAACCATGGCTGAATATTTTGTACATTTTTTACATTGACGGGTGTGGCAAGACTTCTCTATGTATTTTTTGGTCTTACATGCGATACAGGCCTTGCTGTATGTGACCCAAGATAACATACTGAATTGCTTCTGCATTTTAAATGAATGAGGTGTGTTGTGCAAGCACAGGGCCTAGAAAACAGGCTAATGATGTTTGTGCAACTAATGAATATGTTCCTGAATTGCCATCATTCCCGGGCGCACACACGACAGCTGAAATCTGGCTGGAAGGGAAGATGACCTTGTGTCTTCCCCACCCTAATGATTTTTATGTGGCTTGAGACTTGCACCACACACACTGTAGCAGGGCATGGTGGGAAATCCCAAGGAGAGCATGGGGATGGAGGTGAGGTCCAGGCAAAGGGGACACCTCTCAGGAGGTGCACCTATCAATAGTTCAGTAGGTGCAGCAGGGGCGGCTCCTCCATGTGGGCGGAGAGGCGTCGCCCCACTGCTTTCTCGCAGCGCGAGAAGCAGAAACATAAAATGGTATTATAAGTACCATTTTATGTTTCTGCTTCTCCCCTGCTCTAGGGCAGGGGAGGAGTGGCTTGCCCACTATTGTGGGCGCTGACTGTTTGGTCAGCCCCAGGGCCGACCAAACCAGTCACACGCAGTCTCCGTTTTCTCCATGTAGGCTGCATGCAGCCTACATGGAGAAAATTGTCTCCCCATAGACGCCTGTGCGGTCGGTGTACCAGCCAATCACAACGCTGTCATTGGCTATGGGGAAGGAAGCTGCCTGCTTCCTTGGACTCGGAGCAGGGCCGGACTGGGAACCAAAACCGGCCCTGGCAAAGTGCTTGGCTGGCCCCCCTGCCCCCGGGCGGGAGGGGGGCGAGCGCTTTGCCAGGGCCGCTTTTCAGCCGATTTTGTTACAGGGCTGATTTGCTGCAAAACCGGCTCTGCAACAAAAACGGCCCCCAGGGCCCAAAACCGGCCCCCACCCTTGCAGCCAACCAGGGGATTGCCCGGTGCCCACAACGACCAGTCCGGGCCTGGAGAGAGAGAAGGAGACGCGGCGCAGGACCGGACCGGGCAGGCAAAGGAAAGTTAAAACATTTTTTTAACCCCCCAGCGACTCCCTGCCCCCCACCCACGAGTCATGCCGGCCGCAGCAGGGTTCATAGTTGTTTGTAGTTCAACCCATCCAAAGTATGTTTATAGCTTACTGTTCATCCAATATTCAGATGGGAGGGGAGGAAATGACCTTGCTTGCACCATGGCCCATGGCACCATCGCTACGTCACTGGTTCCTCTCCCATATGTCTCATAGCTATGGGCCAGCGCTGTGAGGTGGAGGACAATGGCAGCTCCTCCGCTAAGGCGGAGGAGCGTCGCCCCACTGCTTTTAAGCAGTGTAAATAAAGGAAACATAAAACGATAATAACAAAGTTATCATTTTATGTTTCCATATAGCTTTGCTTGCGGGTGTGGTTGCTCTGCTCTCGGAGCAAGGCAGGGGAGAAGTGCTTTGCCTACTCAAAGTATGCAATGACTGTTTGGCCTGCCCTCTGGGGCCGGCCATACATTCGTGTGCACTCACATGTTCTCCATACAGGCTGCATTACAGCCTACGTGGAGAACATCAGCACTCAGACCAATTACAATGCTACATTGAATCGTTGTGATTGGTCTGGGTTAGCCTGGGTGCATTCTGGTTCCTGTTCAGCGGAGTCCTGACATGGAGAAGATGAACGGCAGCGATAAGTTAAGTTATTTCTATTTTATTTACACCCCCCCCCGCCCTTGCCCCCCGCTTGCCAACCCCAATCAGCGACGGCTGCCACTGGCAGAAGATATGGCCTTGTAACACTAGATCATAGCTGCAAAGCCCAGGAGATGTGCCGCCTCTCCAGGGAGCATATATCAACAGTGCAGGTATAGTGCGGATGTGTTAGGTGCCCAATGCACCAAAATTATGGCTTTATTTTCCTACACAGTCAGTGTACAATGGGCCAATTTAGCTTGCTTGCACTAGGACACATGGCATCTTTACTACAGCACTGGCCCGTTTCCCATGGTCCTCGCAGTCATGATCCAAAGATGCAGGACCAAAGATTGGGGGTGAGGGGCATCTCAAGGTCCTTGAAGCACTGGACCAAGGCTGAGAGGCCGATGGAAAGGAGCCCCTCTTGGCTATAGCCATCAATAGTGCAATATATGCAGTAGCACCATGGCTCTGGGTGTTAGGTGCCCATTCATCTAAATAATGACAGTGTGTTTTACTCTCCAACCAGTGGACGGGAAGGACAATTCACCTAGCTTGCACCAAGGACCGTAGAAATGTGTCTGTGCCACTGACCCTCTCCTATGGGCTGTGCAACTGTGAATCCAGCACTGTGAGGCCCAGGAGAGGGGTTTGCCCTATTTTGGGCCTTGCTGCCACGCTCCAGCACTGCCAGGTCCAGTGGTTGTGGGAACCTCCCATGGGACTCACAGCACTTGAACCATGTTTGTGAGGCCTAGTGGAAGGGGCTCGTCTCATAGTCATAACTATAAAAATATACAGCAGGTACAGTGGTACCAGCTCCAGAGGTGTTAGACACCCTGGGGCCAATTTACGAGAAAGTCACGCAGCGCAGAGCATCAACTTACCTTGTTGCTCTGCTCTGCATGACAGGGAAAGGGAAGTAATGTGCTGTATTTAACGCAATACAGCCCATTCATGCCGTTTCCCCTGCCCCAGCATACTTTTTGGTGGCCTAGCGCCAATGCAGGCACCCTTGCATCATGATACAAGGATGCCTGGTATGCATACAGGATTGTTTTTGTTGAGAAAGGGACACATTCCTGCACAAAAACAATCCTTAGAGGCATATTCTGTGGAGAAGTGTGGCTCAATGGTTAGAGCACTAATCAGAATAGGGTTGAGTAGTGCACTCCTTGATCTATTGTAGTCTCTAAATTATGTAATTTTACTCCACAGTTTTTACATAGGTGTGCTGAGAGGGAAGGAGGAGCCACCCTCCACAAACATAAGATGAAGAATATCACTAGTGACACAAGTCATTAGACCCTGCTCGCACTACTTGTGGCAGATATCCATCCAGATGGATATCTGCCACAAGTAGTGCGAGCAGGGTCTAATGACTTGTGTCACTAGTGATATTCTTCATCAATGGTTAGAGCGGCAGACCCTGATGCAGAGGTCTAGCCCGGGACCAGGGTTCAATTCCCCGCCTCGGCGGGTCTTGAGCTCAAAAATTCCACAGACCTGATAATTCTCGCCTCGGTGCCTATTCCAATCATGGAGTCCCACTCTGCAACTCTCGTCAGTAGCTTGCTTAATCTCCACAACGGCCCCCACAACGCTAAGGATGCCTGGCCTCCACCTTGGGGGTGCCCAGGAGTGGACACCTCACAGGGAAAGCCAGGATGGGTTCCACAGCGGTATTCGTACAAGCGCCTTGAGACACTTGCGGGTGAGTAGTGCGCTATACAAGTATCAATTTACATTTACATTTACATATTCCCCTTTCTATGTATGCTGTAGAATGCAGCACACATAGAAAGAGGAAGTACTGAGGAGAAATAAAGAAATGTCTCCTTGTTAAACCTCACCTGAGAAGATATATCTTTTTGGTGCATTCCCAGGTCTGGTAAATCTGGGAAGGTGTCAAAAACCATGGGAGTTGCATGGGAACACCCACGCAACGCCCATGGAACGCCTTCCAAGGGCAGAGTAAGGCAACGCAGCAATTTGCGCTGCATTGCCTTTCTCCAGATTTCTGGAGGCACTCAAGGCTACACACAGTGGCCTTGCGCAGCTTCATAAATCACATGTACGGTTTGCTTCGCTTTTGCACCACGTTGCGTGGTGCAAGAGCGCCACAAAGCGGCTTATAACTAGCCCCCCTCTCCGTGCTTTTGCATTTCCCTGTCCAGCCGATGCATGCTGAAGGGCAATTACCTTGCATACACCAGGGCCTATTTCACACTTCCCATGCCGCAGACTCCTCCCCAGTGGGCCTTACAATCATAGGGTGACCAACCGTCCGTAAATTTCACGAACTGTCCGTGAATTTACCATAATGTCCGTTGTCCGTGAAGGAAGTTTTCACGGACGGCATTTGTCCGTAATTTAAGCCTTGGTGCTAAAGGACAAGTATTTTCAGAAGTTGAGATGGCTCAGCAGAAGGGAGGGGGCCTCCTGTGAAGTAATTCAGCGGGAGGGGAAGTCAGGGGGCCGGGCTGCTTAAAAGAAATGGAAATGCGGGCAAGTAGTTAATCTGCACATATAAAGGCTGCTTAAATGCGAAATGGGTGTTAATTGCTAAGTTCATGTTACGCTGCCTGAAGTGAAAGATTTCTTATTTCTGCTGTAACTGCAAATGCGGGAGCTTATCTCGAAATGTTTGCTATATTGGCTGACTGCCAATGCCCCCTTCATTCATCTCTCTGACCTGCTTCTTGTGGCTGTCTTGAGTTTCTCGGTTTGGATGTCCTACTTTAAATGAGGCAATGCAGTGATATGTTGTGAACGTGAATTTAAGAAGGCATGCTATCTCACAGATGTTTTATACTAAGGGAAGCAACAAAAAAAGCTATATTGTTTTAAAGCAAGTCACAAGCATAACAGATTAGGACATACACACAATTTTGAAACACCTGAGATGCGATAGGTTTACAGAAGTGCTGCTTTCTTTACATATTTAGTTCTGCATCTAAAAAGTAATGCAAAAAACGTTTCACTATCAAGTGCCATTTCTCTACCTGTGGATCCAATATATTTGTCTGTCCCATGAGCTGCATATCCATTTTATAGTTTGCCTACCATTTCACAATTGCATGTAAAACTACTGCCAACATTCGCTTCTTGCATTAATCTTTGCCCAAGTTGTCCTATCACTAAAAGTTTCAGCAAATCCCACTGGCCAAAATAGCTTCAAGATCAAGGTAGTATAGCAGCGCGATTATCTCAACAATTAGGATGAAAGAGAGCAAACAAAAGGTCTTGATTTACTGGAGTACTGTAAGTGGAATTCCTTGGGGAAATGGTGCAAGGTTGGTTGTAAGAAGATGTTTGTAAAAGTTTCATTGCAAAATATTAAGGAGGATGCTTTTACCAATTGTTTTATTTTTTTAATCGTCATTGCCTAAAAGGTGCTAGCTTTGCCATTACCTAGAGCTTCAACATTCTTAAATCCTATGAAATACAGCAAATAGACCTGCACAGTTGCTCAAAGCTGCGCGCATACTGAAAAAGCATTGGGATAGCCAATAGGTCTCGATTTTGGGACCTTATAAGTAATTATGCAGCAGAATATCCTTGGTGCAACAACACCAACTGTTGCATGGTTAAACACTTATAAACACTCCTCCCTGACAGTGACGCTCAGCAGGATGGCCACGCCCTAACAGCTGGAATACAATGACAAGGGAGAAAGGAGGGATGACAAATAGTTTGTAAGTGTGAGAAACAGAGGCAGAAGTGTAAGGTGGCGGTATAAAGAGGTATGAGCGTATTTGCCACATTTGAAGTAAAGGAAAGTTTAGATTTAGAAAAACAAAATCGGGGGAGCGCATTTTCCCCATTGTCTTCTATTGAAGCAGAGGCAATTTCAGGCAGGAGACCGCTAAAATGAAATCACATTTTGCTTTAAGAATCAGGAGTCTACCGCCTGAAGCGGGTCGATTGGCATGTATGTAGGAGGTGAAATCAAGACCAGGCAGCTTTGGTATCCTTCACTCCAGCATTCGAAAAATTTGGGCCCCTGATTTCATTGTTTCAATTTCAGCACTAGGCCCAGGGGCGTGGGTGGAGTTCGTGATTTGGGCTCTACTTAATGTGAAAGGGTGGTTGGTTGGTTGAGTGAGTGAAATGACTGAAGTGTAGGTGTGTGAATGAAAGGGGGAATAGAAGGATGATAGATACAATTGTGGGTGGACTGATAAGTGAAAGAATGGATGAATGAAAGGGAAGGTAGGTGGATGAAAGGGTGAATGTGTGGATGAATGGATGGATGGATGGATGAAAGGGTGGATGGGTGAAAGAGAGAGTGGGTGAGAGTGGATGAGTGAAAGAGAGAGTGGGTGAGAGTGGATGAGTGAAAGGGAGGGTGGGTGGGAATGGATGAGTGAAAGGGAGGGTGGGTGGGAATAGATGAGTGAAAGGGTGGATGGCTGAGTGAAAGGATGGATGGCCGAGTAAAAGAGAGTCGATGGATGGGATGAGTGAAAGGGTGGATGGATGAGCAAAAGGATGGACGAATGAAAACATGGCTGAATGAGTGAAAGGATGGATGAATTAAAGGGTAAATAAATGAGTGAAAGGGAGGGTGAATGGAATAATTAAAGGGTGGATGGATGATTAAAAGAATGGATGGATGAGTGGAAGGGAGGGTGGATGGATGAGTGACAGCACGGATGAGTGAGTGGATGGGTGAATTAAAGGGTAAATGGATGGATGGATGAGTGGTTGGGTGGAAGGTTGAGAGAAAGGATGGATGATAGGATTGCTGAGTGAAAGGGTAGGTGGATGAGTTAAAGGGAAGATGGCTGGAGTGCAAGGATGAAGGTAGTGAAAGGGTATATGGATGGAAGGATGGATGAGTGAAAGGAGTGATGGATGGATGGGCTTGATGGATGCATAGGTTTGGATATAGATGGGTGGACGGACAGAATGGTGAAAGACTGAATGATGGATGAAAGATTAAATGCACAACAGAATATAAAGATGACATTGTGGATATCAGCAGGTGGAGGGAAGGATGAATGAGTAGATGCATGGATGGAATAGACAAGAGAGCTCTTCTGAGGATTGTCGTAATGACTTGTTTAGTTTGCATGGTGTCATAAGATTTTTGGTTCGAAGTTGGGGGGATTTTAATATTTTGGCTACTCCCTTGAATAGGCCCCACCAGTAATTTCCTGAACAGGACAACCAAGATGGCGGGTCACCGGGCTGGGCAGCTCTCTGTCCCACACCGCAGACTTGTCTGCAGAGCTGGGCTCCATGTCCAAGCTTAAGCGCTTCCATACAAGCCTCCATTATAGCGCCTGGCACCAGGGGAGAGGAGGCGCTTTGGAGTAGGTCCAGCGAGCCGGCTCATTCAACGCAGGACAGAGGAGGAGGCCTGCAGGGGTGGGGGCGGGAGGGCCGGCAGCAAAGCCACTGTCGCACGCAGGCTCCCAATTACAAAGATATTTGCCGCACGCTGGCAATTAATGCCAACATTGCAGAGGCTGAATGGAAACCGCACAGCGACTCGCAGGGATGAGGTGGCGTCTTGGGGGAGTGGGGTGAGGGGAGAGAAAATGGGTGAGAGGGGATGGCTGATGGTCGGGAAGAGTGTGGGAGCGTGAAGAGAGCGGGAGAGAAAAGACTGGAACAGTGAGGTACACAAAGGAGGAAAGGGAACAGAAAACATAGACAGGAGATAAAACTCATGATACTAAACTGTTTTAATAGCTGAGAATCTGTAAAGCTTTCACAACACTGGTTGGAGCCATGTCAACTAGGGAAACGGAGAGAGGAGGGAGAAAACGGAGCAGGAGAAAGAAGAAAGGCGGGAGGAGGGTAAGATATTAAGATACGGAGTAAGAGGTAGAATGATAGTAAGGAAAGATAGGGAGGGAGGGAGAAAAAGGGAGACAAATAAGGGGAGGGGTTGCGAAGCTAGGGAGAGACAAGATAAGGAGAGAAAGAGCTTTCACTCTGTCAACAATTAATAAATCTTGGGCCACATAAATCATGCTTCCTATTTACCTCTTGAAAAGGGCACAGCGGAGCAGAGCATCAGGGAAACAAGCACGCGAGTGGTGCGTGCGTGTGCGAAAACAAGCCCAGGAGTTCTGTGCGCGCGCTAAAATAAAATAAAAACAGCACCAAATGTGGTGCGCGCGACGGCGAAAGGATTAGCAGGCTGACGAGTGTTGTGCGACGTGCGCGCACCATGACAAGAGAGGAAAGCCAGATGGTGGCTCTGCTCGTCATTGTGCGCTTAACCGCACGCTCTATGCCAGCCAAAAAGCTGTGGTAGTACTTTTAAAAGCCCACTTACTAAATGTCTTGCAGATCAGCGAATGCGCTGGCTCAGGCGAGACCTAAAAACCTGAAATGCACGGTATCTCAACCTAATATAAACTTATTTTCACTTGTACTTATGTTGGTTGCCTATATACTTACTTGTATACTATTGCGCCACCTCTTCTGATGTGTCTATAAAACGTACCCTTTGTTGCCAAATTTTGTCCTGAATTTTGACCTTCTGTCCTGAACTTTTGTCCTGAATTTTGACCCTTCGTCCTGAATTTTTACACTCACCATCCTGAATTTGCACCCATGCCACTCGGTCACCCTATACAATCATGATCTAGCAAAGCCAGGCCCAGGAGAGAGCATTACCTCCCCTGGTCTCGCAGCCATGGCACCCTTGGGGCCAGACAGCACTGGGCCTTGGTTGTGAGGCTATGGGGAAAGGCCTCTCGCAGGGGCGTAGGCATCAAGAGTGCAGCAGGTACATTGATCTAGGTCTCAAGGGTGTAAGGTGCCCGATGTCCCCAAACGATGGCTCAGAGATCTTATGAGCTACATACGTTCTGATTTGAAGAGACCCCGGTCTGGCTTTTCCAGACATTGTCACAACTTTAAAATAAAAGTATTCGTTTATTTTATATTTATGTGTTTGTTATTTTACTGGTAACCGCACCAAGGAAGTTGTTTCTTGCAAAGGCATTTCAACGTCATCAGCCAGTCAGAGGGGCCACACACATTCCTTCTCTTTCTGGGGCCACACAAATCAGCCGTATTTGGCGGTAAAACGACACATCAAGAACAGATTGTGTTACACAGACATGTCTGAAACGAATCTGCACATCCTCTGGGATACCCAGTTTCTATTTTTATAGAACTCTAACGGTAGGCAAGGCAGCACCATTAAAAACAAAAAGACACCAGAGATCCCTCCAAATGATCTTTATATGAAAATGTGCAGTGTGAACTGTTTACTTGTGTACATATTACACATTGCTAAGATTTTACCTCGCCTCTGACTAGAAAGGGAGGGGTGCTAAGGCTTTGAGAGACATTCCAATGAGGAAGTGACATCAGTGCACATTGCCTATGCTAACTAATCTCCCACTTATTTTTCTGGGACTTGGTCCCTGCTTTAAGCGTTCAGACTTGGTTGGCCAGTACGGGTTGGTTGGGGCTACACAAAATGGATAAGAATGTTGCTTGTTTATTTCTTGGGTCAGGATGAGTTCGCTCATTCAAGGTGTCTTCTATGGACCATGAAGCATGGTTTGAGTAAGGAACGCTCGACATCTCTCCTCCATTGAACTGCTCATATGACATGGGAGCCACTCATTCTACGGTGAACCTGGCTCCCATAGTTGTGATTCTGCCTGACCTCATACGTGTGCCCTGAGTTTACCACTCTGACCACCATATGATGCTTAGGAATGATGCCATTGCCAGCTTTAGCGCTGGTGGCACCGGGTGCGACAATTATTTTTGGTGCCACCTCACCTCATCCATGACCACCTCCTCGGATTCTCTCAATACCACCAGGCAAAAGTGCCCCTCATCTCTCCAATCAGACATTATTGCTAAACACAGCGTCCCACCCTAAGGTCAGGGGCCAGTGCGGCCGCACCTGGCACACTTCCCTAAAGCCAGCCCTGGACCATGCCCCTACTACTGCCTGTTACTCTTGCTTGGTTTATTGTTGACTTGGACTGTCGCATAGTTTCAGTCTCTTGTAAAAAATCTCCTAATGTCCAAACCTGTATATATGGCCTTTGAAAATGTACCTTCACGTCCCCGCGTGAACGCACAGCGCTGCCTTGCTTGTTGTGCCAGTGTGGAGTATATCGACTATACTTTAAGGGCTATTTTCACCTCTGTTCTTTGTTTGATGTCTTTTTGTGGAAGCACTATCCTCTTCTGTCCCTCCTGGTTGTTCTTGTGCACAGCACTCTGATACCCAGTTTGTGCTTCACAAAACCACAGTACATAAAGAGCCGAATAAAGATAGACCGTACCTTGGTGTGGCAGTAGCCGCTGCAGATGGAGGTAGCAAAGGTGATGCAGAGGGGGCAGTCATCCTTCTCGGCCGAGATGGTGGCGTTGGTCAGATGGCATAGACCGCTGCCCTGTGCGGCGGACAAGGACAGAGCCAGGAGCAGCAGGGCCAGTGTCGGTGGCATTCTGTGGGTATATGTATGCACATATATATGTATATAAAGGTTTCGTATAATCAGATATAATATCACAATACATACATACCACGTCAGTGTACTACAATAGGAGATACTAATAAATGCAAGGTTGGATTCATATAAATTCTAAAAATTTTACAGTGAAGATTGCCTCATATAATGATTTAAATGACAGCTTCAATATTCATCTACAAAGTTAAATGCATTGAGTTTCTGGCTTGTAAGGTGAAGGCCGGTCAGGATCTTCATCCTTATAACTTGTGTGAATCTGTGCACACCTGGGCACAGCACTTTTTTTATTTTATAATTCTTTTTATTAAAGACATTGAATCGATAAACAGTCCGCATTAAAGAGGTAGTATATCAGGAGTACATTAAATATCACATTTACAACACGTATACAGTAAACGTACATCAGGGAATACATTGTTCACAGTGATGGTGGATCGTCAAAGTGGGAAGTACGTGGTGGGGTTACAAATATTACCTCGGTAAGCATTCCAGTTGCTCCAAATCAATGCCCACTTTTTAGGGCATCCCTACGCTACATATACTGTTTTTTCCCTGAACATGCACCAGTCCATGTCCCTCTTCCAGGCATTTACCCTTGGTGGATGGGTGGCACCCCACATTTGTGCAATGTTTCTCTTTGCAATCATCAGACCTAGGGTACAGCACTTGTTGACAGTGCCACAAGAGCCAGTGTGAGGCCCAGTGCTCCATTCTTTTAGCTAATAAGCCACACAAAAATAAATCATCCCTTTAAAACAGACTATTTATTATAGAATAAAAACCTTCAATCCAGAACAATAACAAGCATTTGCAATGCAATAGGTCTTGCATTTACGAGAGATTGAGCTATTGGCATTGTAAATGACAGTGCCTTTTATTTATGTGTTGTTTTTAAAACAGATAAATAAAAGGCACTGTCATTTACAATGCCAATAGCTTAAACTCTCGCAAATGCGAGACCTATTGTATTGCAAATGCAAGCACCCATGCTATAAACATTTTTTTTTAAAAAGCTTTTGGAAAGAGCGTGTTCCGCCTGCAACAGCAGGCAGGACAAAATTATATTTGAGAAAATAGTGCTCAGAGGCTATAATTAAAACCTACTGTTAACAACACACGTAACGGTGGGTGTTGCCATGGGAGGTTACGAAGTGAGACAAGGCAGTACTAAGGAGGGACTACTAAGCCTTTTGACTAATGAACAGCCACAGTTTACAGTGGACAATGACACAAGCCAATAAAACAAATGGGTGGTTAGTGGGCGGAGCTTCAAGTCCATACCCGAATACAGCATGCCTCGCAGAGCAGCGCGATCGCTGCCCAGGCTCAACCTAAAAACTGTGGAGGATGTTATCACGATAGTTTCCAGGCAGAGATAATAAAAGATGCCACTGGGGAAAAATTACTTTCTAAGACCCTCCTTTGGCACAACATCATGGCCTCTCTGCAAGATCTTCTATAATGCTTCCAGAATAGGGGCGGAGAAACTGCTTCCTCAACAGCAACAACTTAGTGCAAAGCACCATAAAATGGGTCATTGCCTCTCGGCCTCCTAAGCCACGATTGCAGTACTCCAGGCTTCAGTGGTGGACCATTATGTGTTTTTTACAGGATAGAACCAGTACAATTCCTAGTCTGAGCTTGATACACAGACTTCTCTTTAGCTCTGGCACTAACTGGTCCCTAGAAGGCTCATAGCTGCTCGAGGGTTTGCCTTCCAGATCTGGTAGAATCAAACTCCCTTTACCAGGTGGTTGTGGGACCAGTGTTTGAAGTACTTAATTTGCACATTAGACGCCCAAGTTTCTATTAATCGGTCAGGCCAATCTCCTTTAGGGTATGTTTAATATGGTGCAGCTATTCTATTTTTGATGAGTCTTTGTGGACATCAAAAAGTGTTTTAAATGGATTTGTGCTGCAGGATTTGTCCATATTCCGGCCCCGTAGACTATATGTTTGAAATTAGTCACCGACTCAAAGCTGATTGTCCCAATTCTAGTCTTAGTGCTTCGATCGGAGCGCCAGGGCATAGGCGCAGTATTCGTTGCAGGAAACTATTCTAGTTTTTTTGTAGCTCGGGTGCTTCTCTATAGCTCCACGATTCTACTTCATACAAAGTTGCCGCTACAGCTTTCACGTTGTATACCTCCACAACGGATTTAATTGACTCACCACCACCATTATTCTTGCAGCACAAGGTGGCACCTGTGTTATGGCTCATTTGTGTTGCCATCTTCCCAATTTGTTTCACCTATGATCATTCATCGTAGAAAAGAATGCCAAGGTAATCAAATGCGTAAATGCACTCCAAGGCTTTTCCTCTGACTGAAATGTTCTCTTTAAGAGAGCTTTGGGGTTCAGGACTGTAGATTTTTTGACATTATTGTTAATTTTTGAAAGGCAAAAAAACATTCAAAGCCTATCAGCAAGTGATGTATATGTAGCTTATGTTGGGCCAGCAGTACTGCATTGTCTGCGCAGTGCTTAATTTCAGCCGGGGGTCTCCAGGGCTCGGCACCGGCACTTAATTGTCGGCACCAGTGCTTATGAGAGTCTGCCACATGGGAGCACTGTCTGCCTAATTTATATATGAGCATAACAAAAGCTATTTATTAATTCAATATACATTAACAATGACTAATACCTGACACCCAAGCCATTGGTATAGCTTTGGGGGCCTGGAATAGTACAGTCACACTTGTAAGAGTGTAATGGTTAGTAGTCATGTTGGTACTGTCATCTGCAGCACTGATAGGGCTGGTGCAAGCTGCAGTGTCCTCTTGAGGAGGGCCTTGGCACCTATATTTTCACAAATTAAGCACTGCATTCGGTAATAGGAGAAGGGGGACTTTCTCACCTCCCATCACTGGGACATCTAGGTTCAGGTCTAAATGAAACCTTGCAAAAACAACAGGTGATGGACAGAATGCAGAACAATGTCATACATTCACCCCAGTACAGAGATCTGGGCCTAAATCCATCGTTTTTTTGCACTCCACACCACCCCAGTTCAGACATGGCCATATGCAAATCCTGGCTGAAGACGGCTGATAGCCAGAAACCGGTCCTAGGATGCGTGATTCTGGTCCAAGAAAGACATGGCTTGGCAGTTCGGGCTAGACTGTTCCCATGAGGCACAGGGTCAGGACTGATTTGCATATGGCCATGTCTGAACTGGGGTGGCTTGGTGAGCAAAATAACGATGGATTAAACCCAGATCTGTGACTGGGGGTGAATGTTTTGCCATTGTGCAACATTCCGTCCATCATCTTGTGTGTTTTGCTGTTCACCCTTTGTGGGAAGGGTATGCCCAGATGTGGGTCCCGTGCTCACTAGGCCACTGTAGTCAAGCTATCCTGGCTGAAGACGGCTGATAGCCAGAAACCGGTCCTAGGATGCGTGATTCCGGTCCAGGAAAGACATGGCTTGGCAGTTCGGGCTAGACTGTTCCCATGAGGCACAGGGTCAGGACTGATTTGCATATGGCCATGTCTGAACTGGGGTGGCTTGGTGAGCAAAATAACGATGGATTAAACCCAGATCTGTGACTGGGGGTGAATGTTTTGCCATTGTGCAACATTCCGTCCATCATCTTGTGTGTTTTGCTGTTCACCTTTTGTGGGAAGGGTATGCCCAGACGTGGGTCCCGTGCTCACTAGGCCACTGGAGTCAAGCTATCCTGGCTGAAGACGGCTGATAGCCAGAAACCGGTCCTAGGATGCGTGATTCCGGTCCAGGAAAGACATGGCTTGGCAGTTCGGGCTGGACTGTTCCCATGAGGCACAGGGTCAGGACTGATTTGCATATGGCCATGTCTGAACTGGGGTGGCTTGGTGAGCAAAATAACGATGGATTAAACCCAGATCTTTGACTGGGGGTGAATGTTTTGCCATTGTGCAACATTCCGTCCATCATCTTGTGTGTTTTGCTGTTCACCCTTTGTGGGAAGGGTATGCCCAGACGTGGGCCCCGTGCTCACTAGGCAACTGGAGTCAAGCTATCCTGGCTGAAGACGGCTGATAGCCAGAAACCAGTCCTAGGATGCATGATTCCGGTCCAGGAAAGACATGGCTTGGCAGTTCGGGCTGGACTGTTCCCATGAGGCACAGGGTCAGGACTGATTTGCATATGGCCATGTCTGAACTGGGGTGGATTGGTGAGCAAAATAACGATGGATTAAACCCAGATCTGTGACTGGGGGTGAATGTTTTGCCAGTGTGCAACATTCCGTCCATCATCTTGTGTGTTTTGCTAAATGAAACCTTGCCACATCTTTTATGTACAGATTGAATAATGTTGGTGCTAATACAAGGCCTTGGCAGACTCCAAGTTGAATTAGGAAGACTGGTGTACCTTCTCCCTTTGGACCCTGTCTGACCCTGGCATTTCACGAAGAAGATGTTAAAAGGCACGCAGGAGGTTATTTGGAATCCCCTCGTCTTTCAGGATGAACCATAGAAGAGTTCTGTCGACTGTGGCCAATGCCATATTCATATCTATAAATGCCATATTAAGAGTGGATTTCCTGAGCATTTTGTGTATTTCATCCAGGCGAAATTAAGTCTCATAGCCTGGTCTATAGTTTCACCTCCTTTTTTAAAGCCCACTTGGATGTTGGAGAATCCGATCACTTTTAACCCAATCCTGGACATGTTGAAGGATAAGTTTCCCATACATTTTTCCAACTTCTTCAAGAAGTGACATTGGGCGATAATTCTCAGTATCTGAGCACGAGCCTTCTTTAAAAATGAGAGTTATAGTTGCTCATTTCCACGAGCTGGGGACCTTCCCAACTTTCAGGGCTGTATTAAAAAGGGTTATATAAGTGAGTACCAGAGTAGAATATTCTTTTTCCGAAAGATTCTAAGCTCAGTATGTAGAAGAAAATTATTCCAGCCCTTGCTCACGGCCAATTCCTGTGTCCAAAACTGAGGGAGGGCCCTTGCAGCCCTATCTAACTAGTTACCAGTTTTTTTTAGTCCTTGCATCTCATAGCAGACCCAACCAAGTCCCATAGTATTGGTGGCAGCTGCCTCTTTTTGTGTTTATGTAGAAGCTTAAAAGCTTTCCTTAGATCTCTAAATGTTTGGTATTCAATCGTTTAGAGATGCCTTCTTCTCACAGCTGTCCTAATTGGTCAGCAGTTCGTATGCAGCCAGCTGCAGGTGAATATTGCCTCATGGCAGCTTGCTAGGTTGACTCTGATACATGAGGGGTTTGGAAGAAGCGTGAACTTTATTATTATTATTTTTTTAATTACATTTTGCAAATGAAGAAAGCATTACAACAAATCTCGATGTAGAATAAAGGGAAAAAACAAAACGATCACAGTATACATACATACATGATCCAAAGATCTTCCCTGCAGAATGTATAGTGTTGATGGGTTTAACAATAAAAAGTGATGATCAATACTGGGATACAATCACCATCATCATTGAGTACAGTGAACACATTTTGGGGGAACAATGAGAGTGGGCTGGCCCTCTAAGGGAGCCACCATGACTGCCCTTTAATTCAATACCCCAAGCCGTAACCCATAAACTATGCCCACTAGGATAGCCAGCAGCTCATCACCTCAGACAACCCACCAGACACACACAGGAAAAGGGGGAAGAGAACAAAAACCAACTATGTCTCATTATCCAAGTATTCTTGATATAGGCTCCAAATATTCTTAGGACGGTTCTGGGGAGGAAGCAGTTCACTGTACAATTTGGTTTGCGTTGCAATATAACATATCATGGGACCATTGCGCAATGGTGGGGGGAGGACCTCTAGCCCAATGCATCGCCACTACATGCTTGGCTAATAGTTACCCCAGGTCTACTAAACGTCGAATGCTTTTTCGCAGTGGTTTGGAATAGCCAAGCAACGCCAGCAGCGGATCCGCGTAGAAGCGTGAACTTAGAAACCCCATCTGAACATGTGATCTCTGTGGCGGGAGCTTGCATTGCTGCTCACCATGATCTAGCTAATTCATTGGTATAATATTTTATGTTATGTTATGACCTCTTTCCCTGCTGTATCTACAGATATCGCAGGCCATCCTGTTGTACACAGTGCCACGCAGTTGTTCAGGATTGGCATTCAGATTCAAGATTAGTTATCCCGCCCTTTGGGCTGCCAGTTTTGCCACTCAGGTCTTGGGCATGCGATGCGCAGATGAGCATGGAAGTCAAGCTCTGGCGAGAATGTGGGCGGTTGGAGCCTACTGAGGTTATTTGGTTAGGTAAGGATTAACGCCAGTGAAGTTAGCACTGCTGCGCTATAAAACAGTGCTATATGTTTTGTTTTACATTTGGTTACGAATTATTGTAGCAAGTCCTTGGTCAGTAATGAAAGGAAGGACTACTGCATTGAAAGTCTCTTGAGCTCTACTTGCACGTTACATCTAATTTGTTGTTGCATTTAGTTTGTTGATACAATGATCCAACAAAGTTATCGAAGGCCGAGCGCAGCATGCATACAAGTCCATATTCTCTTCTTAAGACTGTATTATGTCTTGATGATATTGACATGAAGTTACCAGCTCTAGAGATAATGGCAGACTGTACTGCCACTTGAGACTCTTTAGGGGCCAGTTGAAGGCTTTTCATTGAGACCTTGGAATGGAAGAAGCAGCTGTTTGCCACTAGTTTCACCTGTGCCCTGAGGATATGTTTGGGTGCAGTTCCAAATATAGATCACTCGTTGACAAAGGTGAAGGTGGTGTTTTCGGGCGGAATGACTTCACTCAGAGGCTTGTCAGTGCTACCGATAACCAACTACTTGTCTTTGTTAAACTTTGGAAAAAGCCTCCACAGGCATGGGCACTGACTAATGACAACAGCAACTCCCAAAACAAGAATTGGCAAAGCTAACAGGTCGCACTTTTGTGAGAGTATTGGCTTTGCCAATGTCTTTTAGCCACATGGCACAGCAGCATGGCTGCTGTTCTACATGGCAAAAGCTAGTTGCCTCGCATAGAGCAGAATGGCATAGAGAGTGACACAGAGAAGAGTGGAGTAGTGTGGAGTAGAGTGGAAAGCCGTAGGGTGGAGTGGTGTGGCATAGAGTGGAGTAGAGTGGCATAGGCTGGAGTGGAGTAGTGGCCTAGAGTAGAGTGGTGTAGAGTGGAATGGAATGGTGTAAAGTGGAATGGAGTGGCCTAGAGAGGAGTGGCATAGTGTGCTGTAAAGTAGCCTGGTATGGAGTGGTGTATAATGGCGTGGAGTGGCGTAGAGAAGAGTGCCATTGTGTAGATTAGAGTGGCGGGCATGGAGTGGGGTGGAGTGGTGTGCAATGGCATAGAGTAGGGTGGAGTATGTAGAGTGGAGGGCATAGAGGAGCATTGTGTGAGGTGGAATGACGTAGAGTAGAATGGCATAGAGTGGAGTGGGATGGAGTGAAGGTGCATGGAATAGAGTGGCTTAGAATGTATAGTGTAGAATGAGTGACATAGAGTGGCAATGTCTGGATTGGAGTGGCATGGAATGGCGTAGAGTAACATGACATATTGTGGAGTGGAGTCGCATAGAGTGCCATAGCAGGCACTGTGTGGAGTGGCATGGATTAGAGTGGATTGGCGTGGATTGGAGTCGAGTGGCGTAGAGTAGTACAGTTGTGGATGTAAGTAACTAAAGCGTCAATTGAAATGGCAGATAGGGTGAAAGCAACATAAATAAGAAGGCGTATGCTTGGGTTAAAAGTAGGAGAGCACATCCAGGAACAATACCGAAACGCTTATAAAATAAAATAAAAAGTGTCAAAAAGAGGAGGAAGAACAAAGTAGAGGAAGAACACATGCTTTCGTCCATGTTCCAAGTAGGGGCTAACACAAGAAAGGAAGGTAAGCCTACTGGAGCTAAGCAGTATTAAGATTGCAAATGAGAGTGATAACGAAAACAACTAATGGTATGCTGTTTGCAGGTTATAAGCCCTCTGAATTGTAAACAATATGTTGCAGCACAGCGCATGCGCTGTGTAGGCAAGCCCTAAAAATGTTAGCTAGTTGACTACAGATGTTTACACAAAGAACAGAGGACCTGGTAGTGATTGGCTGAAAAGCAACATTAGGTACCAAAGGCCTCGATGTGAGATGCCAAGAGGTATATGTAGTGGCTTAATATGATTGGAGGAGCAAGGAGTTCCAGTGAAGGCCAAAGACAGAAGGACTTGATGGCAAGGGAAAAGGAAGAAGACAAATGCGCTGAACAAAATGACATGACAGGAACAGGCCTAGTCCATTGCCCTGCTCCAAGGCCATGACTTCAGCCAGATGTCTGATAAACATAGAACTTCCATTCGTGTTGAACACAACTGACAAATCTAACCCGATTGGACAACAACACAGCCACCATAAGAGATGGATATAAATAATTGAATTCGGACACCAAGGCTTATTCTGTCCCAGATTTCTGTTTTCCTGGGAACGGGGAGCTGTGGGAAGGTGACAGACCCTGGCTAATCAGAGGAGGTTTAGGAACAGTGGTGATGAGCCTGGTGTGGACTGTGGTAGCATGATTGCCCTTCATTTATTTGGTCTTTATAAAGTAATTTGATAGAGATATTCAAGGGGACATCACGGGTACAATAGGACTCTGAGAGCTCCTTGACAAACAAGTATTAGAGAGATGCCTACATACCTAAACTGAGACTTATACTCAAAATTCTCCGGAGCACCCTAAGAGCTCCACAAGAGCACCCCAGCTGTGATCTAACCCTGAGTTTATTTCTTTCCTCATTTTATATCTGGTGTTAAGTCATTTAGAAGTATTTGAGTGGTATTTTATCTAGAGAAATACAAATAAAGTATAAATTGGCTTTCCAATGCATCTGGGTACGAGCCGGTCATATTTGGTAACTAATATAGTTGATTTTAAGTAGCTGCAGAATTCGTTTTTTGGGTGGATGAACCTGGAACTTGAAGGTGTTTTTAAAGGAGGAGGGCTGAAGTGTACAGAAGTGAATATTCACAATTGTGCACTATACAGCAGGCTAGGTGACACTATACAACAGACATCATAGTGAAAGTAAGGCTGTTGGCATGCCTCACCCCATAGGTTAGTCACAGAAAAAACAAGGGAACCCTACCCACTGAGGAACCAGGGTGCGTATTTTATATCAGAAAACAATGGTTCCAGTGGAACAATACATGTATATTCAATGAAAACACAACGATGTGTGATATTGGTGTGAAGGCTACCGGGGATGTCAGAAAGAAAAACAAAACTCATGACCAAAATAGAGTACCATCATTTGTTATTTTTCGAGACAAAAATGTACAATTATTTACATATAATGATTCACAAATCATATAACAGTGTGAAAAGCATTTAGAAAAGGTGTCCCAAGTGTAAAGAGTGAACCGAGAGGTGACCTGAGCACATATTAAGGTGACAGCAGTGACAATTATGTACACGGTTTCAACAGGGGAATATGTACAAGGAATGGGAAATGACCATCTACACAGTATTCAATGATATATACAATGGCTATTTAATTCATAGACATTGAAAAAGGTTCGTTCCCAGGAGGCGTCGACGGCGTTTCGACCCTTTACTGGATATCGGGTCTCATCAGGACAGGGGCAGTGTGGGACATCTGTAAAGTTCTAATGAAGGACTCAGTGGTGGAATGGGTGCCAACCATGCATGAGAAAGGACAAGGATACTCACAATGGACCCAGCCGGGTTCAATGTAAGTAGCCGATAGTGCAGATATTTTCAATCTATTTCACAGAACTTGATAGTCCAAGTGTTGACGCTGAAGTGCTACAATGAGCACGAGTAGAGCAATGAGCAGGACAATGCCTGAGAGTACGAGCGAATTGCCTTGATCCGACTACTGAATAGTGTTAGGCCATCAGCCAGTTGGAAAATCCAAGGTTCTTTAAATTAGAGGTTAGTTTAAGGTAAACAGAGGAGTTGAACAACAATCCAAGTATCCAGGTGACTGAGGATTGGTCCCACAGCTGCCCATGACATACCTCTACTGTGTATGTGAGGCACGCACCTCTTCCTGCACTGTACCTATTTGTTGTACATGACAGAAGCTTCTATTGCTGCCTCAAATAAAAGACATTACTACCTGTGCGCAGTGGTGTAGATTAGTCAGTGAGACTCTGGGTTTGAATCTCAAATTTCCCAACTAAAAAAAGTAGTGGGCTGAAAGGTGGAGGGATAAGATGACCACCGTTTAGGATGGACAGTGTTCATGAGGATCAGGGTAAGTAGTGATTTACAGTAGGTAGGTTTTTATCTAAAGTAGCACAGTGGGTGAAAAATAATGAGTAGAAATGTTACTCCAAGTATTTGCCAGTGATTAGGCTGTTGGCAAGCGTCTGTCCCATCACTAGGCTTCCCAGTCGTATCCCTGGAAACAGAGCTTGGCGCAGCTTCCCAAGCCTACTACTGTCAATGTTTGTGGATTCCAAAAAGTAGTACATTCACACCCATTCAAGGAGTACTTCTATAGGAGCAGATTTACTGGGTTGTTTTGGTAAATCAAATACTATAGACATTTAAGTGTTCACTCCCAGAAATGTATACATTGAAAGCTCTTAGCAAAAGGAGAATGATTAGAAAAACCAACTCATGTCATAGCAAACCTAACTCGGGGCCTCCAGACTCGAGCCAAGAATGCATTCGGGCAGTGTCGCACTACAGACACGCTTTTGAAGCTACGTCGCTGCCAGTACCATATTGGCCTGGTGGTCTTCCATGAGAATTCATGGCTACGATCACTTATTTTAATTGTATTTTCACTACATTCACTCTTCTTTGTCTCTGCTCCAAGAAGCTTTGATGGTAGAGTTGTCTAACTGGTGCTTTTACACAGGGCTCCATGTTTCCGGTCCTCGCCTTTTGCCTCACCTTTTACAAATCTGTTTATCAAGTGACTGATGGCCCCATGTACTAAGCTCAAGTTGCAAACAAATGTGGATGCACCAGTAAATTAACAAAACAAGACAAGTGTTTGGGTTGGCTCTAATAGACCATGTACATACCAAGCCATGAAAATGTTTGGCATGTATATCATGCAGCAAACATAATGTAAAAATATAATACAGTCTCTTCACAATTCACAACAGTGTGTTCCGTTAACATGCAAAAATGTTTCACCTTAGTATATCCGATCAAATAACTGCATTGACAGACATTTATTAAAAGTGATAGTTTTTAAACGTGAACTTAGAAACATTAATGTCCCCTTCATGACATTGACATTAGTGAACTAAGAGGCAAGTCAGTACTCATGTACACTCTAAAGTGGCCTTCATTCTTAAAATGGATAGAGGAACATTGTAACCTATTAAATTAAAAATAAAAAGTGATTTTACAGCGCACATCTTAAAACTCAAGTATTTAAAAGTACTCTCATATGTGAAAATAAAGGAAAAAGAGGCTCAATGAAATAAAAGGTTTCCCTAGGATCACACAATTTTAACAAGCCAGGAAGCTGTTACTGACTCCAGAGTGTCTCGTTTCACATTTAGAGATTCATCCATCAGATGTATCTCTCTCTCTCTCTCGCTCTCTCTCTCTCTCTCGCGCGCTCTCTTTCTCTCCCTCCTTCCTTCCTTCTCCTCTTCTCTCTTTCCCCCCCTCACTCACCCCCTCCTATTTTACCTCAAAGGTTACTGTTTTTCTTTTATTCTTGGTGTATGATTAGAATTACCAAATTAGACATAGGAGACCCAACTCATAGCTCCCAGACCCTAACACCACACCAAGAATGAATTTATTTGGGGGTGTCACACCCCAAACACCACCCTCTGCCAAGTTATGCCGCAGCTTGCGTGGTACCTGTTCTGTGTGTGGTAAGAGCGAGAGAGAAGTTTGCACTGCTGCTTAATTTGTACCCGTTCTGCGTATGCAAGAGGTGCTTTAATTTCTTGTCTGGACTGTAAATGTTGTGCATGGGAGAGACGCCTGCACTGCTCCCTGAACTGTCCCCGTTATGTTTAGGAAAGGAGTCACTGCTCCCGGTATTGACCATGTTTTGTGCATAAGTGACACATTTTCACTGATGCCACTACCTGCTCTGTATTTGTGTGAGAGACGCTTGCAACGCTACCCGTACTACAACATTTGTATCAGTATGTGAGAAGCTTGCAGCGCTGTTTGTGGGGCATCTGTTGTAGTGCACACAACAGAAGCTAGGCCCTGTGTCTGAGCTGTACATGTTTGGTGTATGTGTAAGAGGACCTTCCACTGCTGCCTGTAGTTACAGTACAGTATGTGTTGTATGTATGGGAGACACGTTTGCACGGCTGCCTGAGCTGTACCAGTTCTGTGCATGGTGGAGAAGCTTGCACAGCTGCTTGGCCTCCACATGTTGTGCTTATATGTGATAGAGGTTTGCACTGCTGTTTGATTTGTACCCGTTCAGTGTATGTGAGAGGAGCTGGCACTCCACTACCGCCTGTACTGCACACGTTGTGTGTATGAGTGAGAAGCTTGCACTGCAGCCTGATACATACTTGTAGTGTGTCTGTGACATAAAATGTGCTGCACCTCTTATGTATGTGAGAGAAACTTGCTTCCTATTTATTTTTTATCATCATTTTTATTTATCACAGCTCTACTGTATAAGGTGGGCTTCATAATAAACATTTGACACAATACATCTATTCCAGGTTTATCAATAAAAGAAATCCCAAAACAAAGGGAGCCACGAAGAGCTGACTAAACTTAAAACGATAAATCCAATTTAGCATACTTCAATGCAAAGAAAAGGCGGCGGGGCAATAGCAGGCAGGTCAATAAGGAGAAAGGTAAAATAAATTGATGAGACCAGGGATATATGCTGCATCTGTTCTTTCAATCAATCCTTGGCCATTTATAAAGCGCACAGCTACCTCGCCCGAGGTGTCCCGGCGCTAACAAACAGACTAGAGAGACCGAGCAGCCAATGATACTACTACCCCTGCCTAAAGAGCCAGGATTTTAAGGCCTTTCTAAACTCATGTTCTGTTACTAACAAGCGCAGGTGGCTAGGCAGTGCGTTCCATAATTTGGCTGGCCTTACCGTGAAGCACTTGCCCCCTTGCTGCGTCTTTCCATAACATGGGACACAGAGGTGTGTGTAACAAGCTAAGCTTGCATTGCCACTGATGCCCATCTGTGTATGTGAGGAAGCACCTCTACTGCTGCCCATCTGTGTATGTGAGGAAACACTGCCTCTGATGCCCAGCCGTGTATGTGAGAGAAGCATTGCTACTGATGCCCATCTGTGTATGTGAGGAAGGATATATGACGTTACAACGCATACTTTTACAACGCATACCTTTACAACGCATTTTTTAAAACGCAACATCCATTACAATGCGTTCCATTACAACACATGCCATTACAACACATTTTTAAAAACTACCTTTACAACGCATTCCATTACAACGCATACCACCTTTACAATGCATACCATTACAACGCATAATATTACATTATGGTAAGTATTGGATAGTGTAGGGGTAAAAATTACTATTCTAACTCTAGGGGGGTGCAGCAGAAGGGTAAGTGTTGGATAGTGTAAGGGTACTATGCGTTGTAATGTTATGTGTTGTAATGGTATGCGTTGTAATGACATGCGTTGTAGTGGTATGCGTTGTAGTGTCATGCATTGTAATGGTTGCGTTGTAATGGCTGCGTTGTAATGGCATGCGATGTAATGCATGTTGCGTTGTAAAAGTTTTGTCGTAATGGTAGTGCGTTGTAAAAGTTGCGTTGTAAAGGTTGTTTCCCGTGAGGAAGCACTGCTACTGATGCTCATCCGTGTATATGAGGAAGCACCTCTGCTGATGCCCACCTGTGTATGAGAAGAAACACTGCCTCTGATGCCCATTAGTGTATGTGAGGGAAGCATTGCTACTGATGCCCATCCGTGTATGTGAGGGAAATGGGCACTTCTGCCAGTGCTTTATCTATACTGTGAGGAAAGCTTGCCCTACTGCACGTGTAATACCTGTGCTGTGTGTGAGTGGCACGTGCACTGCAGCTCCTTGTACTGATGTATCTATTCTTTGTGCAAGCTCGACTTGCCTCACAACCGTCTATGTTGCACTCAGTCTGTGTATGTGAGGGAAGCATGCACATCTGCTGGTGCTTTATCTACCCTGTGATGAAAGCGTGCCCCACTGCACGTGTAATATCTGTGCTGTGTGTGAGGGACATGTGCACTGTTGTTCCTTGTGCAGGCTGTACCTATGGTGCAGCGCGGCCTGCCTCACATCTGCCCATATTGTGCCCACTTTGCGTATGGGAGGGAGACGTGCTGCTGCTCTCTGTTTTTCTTGCAAACATACACTGCTGCCCACAGGGCACCTCTCCTGCATGTTTGAGGGTGTGTTGCACTGCTGCCCACAGTGCACCTCTCCTGCATGTGTGAGGGTGCACTGCTGCCCACGGTGCACCTCTCCTGCATGTGTGAGGGTGCACTGCTGCCCACAGTGCACCTCTCCTGCATGTGCGAGGGTGCACTGCTGCCCACGGTGCACCTTTCCTGCATGTGTGAGGGTGCACTGCTGCCCACGGTGCACCTCTCCTGCATGTGTGAGGGTGTGTTGCACTGCTGCCCACAGTGCACCTCTCCTGCATGTGTGAGGGTGCACTGCTGCCCACAGTGCACCTCTCCTGCATGTGTGAGGGTGCACTGCTGCCCACGGTGCACCTCTCCTGCATGTGTGAGGGTGCACTGCTGCCCACGGTGCACCTCTCCTGCATGTGTGAGGGTGTGTTGCACTGCTTCCCACAGTGCACCTCTCCTGCATGTGTGAGGGTGCACTGCTGCCCACAGTGCACCTCTCCTGCATGTGTGAGGGTGCACTGCTGCCCACGGTGCACCTCTCCTGCATGTGTGAGGGTGCACTGCTGCCCACGGTGCACCTCTCCTGCATGTGTGAGGGTGTGTTGCACTGCTGCCCACAGTGCACCTCTCCTGCATGTGTGAGGGTGCACTGCTGCCCACGGTGCACCTCTCCTGCATGTGTGAGGGTGTGTTGCACTGCTGCCCACGGTGCACCTCTCCTGTATGTGTGAGGGTGCACTGCTGCCTACGGTGCACCTTTCCTGCATGTGTGAGGGTGTGTTGCACTGCTGCCCACAGTGCACCTCTCCTGCATGTGTGAGGGTGCACTGCTGCCTACGGTGCACCTCTCCTGCATGTGTGAGGGTGCACTGCTGCCCACAGTGCACCTCTCCTGCATGTGTGAGGGTGCACTGCTGCCCACGGTGCACCTCTCCTGCATGTGCGAAGGTGCACTGCTGCCCACGGTGCACCTCTCCTGCATGTGTGAGGGTGCACTGCTGCCCACGGTGCACCTCTCCTGCATGTGTGAGGGTGCACTGCTGCCCACAGTGCACCTCTCCTGCATGTGTGAGGGTGCACTGCTGCCCACGGTGCACCTCTCCTGCATGTGTGAGGGTGCACTGCTGCCCACGGTGCACCTCTCCTGTATGTGTGAGGGTGCACTGCTGCCTACGGTGCACCTTTCCTGCATGTGTGAGGGTGTGTTGCACTGCTGCCCACAGTGCACCTCTCCTGCATGTGTGAGGGTGCACTGCTGCCTACGGTGCACCTCTCCTGCATGTGTGAGGGTGCACTGCTGCCCACGGTGCACCTCTCCTGCATGTGCGAGGGTGCACTGCTGCCCACGGTGCACCTCTCCTGCATGTGTGAGGGTGCACTGCTGCCCACGGTGCACCTCTCCTGCATGTGTGAGGGTGCACTGCTGCCCACAGTGCACCTCTCCTGCATGTGTGAGGGTGCACTGCTGCCCACAGGGCACCTCTCCTGCATGTTTGAGGGTGTGTTGCACTGCTGCCCACGGTGCACCTCTCCTGCATGTGTGAGGGTGCACTGCTGCCCACGGTGCACCTCTCCTGCATGTGTGAGGGTGCACTGCTGCCCACAGTGCACCTCTCCTGCATGTGTGAGGGAGCACTGCACTGCTGCCCACCGTGCATCTCTCCTGCATGTGTGAGGGTGCACTGCTGCCCACAGGGCACCTCTCCTGCATGTTTGAGGGTGTGTTGCACTGCTGCCCACAGTGAACCTCTCCTGCATGTGTGAGGGCGCACTGCTGCCCACGGTGCACCCCTCTGCATGTGCGAGGGAGTGCTGCACTGCTGCCCATGGGGACTTCCTTGCATCCAGCCCCTTTGTATGTGCTCTTTATGAGAGGGAAGCATGCTGTGCTGCAAGGTTGCAGGGCTGCTCCCTTGGTGTAGCCTACTCTGCTGCAGATCTTATGAACCTTCAGAGCACAGGCCTGTAAGACGTTTCCCAACCCTGCTGGAGCCTGGCCACCTCTTACATTCAAATGCATAAATCAAGCACTCATTCCTCATAGTATGTGACTTACCTTGCAGAAGGAGTGTAGGGCGTTGTGCTGCAGAGAGACCCCTGTAGTGGAAGTACTCTGGGCTCTCTACTGGATCCTGCTCCTGTTTTATACTCGACACCCCCATCCCTCCCCAGAATTTGCAACATGAGCCAGGACAAGGATGCGTCCTGGATCCTGTGCCGGCTTAGCCAAAATCCCAGCCAAGGCCACCATGCCCAGCTGCTGGCCTCAGGTTTACCCTTCATATTGAACACCTCTGGGAGGGGGTGGCGGAAGCCGGGGAGAGGAGAGGTGTGTGTATCTATGCTAGTTCCACCTATCACTGTAACCAGCCTGCTGGACATTGAACCCAATGGAAGACAGTCATTAAGTGTGTCTCTAGATGTGTGCTACCATAGTTTAACTGAGCAGCCAGTAACCTCAACAAATGAGATATTGCCCATCACAAGCTGAATTATCTTTGTGTGTGCATGACCGGATTACTGTACCTGTGGGGGCTTGTACACCCACATTACTACTTATTTCCTCAGAGGCTGAGGTTCTCTATGTGGCTAATGTAACACTAAAACATCAGGGCAGAGCCAGAAACAGTGCCTCGCAGACTCTAAGGCGCATGCAGTAGCGCATACTGGACTATGTGGTTCACAAGGGGCAGGGTCCAGGGTTGACCAATCAGTTGAAGTGAGCCCAGCAATATGGTCAGACGTCCTTGAGTACAGTTGAATAATGTGCAAAGCTTTCAGCAGGGATAGAAGCCAAAGGGGAACAGTATTGAGGGTCTTTGGGAAGAAGGATGCCTTAGGCTTAGAGGATGGTTGTGACTCAATCGCAGGCCACATGCCCAGCAGCTCTCACCCTGAGACAGCGCTCCCACAGAAATAGGGATAAACCCAAAACTGAAGGATTGCTCAGTATGTTCAATGGTGCAACCATCAGAGCTACTGGCTCCTGCTGTAGAAGAAAGTGGACTCTGTGCAGGGCTCCAGCTGCTGGCGTCAGGTGGCCTGCGATGAATACATAAGCTTTGCAATGGCGGCAGCCACAGGAGGGTTACATTTTGCCAGGTCCAAGGACATTATCCCATTCTGAATAGACTACGCTAGATGGACCTGTGTCAATGAGACAGTCACACCAGCTGGGAAATCTAAGGCTGCTTGGAAAGGTGTATTATGAGCCCTCAGCTCCTGAGCTTGGTGCTAGCTGGAAGTTGATTATCTGCCAGTTCTGCAGAAATGTCCTGTTTAGTTGACCCATCAGATACCTTTAGCAAGGTATCGTGAGGTCCAGAAAACTTGAATAAAGTTGAATCCCTTTTCTGGGGCCTGTGCTGGGCAAGTTTGTTAAACCTTCCTGACCTGCTTGGTGAGTGACAAGTCACGAGAGCAGACAAGGGACCATTGCCAATGGTCACAGTTCCATTTGAGCGGGTGGGGGCCATGCTTGGCCTTATACTTGCTCTCATGGACCATCCGAAGGGTACATTGAGGCATCTATCCTGCGTCTGTGTTGACTCCAGCCCACACTGGAATATTTTCTCATGTGGACATTAAAGGATTATCTCTCATGCAAGGTCAAACTTCATGTTCATCTACATGAAAGTCCTTTGGAATAATGTTTCATTCTGAAGTTGCACGCAGGTAAGAAGACCTAGGAGGCATGCAGGTAGAGGAAATGGTACTTTATTACTGAACAGGTTACAAGTAAGGGAACCACACCAGAAGCTAGGATGTAACCAGCTCAGCCCCCGGCTGTAGGCAGAACCTCCAACTGACCAGGATTGATCACTTACACTAATGACATCACATACTCCACATGACTTGCACCTTTCCACATCATGCTCGGACAGAAGACAGGATACCACAGATTACCATGGCATAAATTGGTATGGTGTCATAATATCACCTGACATAAATATTATGTCCTAAATATTGTCTACAAAAATAACTCTCTACATTGGAGTTAAGAATAGAAAATCTACACCAAATTGTACAAATATTTTTGTAAGCGATGTTCAGGGCACAGCATTTATAGCACACAATATTTCTGTATATGATATTCTGAGAAAAAAAAAAAACCTTTGTCATAATTTCTCTATCTCATAATCAAGTAAAAAATGCAATGAACAAGATGTGTGCCTACGAGAAACCCTAACAGAGGACGCAGTACAATCCCCATCCATGCTTGGTGTTCATTTATAGGGAGGTGTCACAAAGCGAGTGAGTGGGTTATCTTGCAATGGAGGATTGGAAAGGATCTCCAGGGACTCCTACTTATGCTACTATGCCCCATGTTCAAGCTCGGAGAAAGAAGTCTGCCCAGTTAATTCACTGTGTGAAAGACAACTTTCAAATGAGCCAGGTTATACTGCCTCCACCAACCCTCCCCTCTCTCCGCTCCTACTCTTTCCAGCTTCTGTCCTCTGCCCTCACATGCCCTTTGTCCCCACCCTGTTTTTCTGTGAACCTCTTCCCTCGCCACTTGAGACTGAACTATTTTTTCTGATGCCCGATGGAGCTACCTGGTTTAGCTATAGGGGAGATGGGCCGTGGATTCCCTCCTTGGTCGTCACCTACCCAGTCGGTCTTTAGACAGACTTCCTTTCGTCTCTACGGTTGTCTCTTCCCTTATCCTCACACTCTCTCCTCCCCCACCCCCCCCACTACTTTCTCTCTCCTTTCTCTCCTCCCCTAATGTATTGCCGACTGTTTGATTTAATGTTTACTTGTTCTTTTTCTGGTATATTGTTGAACCACATTGTTGCGCTTCCTTTCGTCTCCCCTGTCGTCTCCTCCCGCATCCTCCCTCTATTTATGTCTCTCCTTTCCTCCTCTCCCAATGTATTGAGACTGAACTATTTTGTCTGATGCCCGATGGAGCTACCTGGTTTAGCTATAGGGGAGATGGGCCGTGGATTCCCTCCTTGGTCGTCACCTACCCAGTCGGTCTTTAGACAGACTTCCTTTCGTCTCTACGGTTTTTCTCTTCCCTTATCCTCACTTTCCCTCCTCCCCTACCCCCCACTATTCTCTCTCTCCTTTCTCTCCTCCCCTAATGTATTGCTGATTGTTTGATATATTGTTTACTTGTTGATCTTTTTCTGGTATATTGTTGAACCACATTGTTGCACTTCCTTTCGTCTCTCCTGTCGTCTCCTACCGCATCCTCCCCCTATTTATGTCTCTCCTTCCCTCCTCTCTCAATGTATTGAGACTGAACTATTTTGTCTGATGCCCGATGGAGCTACTTGGTTTAGCTATAGGGGAGATGGGCCGTGGATTCCCTCCTTGGTCGTCACCTACCCAGTCGGTCTTTAGGCAGACTTTTTTTCGTCTCTCCTTATTGTTTCTCCCCTAGCTACTATCCTCTCTCCCCTGAATCTCTCCCCCTGCCTGCTACTCAGCCTACCCCCTGTCCTTTGTGCCCTTTGACTAAGCACTCCTCCTCCCCTTGTTGGGGAAAGATCCAATATTTATACTCTGGAGTCTCAGCGAACCCGCTGAGTGAGTCCACTGCGCCAAGGGAGCCACTCACACTTGAGGTATGGTATGGCACCCCTTACCAAAGCACTCTCTCTCCCCTTTTTGGGGAAGAATCCAGTGTGTAGGCCTTGGAGTCTCAGAGACCCCTCTGAGAGAGTCCACTGCGTAAAGAGAGCCTCTAGCAACAGAGATAGGGAAGTGATACCACTTCCCCAGGGATCACAGCTTACTGGACTTTGGACGTTTCCTTGACTCGTCTACCGGTTTGTGTCCCCGTCACCCTTCCCCTCCTCTTCCCATGCTGTGTCTCTCACCCGCCTTCATTACCTGTCTACTTCCCCTGCTCTAACCCCCCCTCCCCTGAATCTCTCACCCTGCCTGCTGTTTCCTCTTACGTATTTGTGCTTATTGTTTATATCTACCTTACAAGTAACTATGTTGCCATGCTCTAAGAACTGTGTAACCTTTGTAACGATGTAACCTGTAACTATGATCTGATGCTCATGTAAAGCGCTCTGATACCTCCGGGTCTAGCCAGCGCTATATAAAACTTTAAATAAATAAATAAATAAAAATAGAAATCTATAAATATCAGTTTGGTTATGTACTGCTGATCCTACGGCAGAAGAGTTTGCACTGGCCCCTTTATGCACCCCTATTATCAGCACAGAGGAGCATCTGGTTGTATAGAACACAATTTACAGTCTTGGGAGATATTGAGTGCTCCTAGAGTCCATGATCTGACCGTGTAACCCATCGGCAGACCCCAGCAAAATCAACAACTAACCACTGATCTCCCGTTCCCGACCAAATTATAAATAAAAGTGTTGGACCCTGGCTCTACATATGATATTGTCACTGGGTGGTAATCCTGTGCACAGAGTCCAGGGGTTCCCCAAAAGTGTACAAGGCTCAATGCAAAACCCAAAGTGCTCTATCAGTGGTAGTGTGTGCGAGTAGCCTTAGGCCTAACACAGAGGACTGTACGACATTTATTGCACAACAAATGATTAATAATAGACACACAACTCAAGAAGGAGTTTCAGACCAATTTTATAAAATTCTACTTGTTTGGGCTTTATTTTAAGACCCAGGTCTTCATAATTAGGTAGGTGGTCTTCATAATTAGATACGTTTTTAATTAAAACTACTTTTCAGGTTTCAGAAGTTTGACAGTGGAAATTTCAGAGCAGTTCAATATTATCCTGTGGAGGAAAACAACTGTGGGGTGTAACAGATACGTATACCACTTCCAGTCCAGTCTTTGAAGGTGTCAGGTCAACCCTGCGGGAAATGTCGGTCATGGGGGACTGGGGTCACCCAAGACGTGTGGGTTTCAGTACCTGCCTGACGGCGGTCGATACCGGCAATGAGATTTACCCTTGCAGCCCGCAAAGAGCAATGAAGTGGGTTGGTTTTCAGCAGACCACCAATACAGTTATCGTCTCAGTCACCGGGGGCTAGCTGCTATTGATCAGATGGAGAAGTTTTGCCATCATTGGGCCATCATGGCGAGGTTGCAGTTGGGCAGGCAGGGGAAGAGGAGCAGAAGGAGGCTGACCAGCCCATTTGCAGGAGGGTACGGGCTCTCGGGCACAGGGCTGGGCACAGCTCAGGTCGTAGTGCTGAGAGGATCCCTCGAGGTCATAGAGGCCGTCCTGCTGTGAGTTGTTCTTCTGACTGGGTAAAGTCACGTTAGCACATGTGCCAGTCCTCTACCACTGTGAACATGGAGTTCTTTGGTAGCAGTGAGTCGTGTTGACACAAGAGTCGGTCCTCACCACTGTGGATCTAGTACTGGCGGGCACGGGGTACTGGAGTCTAATCTGAAAGGTGGTTCTTGGCACTTTGGTGAACGTTGAAAGGTCTCCGGGATTTCTTGGAGGCCTTGTTGAGTTTCTAGAAGAACAGCAGGCACAGTGGTCGAACCATTTGCAGGAGGCTGAGTTCTTGCCAGGAGTTTGTCTGCAGCGGTTCAGTTTCTGGTCCGGCAGCGGTCGTCTTCTGTCTTCTTCTTTGGTCTATCGAATCTGAGGGCCAGGTCTGGGGGAGCCACCTAAATACTAAACTTAGGAGGCGTTTTAGGGGAGTAGCATGTAGGGAAAATGGGCACATCACCTGGGGTGACTACATCATCTATTATACCACCCAACTGTTGGAGGAGGCATACGTCTGGCCCTGGTTGGAGGGGGTCCCCCATCCTCAAGATGGCGGGGACTGAAAGTTGTGCTTCACCTCGCTTCCCCCACCTAAGGGGTGCGGTTGGCGGAGGTGGGCACACTTCCTATTCTTTTGAATTTTCCTGCTGGTTTTACTGCCCAAAGTGGGGGTATAAACCAGGTGCTTCTATCTTCTGCTAGTATTACAATGGTACCAGGGCATCACTGTCATTACTAAGACTGATGCCCAAACGTTCTTGAGCTGAGAAGCTTGTGGAGAGGGTGGGGGCAGCAAAGTTCCTTAGGAATTTTGATCTTACTATAGGTACTGGCTTTTGTGACCAACATAAATATGGCACTATTGACTGCAGAGGAACGCTGCCAGGTTAAATGAATGCCCCTAAGCCTAAACAATACCACAACAGCATTTCAGCAGGTGTTGCTTACTCGGTCAACATAGTGATTTTCAGAAGCGTGTTGGATGAGCCACCAAAGGCTAAACCATCTATTAAGGCCACCATGTTCCAAAAAGAGCGATCCACCAAGAAGTAGTGGTCATTGGGCTACCGACTGGGTGATTAAACCTCACAAATACAAGACCCACATAGTGCATGGCTAGGATGTCCTCACTATAGAAACTCATATTACAGCCTTTCTTGTTCTTACATGGTACTTACTATACATACAATGCAATAACCTCGGTGGCCATTGTTTATCCCTAATATTCCTAACTTCAAGAAAGGTCATCTGGAGCGCTCAGTATTAGGCAACCCATGAAGCCTTCAAGTAGGCACTGTGCACTGTACCATTACTGAAATCTCCTCTCAAATGCAGCCTTTCAAAGCAGAGATGGATTTATCTGCCAAATGAGTGAAAGCCAGGGTCGGACTGGAACAAAAAACAAGCCAGGGCACGAAAATAAAAGTAGCACTTATTGGCGAACCAGATAGCAAAAAAGGGCCAACATTTGCAAATCAGGCCAGTTTTGAATCAGTAAAGACATGATGTATGGGTATTTTGAATGGCATGGGAGACTGCATACATTTGTGTTTGCTACATGCAGTGCTTGTGGTAATATAAGGGAAATCAACAGTAAAAAACAGCCCACTTGGCCATTAAAGCGGCCCACAAAGTGTTGAAAGCCGGCCCGCATACTGATCTGTCAGACCAGCCCATCAAGCACTGCCTGATTGCCCTATATGCCAGTCCGTCTTTGGTGAGAGTCATTCTTGTTTAACTCAGTGAGAAGATGAGAGAGAGCCAAGAAGCTTTTATCAGTTGGCCACTCTTGGATTGTGAGGTTAATTTCTTGGCACAAACCTAGCACAAACCTCTCAAAGGACTGACAGCTATGGAGGGAGGAGATCCCAAGCTTCTGCTGTGGTTCATCCTACTGCTACGATGGACTTCTCCCACGTGTGAATACAAGAGTGAATACTAGAGAACTTCCTCAACACTTTCCCTCATTACATTAAAGTGAATCTCCTGACCATAAGTAACCACAGCACATCCTGAAGGGGTAAAAGTCCTTGCAAATACAAGGAAAACTGCATTCGGCCCACAAAATCTTTCTGTTTGTCCCTTGTTAAACTCAACTATTTGCAAACTCACTAAAGGTCTTCCATGGTTTTGCTGCTCATCCAGGAGGCCACAAAACGTCAGGACCCAAATGTTCCTTTGGGTACGGCCTCCTTAATACGCTTTGAAAAAACTGACGATTGGTGGTGGCTGACCACACAATACAGGGACACTGACCTTTTACCTGTATCTTGTGAGAACTTCTCTCATCCACTAACAGAAAATGTTTTCGGTGTGAATTTAGTGGATCACATGTGTTATGTATGAGTTGTTATTGTGCCTGTTTGCAGTGTATAAGGTGCTAGTTTTCTAAAACATGTGCAATAACTATCCTTGTACAGCATGTCTGGTTGGTGCAAACAAGCACAGTTCAAGGAAATTAAACATCAAATTCACATAGATATATATACTGCTTCCGTCTCGCTTTCCTTATCCAGAACATGTAAATGTAAGTCTCACTCACTCCGGTGCAATTCATACACAGTAGGCTGGGTGTAGTATTCTCATGTTTGTATTAGCAAAAATCCCCTATTGTAGCAGGTCAGCAGCAACATAACTTGTATGCAGTATGAGGGCTCTCAAGAAAGCCAGATAGCCAACCACGCTTTAACTGGGGAAACACATAAATGCTCCAGATCTCACCTGCAAACACTTCTGGCTCATTTCCACACATGGTAACGCTCTGGTTTCTCTCACCACTAAGGGTACAGCCATCTCTTCTCTTCCTGGTGATCCAAGACCCAGATGCTTCCTGTTCCTACTCTGGGATCGAATCCCAATAAGACATAGAGCAGTAACGAGAACATCCAGAGTCCCCAAAGATCTGTCTACATCTGGGCCTTGCCTAGATTTCCTTTTCTGATAACATTGTCAGATGCACTGAAGGCTTCTAGAACCCTCTAATAACATAGGGGTATATTATCAAGACAGGTGATAACCTGATGTGAAGGACATCTAACATGGGCTTCAATTGGAATTCCATAGAGCATATTATCAAGCCCATTATCGCCGTTTAGCGGCAGTTTTCTGCCGCTAAAACGGCGATAATGTTATCGCCAGTCTAATGCCACATAATTCTAAGAGGAACATGCAACCATAAGTAACCACAGCACATCCTGAAGGGGTAAATCTCCTTGCAAATACAAGGAAAACTGCATCCCGCCCACAAATTCTTTCTACTTCATGTGTTCATGCTCAGCGATTTTAAGCACTTCTGGATCAACACGTTTTCAAAGTTTTTGCCAGTGTTGTAAATATTATTAATGCAGAAGGTGAAGCCTAAAAGGTCCACTACACCCAGTGGGGAAGAGTTGCCCATTGTGATTGCTTACATCAGGGCTTGTGACACCCTACAATGCCACTGAGTACTTTCAAAGATAGTAAAGGAAGGGATTTCTCAGATTTAAGTGGGTAGCACATTTCATATTTTAGGGCAGATTCAGAGAAGGATTCTGGCATGGGTGCTTGTAAAGAGGAGCTAGATTCGGTAACTTATGTAAAAATTGGTTTATTTAGAAACTATGGTAACAGAACATGAGAAAGAAACTTTATTGGAACAAGTAGGTAAGAACACACCACAGTGCTCAGGAGGCAAGGGCGAGTTTGCGGTTTAGTGTGAGACTAAGGGAGCCACCAGAGATAGTTAGTTTCTGGGTCAGTGTGGTATCCTTGGTTAGTAAATGTGGGTTGTGGAATATAGAATACAAGCTTAGAAAGTTATATGGCTGCAGAATGCATTTAGTCAGTTGCCTGTTGACTGCCTTTGTGGAGGGGATGTTTCTGATGCTACTCTTCACTTAATAAACTATGCTGTCGCAACATGTGTGTGCGGGGTGATGTACTTTTCCACACTGGTAACAATCAAAGGAAGGAACCCGTGGAACCGTCTTGTTGTATGTTATGCTACAGGGGAAGAGGTGGGCAGCATAGCTTCCACTCCAAGACCTCTGTCTAATGAATGCCCTGGATTTGAACCCAGCCTACAGAATGCTACACACATTCCATGCCCCATTCCAATACCAATACATTCTATACACATCATTGTACTATTTTGAGATGGACGCGTTGGCCTTTGGACGCTGGTGTAGGCAGAAACATCTCAACACGTCTTATTAGAGTTTTAAGGTACATTTTGGTTTAGGGTACTTAGCGCTGTGAGGGCAGTTTGAACTGAATGTTTTGTGGTCCCCAACTGTCATTTAGTCTCGCGCCTGTGGCCTTGTGGGAGCGTGGGCCACATACCTTTCAATTCCCTTGAGCCTCGTCTCGAGATGCCCTGGGTTAGAATCCTGTTACATAGACATCTTTGTCACACTTCGCTGACGCCTCCTGACGCTGTGACGTGTACCTCATTGTCAGCAGCTTCTTATCTTACTGCATGTCAGCGGCTGGACTGTGGATCGCAGGGCGACAGAGATCGACATTGACTCCACGTTTTGCTGGAGTGCTGGGTCGGTAGGTATTTTGTTGATATAGCAACCTGTGTCACTCAGTGGTGCTGGTTTGCTGCACGAGTGGCTAAAGGAAGTTTATAGCAACCGCTGTAATATTTAGAGCATAAGGGCTCTTGGCTACTACAGGCTATAGAAAAAACAAACATTGTAGCTGCAAGTTTCTGATTGTGAGAGTGATGAGAGGAGCTGCAACGCGCATACAATCTGGTTTACATGTTAGGTGAAAGGCTACAACGAGGTTGGAAGACATTAATCACCTTTGTGATTTATAGAAATTTTTTGGTTTAAATCATTTTTACTGAATTTTTCATCAAAAACATGACAATTCGGCAAAAGTAAATTGCATAGATCCCCCTTCTTCTCTGCCCGACTCTCCCCCTTTCCTGTTTGAGGGCGGACCCACTGTCGCTGTAAGATGATGTGTCCATGAGAGTGGGTATGGGCCCGGTGCTGTCCGTCGATGCCATCAACAATCCCAACAGTCAACTTCCCTTCCCCCCAAACCCCCTCCAGCCCCCCTGCCTCCCGGATCTCCCCCCTCCCCCCCCCCCCCCCCCGGTGTGGCCATAATACATCTACCTATCATTGTGTGATGTGCGTACATTGTGGGCTTTAATTCGAGGCTTCCGTGTTCGTCTTGAATCCGTCTGCCAAGATATTTCGGGCACGTGAGTTCATTAAATTCTTCGGACAGCAGGGAGACCAGGGGTTGCCATATATCCAGGAAGGTATCCCCATTCTGTGTAAGGGAGGCTTGTATCCGCTCCAAGCCAACCCGTGTGTGTGGGTGTTCGTTTGGTGCCCCATAGCGATAAGATATGATGTGTCGCTGCACCCATTGCCAACCCATCTGCTTCCCTCTGAGTAACTTGAGTGGGAATGTGATTTTGTTGGGTAGGCCCAGTAGCGTGTAGGCCGGGAATCGTGGAACCTCTGTGTCAAAGTGTTTGTCTATGTCATTAAGCACCTGTTCCCAGTACCCCTGTACGTCTGCACACTCCCATAGTATGTGAGTCAGTGTCCCTATCTGTCCGCACCCTCTCCAGCAAGTCTGGTCGCGGCATGGGTTACTTTGGTGTAGTCGTGCTGGCGTTAGGTGCCAATAATAGGCTATCTTCACTGCCGATTCTTTGCTTGCTACGTTCCGGGCGGTGTGGTGGGCTCTGAAGTTTATGTCTAGCCACTTTTTATCTGTAAAGGAGCGATCCAGTTCACGTTCCCAACGCCTCTGACCCGCAGAGCGAGTGGTGGGTGGGGGCGAACTCAGCAATTTGTACAGGTCGGTGATCACTTGTTTGTCCGTCCGTTTCGTGTGAAGCCATTTTTCGTAAGCTGTGAGGTGTCTGCTCACATGTGGCAGCACCTCTCCCGTGGTGAGCCAATGCCTAAGCTGAAAATATTGGAAGCGTTGGATCTGGGGTAGTACATAACAATCTTGCAAGGTGTGTATTTGCATAAAACCTTCTAGGTCAAAGTGATGGCCTGCCGACCTGCACTCCGATGACCTCCATTGTGGGAACGACCCTGGGACCATTCCCGGCTTGAAGGCGGGATTGTCAAACAGGGGTATCAGCGGCGATGGGAAGGTGGTAAGGCCTTTTTTAATCGCGACCTTGTCCCACACTTGCATTACCGTCCGCGTGATGGGCGATTTTTTGAGGTATGGGGGTCTGTCCGTTCGTTTCATGAAGGGGACCTTCCATAAGGACATTTGGGCCATTGCTCGGCCCTGGAACAACCAGCGTTTTTCTGATTCGGGTCTGTTCCATTCCAGACGGTATCGGAGTTGCGATGCTTGGAAGTATCGAAGTAAGTCCGGGACCCCTAGGCCGCCCTCCGACGTGCCGCGCATGGTCAAATCTCTGCGAAGTCGCGGTCGTTTGCCTTCCCTAACGAACTGTCGTATATTGTCCTGCAGTTTTTTGATCACTCCTATCGGTGGTGTCACCGGTATGGTCTGAAATAAGTACAGGACCTTGGGCAGCAGAGACATTTTGATCGCTGCTACGCGCCCCAACCAAGATAGTGGTTGTTGACGCCATCATGTCAGATCTCCTTGCAATTGAGTAAGCAGTGTCGCATAGTTCTGTTCGACCGTTTGTGCCGTGTTGGGTGTCAGTGATACGCCTAGGTATGGCAGTGACATGCAAGATGAGAGGCCACCGTAGCTCCGGGAGCTGCGCCCCGCTGTGCGGGCGTTGCACCCCTGTGGTAAAATTACTGATTTCTCGACGTTCATCTTAAACCCCAACACTTTTCCAAACGCTTCAATTTCTGCCAGGAATGCCGGTACCGACCTTGTGGGGTCGTCTAACGCGGCGAGGATATCATCTGCGTAGCCGTATAGACTGATGGTCTGTGGCTCCCGGCCGAATGTGATACCGACTATTGCTGGGTTGTCTCTGACCTTTTGTGCAAAGGGCTCTATGTAAAGAGCGAACAACAGGGGTGAAAGTGGGCACCCCTGCCTGGTGCCTCTTTGGATGTTGAACGGTTGGGAGCGAACCCCGTTAACTCGGATCACCGCCTGGGGAGCCGCGTAACAACTGGCGACCCATGTGCGGCAGCGTTGCCCTATCCCGAACCGTGTCAGTGCTTTGTCCAGATATTTCCAATCTACCCTGTCGAGCGCTTTTTCAGCGTCGACTGATAGGAGAGCAGCGTCTGAGTCGTTGAAGTGGGCTTTGTCGATGACGTGGAGCAGGCGTTTGGTGTTGTCTGCGCATTGCCTGTTCGGAATAAATCCCGCTTGATCTGGCTCGATGACACCTGGTAGACAGGGACCCAGCCGCGCCGCTAATATGCCTGTGAATAGTTTGAGGTCCAGGTTTAGTAACGAAATGGGCCTGTATGCTGCGCATTGGGACAAGTCTTTGCCCGGTTTGGGCAGGACGGTAATGTCTGCCTCTAGCATATCTTGTGGGATAGAGCCTTGACCTTGGAAGGAGTTGAATAATCTGGCCCATATTGGCGCTAGTTGGGGGCAAAAGGTTTTATAAAAGCCCGCCGAGAAACCATCGAGCCCCGGGGCTTTGAGCGGTTTAAGGCGAGCTATCGCTGAGACTCCTTCTTCTGTTCTAATCGGTTTGTCCAGAGAGCGCCTATGGGCCTCGCTGAGAGTCGTAATCGCCGCCCCCTCAAGATATGCCTCAACTGCCCCCTGATCGGGTGCGGGTTCTGCCGCGTATAATGAGGCATAAAATGCCCGGAATGCTTCCGCTATCCGTTCATCCTCCTGGAACGTTTGTCCCTACCGGTTTTGAATGGAAGTGATCTTGGAGCGCAGGACCTTGGCTTTGAGTCGGCTTGCTAGCAAGCGACCCGTCCGGTCTCCGCCTACGTAATAAGTGTGGCGTAAGTGTAGTGCTGCATACTCTGCCCTGTCTAGGTCGGGGCTTGCAAGTTGGGCCCTGGTTGCTTTAAGCTTACGCCAAATTCTAGGGGCCCCCGTTCTGCTATGTGCCCGTTCCAGTTCAAGCACCTGATCGGAAAGCGACTGTCTCTTCTCCTTACGTTCTCGGGCCTCTGCAGCAGCTATGGCGATTAAATATCCTCGCACCACCGCTTTCAGTGCCCCCCACACAGCTGTCAGTGGGACATCATTGGTATCATTCGTGTTTAGGTATTCTGTGATGCGGTCGTGGAGCTGTTTTGTGACCCCTTTACGTTGTAGGAGGGTTTCTTTAAGACGCCATCTACCTTTCTGTGTCTTGACCGGTGGGACCTGTATATGTATTTTGAGGGCATCGTGATCAGAGAGTGCTGCCGGGCTAACCTCGATGTCTGTGACTAAAGGGCCCAATTCCGTGCTCCCAAAGAAGTGATCTAATCGAGCATATGTGCGGTGTACGTGTGAATAAAAGGTGTACCCCGGGGTGTTAGGGTGGTTCCTTCTCCACAGATCTAAAAAAAACCCTGCTCGCTAGCCACTGGCCCCCTTCCTTGGAGATCGCCCATGTGAACCCAAATCGTCGGCCTGACCTGTCCCTGTCTGAATCCATCACCAGGTTAGTGTCACCACCCACCAGTATGGATTTCACGTTGGATGCCAAAACGTCTGCTAACGCCCCTTTAAGAAATGGTTCTTGTTTGGAAATCGGGGCCTAAAGTGACCCTATGACCATCTTCAACCCACCTATATGGATGTTGTATGCTAGGAATCTCCCCTTGATTTCTGCCACCTTGTCCTTTGAAGTGACGTGCCACCATAAGGGCGACGCCTGCCTTTTTCTCTGGAGTAGAAGAGTAGTACTGGAGGGGGAAGGCCCTAGAGCGCATCCGGTGCCAGTCTTTGGGGAGTAAGTGAGTTTCTTGTAGGAAGCACACCTCTGCCTCAGAATTCTCTAGGTAGGACAGGACAGCTCTGCGTTTGATGGGGTTGTTAAGCCCCTTTACATTTAAAGTGAGGACCCTTAACATGGATTCCGCCATATGAGGGAAATGTGAAGGCCGCGCCTTGATGTAAATGCCTCTGAGCTCCAGTGACGCTTGTATCTTGTATGAGATGCACCACACTGGGGATCCCCCTCCCATCCCAAGAACTGTCCCCCCCCTGACCCCCCCTCTCCCTCCAACTCCTTCCCGAGCTCCTGTCAACAACAATCCCCCCCACCCCAACTCCCCAACATCGGTAGATAACCATTGTCCCAGTCCCGCTGGTCCTGCGTAGGACTATGGTAGTGTTACTTGGTGAGGCGAGATCCAGTGGCGGCCTCCGTGGTCCCCCGCCCACCCCCAGTCCTATGCTGTAGTCATGCTGATATGTCCCCCCTTTATCAATTGCTTATTCCGAAGACGACGTTCCTCTGGCAACTTCCTTTATAGCAGTGGCCCTCTCCTGTGATATGACATGGGCCTCCGGTTTCAAGTGTGTCTCGGTGGAACGTCTTCGGCCGACTGTTTGCCAGCCCCCCCGGGATGGGCCCCGTGACGATTTCGATGGAGGCGACTCCTCCGGTGGGGCTATCTCTAGCAGCGCGCAAGTGTCCTGCAGCGATCTCAGTTGTTGAAGGGTCCCGTTCCATTTGAAAAACAAGCGAAAAGGGTGGCCCCAGGAGTATGGGATCTCTTTCGCGCGTAAGAAGTCCGTGGCCACTTTGAATGCTTTCCGCTTTTGCAAAGTAATGTTTGATAGATCCTGGTACAGGGCTATGGGATGGCCCCGGAAATGAAGAGGTTGTTGCCGTTGGGCGTCTCTGAGGATTCGTTCTTTGAGCAGGAAGTCAGGTAGGAAAGCCAAAATGTCGGGAGGTGGGGCTCGTCTCAGAAGCCCCACCCTGTGGGCCCTATCAATCCTTAATTCGAAGTCTGCGGGCTCCCCAGGATGTCGTGGAACAGGGCCTGTAGGTAGCTTGTGATGTCCGCCCCTTCCTCTTTGATAGGGACCCCCCGGACCCGTATGTTGTTTCGACGGGACCAGTTTTCTAAGTTCTCAGCACGCACCTGCAGGTCCAGGTGCTGGTCTATTAAGCGGATCACCTCCTGTTGTAGTTGTTCAATCTCGTCACTCCTGGCCTGGTCTGCTTCCTCGATCGCGACCACCCGCTCACCCAGGCCATCCACATCCCGTCTGATTTCTTTGACTTCCCCGGCAACTTCGTGCTTCAATGTCTGGAAGTCGGCTCTGAGGGAGTTGAACAGGGATTCCAGGAAATACCTGGTGATGGGCACTTCTTCCCCTGCTGAGTGAGTGTGCGAGTTCCCTGCCCCTGGGGATGGTGGCCCCTTGTCCGTCTTCGTCTGGCCCTTGGCGAGCATCTCGGGGAGTGTGCGGTCACCTTTCTTGTGCAGTCCCGCCATTTGTATGCGCCAACGTCCCTGGGCCACTCTGTGGATGGGCCCTGTGGTGTTTATGTTTCACTTGTGGGTCGATCTCACCCGGGGACCCAGCCCTGGTGTGGCTATGTTGAGTCCAATGGTATCTCGGGCACTAGTTCCCTGCCGTGAGTCCAACCACGCGTGGTGCGCCAGAGGAGGCCCGGCCGTTCTTCCAGGTCCCACTATGTGTTGGGCCTTTACCCAGTGCTCCGATCCCTGTGCGGCTCCTCCGGAGGAGGCGGTTGCCTGCCAGGTGGGCCTCCTGGGCGCTCAATGGCCTCCTAACTCTTCTTGTCCCCACTGCCCCACCACTGCACCGGATCTCTCCGTTACGGCAGTCATCTCGAACGCCCCGTTGCTATCCGGGCTTTAGAAGTGGCTTGCAGCGTGCTTGCAACGTTTTGAAGTGACTGTCGCGGGCGCCGGGCCCTCCCTTGCGATCGCTGGTGTCTGCTCCTCGCTGGCGCCTCCCGGAGTTGTGGGTCTCTGTGGGTCTTCTCCCTGCTGTGCGCTGATGAGGAGCAGTGGGGTGAGTGCGGGGTACGCCTGCGGGGGTGGAGTGGTATTGGCCGCGTGTTTGTAGGCCGAGTGCCCCCCGAGACCCGCTACTCTGCCTTTTGCTGAAATGGCGCCGGTCGCCGAGTGCGGGCCCGCTCCCAGTTGCCCGCTGTCCCCGTGTGCCGGGTGTATGGCCTCTCCTTTCGCTGCAGAGCCCCTCGCACTCCTCACCTTTCTTCCGTGGTTACGCTCTGGGCCGTGTTCCTTGGGCGGACGGCAGGGGAGAGCCGTTGCTCGTTACGGCCTTCTCAACCCCGGGCTCTAGTGTTCCCTGTGCCGTCTCGGGGCAGGGGGCTGGGTGGTCTGCTTTGGGCTGTGCCTCGGGGCCCTCCCGTCCTGCTTACGGGGGACTGGAGTCTCTCTCGGCCAGGACTCGGCTCCGAGTCTCGCCAGTGCCGGCCCCGCCTCGGATCAGTGATGCCGCCTCCCGGCGGCACGCCCCTGGTGTCAGCGGACCTGTCTGGAGCTGGAGACCGCCGAGCCTTACAACGGGGCCCTTTCGCCTTCATCGGGGATTGTTACGTTCACCCCGTTACCACCGTCTTCCGAGTCGCGATAGTGCCCCCGGGGGGGACACTGCTGCTCTGATTAGCCTTAGGCTACAGCGGGACGGGGAGCTCACGGAGCTTGCGACCGTCTACGCCGCCATCTTGGCCACCATTTATAGACATTTTTGAGGAAGACTATTTTGCTCATGTTCTGCTCTTAGAGTTGTAATTAATTTTTAATTTCAGGTGGAGCTCAGGTGTGAGTCGCACACCGGTGTTGGAGGTGGTGCTGTAGGTATGCTGTTTTATAATTGTATAGCATAATTGAGCTGCATGTGTTTTCAGAAATAATTTTGGTAGGGTCCAGTAAGTTCTATCATGCAGAATGTCACACCACCGCCTTTTTTCTTATCCTCCCCTGGTGAGCCCACTATCATTTGGTCAAAGTAGAAAAAAGTTTTCTTACACTATGCCCACGTTTGTGAGACCTCTCTCACTACAGGGAGAAAAACTTTGTTACTGTTGCATTGTTTGGGTTCTGAGGGCCAGGAGGTGTTTAAGCATTTGCCAGACCTAGGGGATGATGAATCTGATAGATTGGACAAATTTGAGATATGTTTAGGAAAATTAGATGCACATTACCTGCCGAAGGTGAGCAAAATTTTAGAACGTTATCACTTTAACAGGATGAACCAAAATTCTCAAGAGTCTGTAAAGGCTTACGTAACCAACCAGTGTAAGCTGGCTGTAACCTGCAAGTTTGGGGGCAGTTTGGATGAGCGATTGCATGTCCAAATCATGTTGGGGTTCAATATCGAGAGGGTCAAGAATGAGTTGTGGGTGAAAGACGACCCAGATGAAGTAATGGTGGTTACCAAGCGAGTGGAACCCTGTGTTGCCTGTACAGAGGTAATAAAGTGCAACAATACCTCTGAATCTACAGGCAATGTACTGTCTGTCACTAAGAAAATGGCTAGACGTGCTGAGATTTTATCTGTTGTGAAGAAACATTCAGCTGGTTCATTTGATACTAATAAGTGAACTAGTACATACTCCGGGAAGCCATTTAAGGGAAGGTGCTTCAGCCGTGGCAACATTGGCCATTTGGCTAACAATAAATCATGTCTAGCCATTTTGGTGTAGTGTTGCATCTGTGGGAAGAAAGGCGACCTTGCCAAGTGTTGTAATTCCTTCAAAGATTCCAAATGTGTGGAAGAGTGAGGTATGAAGGTGGGAGTGATGAGTAAGAGGATTTGTTACATTGTGGGGGAATTGTACTTCAGGTGGGACAGCGGAAAGGCAAAGGGTCCACTGGTGATGTTCTCGTAAATGGTCAGTGTGTGAGAATGTTTGTCAACTCAGGTGTAAAAATCTCTTTCATTCCAAAGGAGTTTTATTTAAGAAAAATTGATGGGTAACATAAAACTTTTCAGACCCGACATAAGGCCATTAGCTTATGGGGGTCAGCCTATTAAGTTGCTGGACTATTTCTGGGATGACATGGATTATAAGGGCTGTTTAGCAGCTGGAAAGATTTATGTTTTATGCAAGGGTGACAGCATCATCAGTTGGATTCACCAGAGGGTTCTTAATGTGATGTTAGATCCCAATAGTGATCCGTGTTGAAAGTAATTTTGACATTCATAGAGGTGGTGTTAAATACTGAGTCTAATGCAGACATCAATGTCTTGGCTGAGGCTAGACATGGTGTGATGCAGAGGTTGCAGTGTGAGCTCAAGGAGGTTTTCAGTGATAAGTTGGGGTACCTCGCCAATTATCCTCACATAATCATCCTTAAGGAGGAGACAGAGCCTGTAGCTTGTAAGATGAGAGATGTTCCATTGATTTTGGGGGGGTCCTTGCACTCTGAACTTAATAGGCTGAAGAGTGAAGGGATAGTTCTGAATAATGAGGTGTCTGAATGGCTGGCGCCTGTGGCGCTTGCAAGTAAACCATCTGGTGAAGTTAGACTCTGTTTGGATCTGAGAGAGCTTAATATAAATGTGGTTACCAATAGATACCCACTCCTAAAGATGCTGGCTCTTTTTGAGTTAGATATCAGAACTGCTTACCACCAAATAAAACGTGATTGTGATTCATCCAAGTTGACCTTGTTTATAACTCCATTTGAAATGTTCATATTTTAAAGGTTGCCTTTCGGGTTAAATTCTGTGGCCACTGTATTTCAGAGTGCCATGGAGGATGTTTTAGATGGAATTTCTGGCGTGAACATTTATCAGGACAATGTCTTCATATATGGCTTGTCTCCGGAGGAATAGGATTCAATGGTAAGGCAGGTTTTAGAGAGGTTCGGAGAAAAGGGGCTTACCCTAAGAGAAAATAAATGTACATTTTGTCTCTCTGAGATGGATTGTTTGGACCACAGGTTGACAAGTGAAGTGGTCAAACCCAAAGAACAATTCGTTATTACTATTGTCAGTTTTAAGTTCCAAAAAATAGAGATGACCTGGTCACCTTCTTCGGTTTGGCTATTAAAACAAATTTGTGCCACATTTGGCTGCTCACACCCTTGCTATGAGGTCTCTTTTGAAGAAAGGGGTGAGATTTTCATGGACCCCTCAATGAGACTCGGAGTTCCATTAGAGTAAAAAGGCTCTGAGCCGTGCCCCGTTGGTACGAAGTTTTGATATTAAGAGTTGTTCTATTCTTGTAACAGATGCTAGTGCAAAAGGATTGGGGCCCGTTCCTAAGCAGGTGAAAGATGGCAATGAGGTGACTGTGTTGTTTCTTTCAAGGGCGCTTGTTGGACCAGAAAATCATTACTCGGTGATCGAGAAAGAGGCCCTGTGGATTTATTGGGTCATAAGAAAATGTAAGAAGTTTCTGAGGGGAGGTATCTTTGTTGTTAGGTCTGACCATAAGCCCCTTAAGGATGTATTTTATAAAAAGAATCTGGATGCTGTGTCTTCTAGGATTTGTAGATGGGTGGCTGCCTTGCAAGACTTTGATTTCAAAGTTGAATACATTCTGGGAACAAAAAATAAGGTAGCTGATTGCTTGTCAAGACTGGTGTCAGCTTCATTAGAAACAGATGTGGAATGATGTGGAATTGGAGGTTGATCACTGAGATTTGAAAAGTTTTGTGTGTGCGAGATTAATGATGGTGTTGTTAATAGAGCTGAATGGAAGGCCATGCTCACAATGGATGCAGTGTTGCAGGAGGTCATCAAATGTGTCTCTGGTGGCTGGCGTGGGAAACAAGTGATGGCTGTAGAAGTAAGGAAGTTCTGGAATGGAAGAGAAGAACTGTCAGTCAAGGACAGGTTTCTCTGGAGGGAAAGCTGGTTGGTACCATCCACTGTGTTTAGAGGAATACTGATATGCTTTGAGCATCAAGGTCATCAGGGTGCCACAAAAACAAATGAGCGGATTAGATTATATTTTTGATGGCCTGGATTGGATTTGCTTGTTTACCGCGTGGTAAGAGATAGCATAGAATGTGGTGCCAGAGATAAGACCTGTAAGACAAGGGTACAACCCATGATCATAAGACCGTTTCCTGGAAGGATTTGGCAGGAAGTTGCCTTGGATATTATGGGGCATATCACTGGCAAGTCTGGTCAGTACTACGTTTTGGTGTTGTAGTCATGTTGGTCAGAAATTTGTGTCACTCAACATATTGAAACTTGTAAAATTATTAAATTTCTTAACGAGATATTTGGTAGGGTAGGTAGGATTGCATTTTCACTGATAACAGGGTGCAACTGGTATCAAAAGAGACGGAGGAGTTCTTGTCGTTAAGAGGAATCAAACACAAACGTTGTCCCCTCTTCAACCTGAAACCAACAATATGGTAGAGAGGTTGATCAGAGTCCTTAAAGAAGCTATCCAAATTGCTAGGTCACAGAACAGAGACCAGAGGTTGGAAATCATGGAAAGGGTGAAGTTGTATAGGCTCAGACCTCATTCCACTACCAACAGAATGCCGCTTGAAGTGTTCAGAAAAAGAAGGCCCAATACAATACATTGATGTATCCTGTGTGGATGAATTGTAAAAAGGTGGGTCTGCTCTCTGAGGAAGGGAGGAGGATGGAGATAGAGAGAGAGAAGATCAGGAAGATGAAGTGTAATTTTGATATTAGACATGCCACTGCCACAACCAAAGTGGTGGTCGGTGACACTGTAAGAGTTAAGTATCCCTTGGGGCAGGGGGGTCATCCAGATTTTCCTCTCCATTCAAGGTTATCAAAGTGTTACGTAATGCGGTTGAAGTGAGCGTCAATCGCATATGGAATTTAAGCAGGGTAACTGTTGTTCCCTCTGATTAAGCTTGTCATGAAAACCCTATGTCTGGGAGAAGCCATGGCAGTTTGCTTGACTTTATGTAAATGCTGATCTCGCTTCTCTTATGGGTTTCTAAGGATATGGTCACCTTATTATGACTGGTATCATATGTTATATAATTTATATATGTGTCTTTCTTTGCTCGAAAATGTAAAGGGTTATGTTTTATTGCATTTTGTTGGGTTATATTAGGTGTGTGGTATCCTGGGTTAGTATATGTGGGTTGTGGGATGTAGAATGCAGGTTGGAGAATGCAGTCAGTCAGTTGCCTGCTGACTTCATTTGTGAATGGGATGATTCTGATGCTACTCATCACTTAATAAACTACGCTGTTACTACAAGTGCTGCGGGGTGTTGTACTTTTCCAAAGTCAGGTATTTGTAAGTTCTCAGATTTAAGGTTTTATTGGTGAGGCAGACAGTTCAGAGAGAGCAACGTGATTAAATAGCTATTTTGGATATACAGTCAGTTTTCAAATCTTTGACAATAATCTCGCTGTTGAGTGCAGTAATGTTTCCAGGGGCGTCAAGCAATTTCTTGGGAGTCCTGTAAGGTGAGCATAGACACGTTCTAGGCAATAAATGACTAGAGTTGTGTACGACGTTTCAAGAGCATGATCAGGCAGCAGGTGTTTAAGGCTTCTTATTTTCTGTAAACAAAATCTCTTTAATGTAGTAATTGCTTGGATGTTGCATCAAGGAGGAAGTCAAGAGATTTAACCAAGGTGACCATTTTAAGAGTCATCCCAGCTTCCCGTATAGATTCTCTCAGTGTTGCAATATTTGATTGCTAGATTATTGAACAAGAAATTAGGCAATTACATTTCAGATGTCTTTATTTCATCTATTTTTGTATGCTATCCATGCATGATCTAAAGTGCTGATAGGCTCTGGTCAGTCAGTCCTTAGGTATACCTGGGGTTCTTCCACCTATAGATTCAAGGATACTCCGAGATCAGTGAGCAAGTCTCCAAGGGTTTCTACATAGAGACGGAATGGGATGGGGGACAAATTGGAGCACTGTGGGATGCCACAGGACACATGACTGAGTCCAATAGAGACTTCCCAAACTTGCTGGTGGTGTGCAATCAGTAAGGCATAATTTAAACATTTCAGAACTTAGTTGTCTATGCCTATTCTGATGTAGAGGGCATTTAGAAGTACTTCACTTATTTTTATTTTTTTATTTTCTACTTTTTAGTTATTTTTCCAAAGTTATAATACAAAGTTATAATACAAAAAACAACGCAAAAGACAATACAATAATAGACAAGACAGGCGTTTGAATCGGAAGAAGGACTGAATATCGACGTTACATCTGGGTAGGATAAAGCATGGATTACAACAGACCAGAGAGCGATTTGAAAATACCAATAGGATAGATACGCCAAAGGAAAAAGAAAATAAATAAATGAATAAATAAAGTAAAAAATACCAAATTCAAATTATACATACATACTTTTCACTCAAAAGAATAAAAATAGAAAACATATCATATTAAGCGAGGTTGACTCCAAACAATACCGCACATAAAGAAGTAGTGTAGTGCCAGTAATGGCGTCATTGGCGTGCATGCTATAACTATTCCAGAGCCATGGGGGATACACCCATTGCAAATAGCACTCCATGTGGTGCAGCCAGGGGTCCTGTACGTGTCCTCTCAGTTCGCGGGGAGGTCTGGCGAGGCAGGGACAGCCTTAGAAACATGAAGTGTTTGTTGTAGAAATGTGCGGTATATGCACCAGATATCACGAGGACGGAGGCTGGAGCGAGGCGTAAATCTCAGAGTGAACATTGCTGTATGCCATGCTCCTAAGCCAGGCGCCTTAGTGGGACGGGTCTTGGCTCCCCAGAGAGAGGCAATTTCGCGCTTTGCAAGCAGTAGGGCAAGAGCTGTAAAACGTCTATAGCAAAGTTTGAGTCAATGGACCAATCCCAGCAACCTCAATTCAGGTGAGGGAACCAAGGGCGTTTCAATGATTTGAGATAGCACATCAAATACCTCTTGCCAGTAGGGGAAGACGTGGGGGCAGGACCAGGACATGTGGGTGAAATCAGCATCCAAGGCATTACATTTGGGCCAATTAGTCAGTTTAGAAGGGTTAAATTTAGCCAATTGCACAGGAGTCACATAAATTCTGTGGAGAAATTTAAAATGGAGTAACTTGTGTCTATGATTATGGGATACCCTGTGTGTCTGCCCCAAACAGTAGGCCATTCCTTGTCCCGTAAGGGGACGTCCAATATCAGATTCCCATCTTTGACATGCCCCGCTATCCCGTCCCGGCCGGAGTGCCATACATGCCCTATATAGTTTAGTGACCAAATGGGTTCCCGCAGTGACAGCTATAAGAAGGGTGAGCGGCGGGAAGTCGTCATGAGGGGGAGGTTAAGTAGCGAAGGCAGAGCGGAGCGTCCCGTGGAGCCGAGCCACATTAAGAGTATCCACACCGGTGAGCCCAGGAAGCTGTGTCAAATCAGACAGCTTACGTGCCTGAACATCCGGAAATAGAGAACCAAAGGTGTCGAGCCCCAGCTTGGCCAAGGTCACAAGCACCCCTCTATCAGTTGTTAATGGCAAAAATGGGTTATTGGCAATTGGTAGAGTAGATGAGTAAAGGGGACCGGACCCGTAGAGTCAATTCAGCTTTTGCCAAGCCCAACACGTGGTGGCCAGGGGTTGAATGTCATGGTAATCAAGGGGAATCCCCTTTGGGAGTAGGGACGCTAAAGGTGTTGGGGCAGCCAGCTCCTTGTCCGTTTTCGTGTAAGGTATTCTGGCATCAGGATGAAACCAATGGTGGCATATTGTGCCTGCGCCACCAAAAAATACAGTTGGGGACCTGGAACTGCGAATCCTCCCCGGGTATATGGGAGGGTAAGAGTGTCCCAAGCCACCCAGGGTCTGCGACTCACCCACACCAGACCACGAAAGGCCTCGAAAAATGGGCAAAAAACGCATTGGTCAGCGGAATGGGTATAGTGCGAAAATAGTAAAGAAAACGCGGTAGTACTTTCATTTTAATAAGAGCGATGCGGCCAGCTATAGAGAGAGGCAGTTGTATCCACCTATCTATTTGCAAGGAGAGCTGTTCAATAGCTGGTCCATAGTTCAACTGTACAACTTGTCCCTTATCCCAGTGTAAGCGCACCCCCAGATATTTGGTAGTCTCTCTGTCCACCCGCAAAGGATATTCAGTGTCGTCAGCCGCAGCCGAATCAGTTATGGGGAACAGTACCGACTTGCCCCAATTGATTTTAAGACCCTATACAGAACCGAAATGTTCTATTTCGTCAATTAAAGACTGAAGATTGCTTTTCGGGTGTCGCACAAAAAGCAAAGACGTCATCCGCGTACAGGGACATCTGCAGCGGACCGGCTGGGAACTGAAGCCACGAAACAAGTGCTTTTCTTGGAGGTGTCGGACCAGAGGGTCCATTGCGAAGATAAACAGGAGCGGAAACAAGGGGCAACCCTGGCGGGTACCACGGGTGATGGGAATGGAAGGAGAGAGGGACCCATTAACCCGGAGGCGGGCAGTAGGAGAAGAATACAGCAGGGCAATGATGGCTATGAAACTTGAAGGAAGGCCAAGTTTACGAAGCGATACCAGCAGAAAAGGCCACTCAAGGGAGTCAAAGGCCTTTTCCGCGTCTAGCAGGGCAACCGCAGCAGGCGTGGTGGGCTCAATACGGTTAATGACAGAGAACACCGTGCGAAGATTGAGGGCGGTAGAACGGTGTGGTATAAACCCCGACTGCACTGGGGAGAGAATTTGGTCCATCAATACTGATAGTCTTGAGGAGAGCGTTTTGGCCAGAACCTTGTTATCAAAATTTATGAGGGATATTGGGTGATAGGACGAGCACTGCATTGTATCTTTGCCTGGTTTAAGTATCAAGGAGATGGCTGCCTCGCGCAGGGTAAGAGGGAGTATGCCTAATTCCAACGCCTCAGCAAACACCTCCAGGAGTTGGGACGCTAAACATTCCTTATATGCTTCCTAAAAGACCGCGGAGAGGCCATCGAGGCCTGGGCCTTAGAGCCCGAGAGTTCGTCTATTGCCAATGAAATGTCATCAACGGTGAAGGGGTGCGCCAAGAATTCAGCCTGGCCCTTGGTCAGCCAGACCATTGCCACCTCCTCCAAATATAGAAGGTGCTGCGAAAATCCCTCCGGCAGCGTGGTGGAATAGAGTGATCGATAATATGCCACAAGTTCTGCTACAATGTCCGAGTCAGACATGGCAGCAGTCCCGGCCCCTCGGATGATAGATGTAATATGTCCAGCCCCTCTAGGGGGGTTTACCAGACGGGCCAAAGTCCTACCTGGGGGCACACCCTCCCCGTAGCGCCTTGCCGAATAATGTTTGTCAAGGAGAGACGCCTCCCTGTCCGCATGGTCATTAAAATCTAGCAACAACTCATTTTGCTTGGCCTGCACCATCGGGTCGCGGGAAGACTCATCCAAGATGGCTAGTTCAGCCTCCACTCCTGCAAGGCTGCCCCGAATCAAACGCAACATTCCCGCCTGCTTAGAAATAATGACTCCCCATATGTATGACTTAAAGGCGTCCCAGAGAGTGGAGTAGTGTGGCACCGATCCAGTGTTTAGGGCGAAGTATTCCGTAATGGCCTCCTGGACCTCAGCGCGAAACACCTCGTCGAGGAGGGCCGAGGCAGGAAAGGACCAACGACGCTCCAAACCCGCTGAATGAGGGATCACTAAGCATAACATTAAGGGGGAATGGTCGGATAGAGTGCGGGGCAGTACGTCTATCCCCGCAATCCAGCGACAACCCGCTGCCGTAGCAAAGACATAGTCAATGCGTGTTTGAGTTGAATGGGGTCCGGAATAAAAAGTGTAGCCAGGGGCCAACAGGTGATGTTGTCGCCAAATATCTTGGAGGTCCAATGCACCAACCAGGTCGGTGAGTGTCGCAAGAGATTGACCCTTTGGTGTCGCGTGAGGGTTGGAGGGATCAAGAGCGGGGTTTAGCCAAATGTTAAGACCCCCCCCCCCCAGGAATAGAACATCATAATCGTGCGGATTGAGAAAGGCATGTAGATTAGTAAAAAACGCTGGGTCGTCGGTGTTTGGGGCATAAATATTGAAAAGCAGTACCGTTTAACCCAATAGTGTACCCTTAACCAGCAGATAGCATCCAAGGGGGTCCTCTTCCTTTTGCAGTAGAGTGAAAGGGAAGGAATTGTGTATCAGTGTGCAGACTGCCCGTGAATAAGTACTGAAGCTTTAAAAAATCTATTGTGACCCCAGGAGGAGGCAAAGGGGGGAACCTTGGGGTGGGAGATGGGTCTCCTGCAAGAAGGCTATCTTAATTTCGTGGGGTTTCAAATATGCGAGCACCAGTTTACAATTTCTTGGGTTATTAAGCCCCCTAACATTCCATGTAAGCAAGCGTACATTTACAGATGGAACTACAGTCATTGCTTAATAAGGAGGACTCTGAGCATGTATAATGGCAACCATACGATAGCGGGAGCAGTGCGGAGTCCACAACCAACAATATTCATTAAAAAAACACAATACTCCCATTATAAAGCACACACCAAAACCCACAGACCCTACTACCCCCAGGATCCCACCTGCCACCCACACCTGAGCCCTAAGGGCCCGAGAACCGTATCCCTCCTCCCAAAACCCCACAACACCCCAATAACAACAATTCCCAAAATAAAGTTATGCGGACTCATTCGTGGGCAACGCCTCGGACAGCCGATGCCCACAGCGCTGAAAGAATAGAAGTTCATTTAGCAACAACAAGTACGGGAAGGACCGCAATAATGGCCCACATAATGGAATCTCAAACGATTTACTATACTGAGACAGGCGGAAGAAAGCCGGGGCACTATGGCACTCCGGGTTCAAGCAGTCCGGGCAGAGCCAGACGAAGAACTTTAATCAAACACTGCAATAGCATGAAACACCCCTGAAAAATGGACAAAAAGAGTATCTAAAAGTGGAGCAACGTTACCAAACTTCGCCACAACGGGCTAGGAGCCTGAAGTAGTATTACCAACAGCAAAGTTTCAATCCGATGTGAAGAGTTCAGCACTGGGAGCCAGGGTATTGTCTGGAGAGGCGTGTCGGGAGGACCGGGCAGGACTGCAGCGGGACTTTGCCACACGTTGTTTGCAGATGGCCAGCACGTCCGGGGCATTTTCACAGAAATGAGGCTTACCATCCATCAACACCCTGAGTCATGCAGGGTGGAGCATTGCGTATTTTAAGTCCACGGCACAGAGGTGTTGTTTGGCTTCGGTGAACTTGCATCGGGCCTTCTGGACAACCGGAGTATGGTCAGGATAGAAGGAAAGGATCGATCCCTGATAGGTTACTGGTGCAGTCTCTCTATCCCTGTCCCTATAATTCAGGAGGTGCGCCAAAATGGGTCGTGGGGGGGCGTCCTGGCTGCGGGCGTGGGCCCAGAGACTGATGAGCTCTATCCACAACGAACCTGGCGGAGAAGTGTTCAGCACCAAAAAGTTATTTTAGGAGCTGCTCCAGAAAAATTTCCGGCCGGCCCATGTTAGTGGTCTCCGCAAGTCCCGCTATACGAACGTTGTTGCGCCGGCACCAGGCCTTCAAATCCTCATTCTTGATGGCAACAGATTTCAAGAGGTGTTCCGTGCGCTCCAATCTACGCGCCATATCTTTAGTGCGGTGTTCCTGGTCAGAGAGGCGCTGCTCGACTTCTCCAAGGTGGGTGTGGTGGCCGTCGATGCGCTCCCCCATTCTGTCCAGCCTGGAAGTCAGGGTATCCAGTCAGTCATCCAGACCGCGGAACTCCGCAAGGAGCTCCTCCAAAATAGCCGACATCCCCTCCACCATCGACTGATGGCCTGTTGCGCCTAAAGTTCTCCCACGATCCAGCGAGTGGGAAGTACGGCCCGAATCTGCCGGTTTGTCAAAGGCCAGTCTGCGCTGCTTAGGGTCCCCATGCCCCAACACCTCCTCTAATCGGGGCCCCTGTGGTGGATATGGCAGCACGCTCGCCAACGTGTAGCCCCCGGTGCACCGGTGTATGGCAAAGTGTAGTATGGAAAGGAGTCTGAGGTCACAAGCCTCAACCAGAGAGCCGGCCAAAGGTGGTCGCAATGCCCCCAATCTAGAGTCCCAAGCTAACAAATAGCAGGCCAGGGCAGTGATGAGGCCACTTGGGTAGGTGCAGTCCTCCAATTCCCCGGCTCCACTCACCAAGTGTGCTCAGGTATGAGGCAGCGCTCCCCCGCTGGACCCCCACGGTGAATAAGAGGTCCGGTCGATTTACAGCACCGCCGCTCAGTTAATCAGCGCAGGGGAGGCGACTCCGCCCCCACCGTCGGCGGGTGCCTGAAGATGGTGATGCATGCTGTGCTCCCGACCCGCTCCAGTGACAGTCGTCAGCTCCATCGATTTACGGGGCACCCGGAGTCATTTTAAGGGCTGAGGTCGAACTCGGCAGTCTATTTAGAGGCTGCTCGCGGGCATCGGCGGCCGGAGCTTCAACGCCGCACGTCCATGTTCGACGGCGGCTCGGCCACGCCCCCTTTAGAAGTACGTAATGATCAATGATGTCAAAGGCTGCAGTTACATAAAGAGCCTAGAAAGTGATATAATATAGGATTTCATAAATCACCAGTAGTATTGATGAAAATGAATTGATGGGTGGTGTGGAGTTCTCTATTGCATATGAGGTTCAAATTTAAATACCACGTTTTAATGTCTGCAGCCACAAAATAATGGAAGGACAGTGATAAGAAATAGATGTCAGTGTGGATGAGATCCAAATTCTGCTTCTTTAGTTTGACATGGCCATCTTTAGGCCATAGGATATGCAATGGGCCAGCAGTGTGTATTGATAGCTTGGTGTTGGAGACTACTATTGTCGTATCCCCTTCACAGATGGGGTCCGAGTTAGTCCATAGGGGTTATCTCTTTTGATGTTGTTATACATAAGGGCTCTGATCGCTAATCGTCTTTAGAATAGGAATAAGGAGGTAAATATGTTAGATCTTGTGGCACTTAAACCGGGAGCGGGATTCTGAGTGCAAGATTGCTAGTGTCATGATTTATTATCTCATAAAGTGTTTTGAATTGTTTTAACCAAATTTTCTGTAAGTTCAAAAAGAAATATCTGAAGTAAGGATGATGTTTTTGAAAGTTTTTATTTTGATTTTTTAAGACAGTAGGAGATGGAGAATAGTGATTTTCTCCACTTTCTCTCCCTTTGCCTAAGGCTGTGTCATTCTTATGAAGCAGATTAGTGGGGATTTTTAATAAAGTATTCCAATAAAGTAACAAGGGGGGCTTAACTGAAGATAAGCCCTCAAGCATGAGATAAGAACATGTAGGTAAGTGTCGCAGGAGAGTCACCCTTCATCTTCTATAGATGGAGGATTCCCATTCTAGATTGGAACCTAGTCCATAGAGAAACTCAAAGTGATGAACCTGTTTAGTGGGAAAGTGACCAGGGATGTGATATGTTGTTGTACAACAAAGAAATGGTGTGTAAAGAACGCATTTGAGTAGATAAGAGAAAGGATCAAGATCACAAACGAGAAGAAATAGGCAAAGAGTTGTTGTAATATGCTAAACCAAGAGTGGTTATTAAAATGTTGTAATGCTGTGAGAGTTAATCATGGTACTGCACAGAATTAAAACTGGATGATGAAACAGTCTCCCTGGACAAGGAAAATAACATATAGAAGGAGACGAGAGATGAGTGTGAAGAGAGCATAGATGAGGGAAGAGACAAAACTATTGTAAGATTGATGGAGATGTTACGGTTGTGAGAGTTGGGGGCCTATCAGTCAACTAGAATAAAAGACGCATACCATTTTAGGGAAAACGGTGGAAGTGGTTAGTGTAAGTGAAAAACTAGTATCAGAGTTATAACCAGGAATGATTGGTGACAGCATAATGTCATAATGTGCCAGAAAATTCAAAGGACTTAGTAATCTGAAAAACCATATTGGCCATATTGGCCAACCAATGTGGGCCTTTGTTGTTTGAATGGGGTTGTGGATCTAGTGGTATATTGAAAGCATGTGGATGTGTAGTGTCTTGAGAGTTACATGACAGGTGCTTTCCTTCCATCACGAAATAACATTTTGTATTTTACTACAGTGTTTCATGAAGCAGCGGCCATGATCTGGAAAATTGATCAAGAGAACAACTTAAGTGAATACTTCTATAAGTGGTTGCTGGGCCTATGAGAGCAACAAGTTGTGGTTGCAACAGCTCGTCAATTAAACTTTTACGAAGATTTGTTTTTTTGTATCATTTTTATCTAGGGTCTTTGTAAAACAGAGGCCTCGGGCAACCTACAATCACTCACACAATCGTCCCACAGAAGCTCACTCACTGATGCTGCTCCACATCCATCCATTCAGTATTTAAATGCGTTGAACCAGAGGCTTAGAAGAGGAGAGAAGAGAATTAATTTTCTCAAAGCAATCCTCATTTCTGTTGTGCACCTCCATTTTCCACCAAGAAAAATGATATGATGTGGAGTTGGTGCCAGTGTACATTACTCGCAGAGCTGGCACCCTTCACAGTCACACCTATACTCGGTAAGTCACTTTAAATTTCTCTTCATTATTTTATATATATATGTGAACACACTACATAAAGCGGTGCTCAGCATAACACCTCGCCTTCCTCTTCAAGGTGCTGTGTGGTGTCTCTTTGTTCTGAGATTTCTCTATCTACAACTCCATCACATAATCAAATGTTGACGGGCTGTTCACTCCCGTAGGTCTCATACTCCGTCTCATACATCTTTGGGATAGCCATGATGGCGGGTAACGGGCCCTCATGTGGCAGGCTCCAAGGGGTCTCCAGACAGGAGGAGCGGTCCTGGGTCTGCTTCACATCTAGAGGGAGCTGGTAGGTCTCCTGGGCCAAGGTGCAGAGGCCGCGGTGTGGGACATGCGCAGCCCGAGGTGGGATCCTGGGCAGCTTTGTGGCAATGGGAAACTGGATTGTGTCGCGCATTGGCCCAGGGCGTCTGAGGGCTGGGTTGGATTCTTTGGACAGGGGGTTCTCCTTGAGGCCGTGACCCCAGGCCTTAGGGTAATCTTCGCTCTCCCAATATGTAAGGATGTCTTTCTTGGGATAGCCCTCGAGCTCCTTCCTACAGGAAGAAAGAACAAAAAGCACATTAACAAAAGCAGAGAATGAAAGACAGAGCTAGAGAGAAAAGGTGTGCTAAAAAGGTGATGGGAAGCAACAGAGAGAGAGAGAGGTAAATAGAAAATAACATAAGAGAAGGGTAAAAGATAGCGAGTAAAGGACAGAAAGACAGAACAGGAGAAGGACAGAAGAGGCCTTGAGGCAGGCAAGGTGATAAGGCAAAAGAGGGAGCGTCACAGGGAGTTGTGGCAAAAAGTGTGGAATGAGAGTAAAAGAGAAAGAGTAAAATAACAGAGAGCTAGGGAAACATTATGCGTAAGAAAGAATGAAAACACGTTTTGGCATTACAATTAGGCTTGAAGGGAAAAAAAGGAAAGAGCAAAAGAGAAAGGAACAAAAATAAAGAGAAAAGAGCATATGAAAACAGAAGAGTGTGTGAAGAAAGCAAGGAAACAAATGACTGCAAGAAACAGAGGGACTGAATGAAAAATTGGTAGAAAGGGCAAAAGAAAGGCAGCCGAAGAAGGCAGAGAAAAATATATACAAAGAGGGTCTGACAAACTATGTAAGAAAGAGTGACATGAATATTATGTATTTTCACTCTAGAGCATTACCATTCTTGAGTTACATGTGCTAATCAGGAAATCAAGAGTAAATAAGCATGGTTAATAGAATACACATTTAGCTTATATTATTGTCTACCACAAGGTTTTATAATATTGCTTGCATATGTTTGCATTATTTAATCTAAGTGCTGACTGTTCTGTTTTACATTACTTGTTGTGGATTTCTGAAGAGTTTCTGGAAGGCTAATAATTGCAACAATGAAATAATGTTATAAAAAGCAGAGCACAAACACTAAGAAATTAGAGGGGACCTTCACACCATGGGACAGGCCTTGCAGAATAATATCACTTATTGCAACTGAAGGCTACAGGCAAGGAAGGCACTTAGCCTCCACTTGCTGAACTTATCGGTGCAGCTGGCCTCCCATGACACGAATTGCAGGCCTAGCTATAATATTGAACATAAACCCAATTGTTCAAACAGGTATGAAGGTGTGAACCAGCTCTGAAACTTGAAATATGTTTCATTTTTATCTATGTTCAAATTAGTTTAGGTGCTTAGAAGTTGCAGAATGGACATAGAATTGCTTTAGATGTACAACTGCAATCATGTTGGAGTTCTTCCTTTTATTAATGCTTTTGGTAAACGTTGCTGCTGCCATTGTATTTAATATTATTGTCGTTACAATTCATATAGGATTTTGATTTTAAAATGCATCTTTAAAATATAGTCCTCCTGTCCTAGTTTTCTTAATTGTGCTTTTCATTCATAAAAGAGGGTTTTGGATTCCACTAATTGTCCCTCGTCTTATGGGATTGATTATTACTAGAAGCACATCTCACTCAAATACTGCTCAGTGGGTTGTGGGGTGTTTGCAATCCAACTGATTTCCTGTCTTAGGTTAGCACATTGACTGAGTCCTTAGTACCAGGAGGTCTAGAAAACTGAACCCTGGTATTCTAGAACAATCTAGAAAATGTATCAGGAATATTGGAAAACCAAAACAGAGACAAGGTAGGGGAAGAGCAGTGAGAAGGAGATAAAGCAAAAGAGATGACTAAAGAGGGAGAGCAAGACAAATATATCTAGGCAAAGGTAGCTAAATTGATTACATAGAGAAAAATGAAGCGGGAGAAAGAGAGGGTGACAGAGGGTGACAGGGTAAAATGAAGAAGAGGATAGGAAATGCACAGGTTTATTGAAAACAGATCAAGAAAGGTTAAGAGTGATTACGAAACAAACTGTCGGATGGATGGATGGAAAGATGGATAGATAGGTAGATAGATAAATAGATAGCTATTTAAAGAGAATGAAGTAGAGATGATTGAGAAGGAAATAGAAAGGGAAGAAAAACAAAGTAGAAGAAAGGAATGAGAGACGAGGAGAAAAGGGGCAATGGGACGGAGGAGAAAGAGATCATATAACACGGAAAACACTGTCCAAATAATTGAGACATTCATAAATAACAAGATGAAGAGAAAAGAAGAGACCGGCGAGTGAGCTGTACAAGGGATACACAAACCGAAAGAAGACACTCACTGATTTTTCGAGGCCACAAAACACAAAGGGGCATATTATCAAGAACGGTGTTAAAATTATCGCCGGTTTACCAGCGGAAAACTGCTGCTAAAGCGGCGATAATGGGCTTGCTATTATGCCGTGGAGAATTCCAATAGAAACCCATGTTCACATCAGAACATGGACTTCTATTGGAATTCTCAAGGGCATATTATCAAGCCCATTATCGCCGCTTTAGCTGCAATTTTCTGCCGCTAAACCGGCGATAATTTTTGATGCCGTTCTTGATAATATGCCCCAAAGTATGTAATCCCTATCACCAGGTTATAATGTATGGTGGCCTGTGGTTACCTTGAAAAGAATCACTACTTGATAATTGTGTCAGTCATGGTGATTGTTTATGGGCTACAGCCTCTGGGTTGCCGGTGAGAGCAACGAGTGCTGTTGCTAACAATCACTGTAATTTCTACAGATCCCGATACCCAAACCCAATAAATAGGATGCGCCACACTTAGGCCAACTGGTAATATCGGACACAACAAAATAATCATGAGACACACAGAGACAGTGGAACACTATGAAATACCCAGGGTCCATTGGACAATAGTAGACAATCAGAGGCCAATACACATTAGCACATATCAATAGCCAACCATAAGTATCAGCTAAGCTGCTCCCAGCACCATTAGGCACGGATAGACCAGTGGCCACTCTCAGACATCCAGAGGCCTAATGACCTCATCATGTACCCACAAACACTCTCCGAAGCTTAGAAATCGTTTGACACTGCCAGGCATCTATAGGCTGATTGATATATAAAATACATAAGGAACAAATGGCAGTTTCATTCATTATTAGACATCCAGAGAACAGGATTCTATTAGAAATATGTGGGAAACAGCCTTTACAATGCAGTTTTTACAATGCTGTACCTTTACCACACATTTTTTACCATGCATGTTTTTAGCATGCATATGCTTTTACAACATATGCACTTACCACTCATTTAAGGTAAGTTCAGGGGTGTGGGGGATCTCACCCCACAAATACATTGTTTCTATATCTAAAAATATATATGTAAACAGTGCATAGTAAAGGCATACGTTTTAAAAGAATATGCCATCTAAAAAAATGCAGGGTAAAAAATGTGTGGTAAAGGCATACAGAGTATTTTCCTGCATTGTTCCATCATACAAACGAAAGATGTAGGATCAGTTGTTGACACTCAGACTCCAAGAGCCACATTGGTTTACATACAATTCACCAGGCATAATCATACATCATTGGACACTCTTAAATAGGTTTCTTCCAGAAAGAGACTTCAGAACTGCTGTTCAAGCCCTTGCACTCTTGCATCTGGCGGGTGCTATTGCCCTACTCTATGGCTTCCTATACAACACACTGGCACCTCTTAAGGGCATCCTACACATGCGGCATATCTCATCCTGAACAAATATGACCACATCACTCATCCTGATGGCACTCCATTGGCTCAATTTGCCATCCTGCACCAGCCTCATAAACCAGGTGCATCATTTACAAAGTTATCATGACCAATACCCAAGCTTATCTTGCGGGCAAGTTTAACATCTCTGGTGATTCCAGGCACACCCACAGCTAGGTCTCCATCATACTGAAAAATAAGAAGTATATAAAAGAAAAAATAAGGCATTTGGCCTTTTTACATCTATGCACCCGAGAAATGGAACAACATGCCTGTATCCATCAGGAAAGAGTTGATGACTCACCTCTCTAGAGAACACTACATCAAATGCATTAACTGTTCACAAACATGCTGTAGAAATGCCATATACATACATACTGAAGAGCAATGGACTCTATCACAACTAAAAAACACAATGAAGAACCAGGAAGGACGGACTTCCTAATGCACCACTGATATTTTTAAATATTTGAAAACTTTAGAAGTCAATCTACGAAAGAATTTGAAAAGAATTTTAGAAGCTATCTCTGACTAGAGAGAACAGAAAGAGTGCAGAGACATACTCATAGGCAATAAGATGGTGTGAGGAACAGAGCTCAAGAAAGGCAAGAAAAGAAAAAGAGATCAAAAAGCATAAAGCAAAAGTAGAAATAAAACATGCAAATAGGTAGAAATACATAAGATAGAATGAGTAAATAGTGTACACAAGAGACAAAGATAATGCAATATAGAAATAAACAGTGGAGCTACAAACATACAGAAAGATCCATAGGGATTACTGCTGAACCTCATATGCATTGCTCACTTTGTATAAGTACGAAAGTCTCGCTTTGTGGTTGTGGCGTAGATGTCTGTCTGGTTGAGGATCCCCTGGTCTCTGATGTAGTACGGTATTCCAGCCATAGCTTTATTCTCAGTGGTGGCAACCAGGGCCTGCATGTAAGAAGTAGGAGAAATGGAAACAAGGAGGTATGAGACATTGTGTCAGGAGAAAAGGACTTTACCAAAACCACAAATTGCACGAATGCAACCTGAAGGAGGCATATCATTATGAATGAATGAATGAATGAATGAATGAAGGAATGAGCTTGTAGAGCACACAAATGCCTGAGGCATCTTGGCGCTGTAAGTGACAAGGATCAGAAGCCTTACTACCTTCTAAATAACCAAGTTTTTAGGGATTTCCCAAATGTTAGTAAGGAAGTGGCAGATTTAAAATCCAAAAGGGGATTACTCCAATTCAAAGCAGTTGCCTCCCCATGAAGAACGTTTAAAGGAAGGAACATCCCAATTATTGGCAGAGCTAGACTGCAGTGTTCTGCTGCGCAAGCACCATTTGAAGCTATTCTTCAGATAAACAGGGCCTTGTTCATGGAGTGCTTTGAGTGAGATACACAGGGTATTGAACATAATATGCTGCTTTACGGGCAACCAATGTAACCTACTTATGGCAGGGGAAGCGGATTAAAATCTGGGAACATTCAGGAGCATCCGCGCTGCAAAGTTTTTCAAAATCAGAAGTTTGTTGAGGGATCTTATTTGCAGGTTTTGGTAAATACCATTGCAATAGACTAACCTAGATAGAACTAATGCATTGACAACTGTCTTCAGCACCCTCCCCCCCCAGCAACTGGGATATTCTACATCAGAGGGTGCTCTGAGACAGCAACATCTGCTGTGTGCTGTTTAAACTGTATTCAATAGGGACTGTGGACTTCGTTTTTTTGCCAGGTGAGGGAGTAAAGTTTTATTCAAACAATATTGTTACAGGACAAGTTTGTAAGGCCCTTACCTGCAGAAGTCCAAAGTGTGGATTGAGCCTGTCTGTCTCCTAGGAGATTTCTGAATAGAGCAGCAGCCTCCAACTCCCTGGCCAGCAAACCTTGTCTGAGGTAGCTGGGACCTTATATAGTCTGCTATTGTTTGGTACATGTGTACAATGTTTGATGGCTGTATCTGGTGTTTCTATTGGATTAGGGTTAGTGTCCTCATTGGTTGGGTATTTGAGGGTTCTGATTGGTTTCTGGGTCTGTGATTCAATCAATGTAGGATTGGGACTAGAGCTAGGGTTAGGACTTCTATTGGAAGTAGGGACTAGGGCTTCCTGTGTTATTGGTTGTTGGGACTAGGGTGGGACTAGCGCGGGACTAGGGCTAGGGTTAGGACTTTGATTGGAAGTAGCGATTAGGGCTTCTGGTGTGATTGGTTGCTGGACTAGGTGTGGGACTAAGAGTAGAGTTAGGCTTTCTATTGAAATTAGGGACTAGGGCTTCCTGTGCCATTGTTTTTTTGGAATTGGGTTGGGACTACTGGTAGGGCTAGGGCCTCTATTGGACATAATCAATCAATCACTGCATTTATATAGCGCACTACTCACCCGGAGGGTCTGAAGGCGCTATAGGCATAGAGATCATAGTTTTTAAAACTGATTGTTTGCTTGTAATAGGGCTAAGATTGGCTGGTTCCAGGTTTCAGCGGGATTGTTGTGATTGGATAGTGTTAGGGCTCACATTGGCTGGAGAGGTCACCTGATTACTAGGGCTATATAAAAGGCCAGGGTTAGGGCGTCTCAGCCAAGGGCGGAGAGGACAAGGACAGTTGCCTGTTCGAGCCTGGTCCAGGGCCAGAAATGCTGCCCATGTTCCCATTCAGTAATACCCACTCACAATTTATTTTCACTCTAGGTATGTGCCTATCTTTGTGCATTGTTTTGTAGAAACATGCAGAATAATAATGTTGTTAAAAAAAAAAAATAAAAAAAAAATTAATCTTTGGTCTCTATTTACTTGCTTCCATTTTGCATCCTTGTACCTTCCTGTTCTTGGATCTGTGTGTCTGTTACTTTTCACCTGAAAAAGCATATCCAATGCACTACCCTATTTCTCAACCTGAACCTTTAACAATGTAAACCTCTGGTTTAAACTCGACCCCCTCATAGTAAAAAAATTCCACCGAACTCGCATCCTGCTGCCACCTTGCTAACTCCAAACCTCCTGACTCCCCATGGTACGAACTCTTTCGCAATCACCTTCCCCCAAATCTCACTAGTAAAGCAAAGAAAATCTTCAAACACAGACTTCTCAGACAACATCCCGAGACTCTATTCGCTGACACCTACCACTGCATCTCTAGAGGGCAGATCAAAATGGACCTTATCTTTCATACAGACAGGCCGGACTTCTGGCACTCCACTCTAAACACACATCTCAATATCTCCAAAACCACCACCACTTCCTTCAGTTGCAAATTGACGACTTCCCTCCCGAACCCCCAGTCAAAGAACGGATATATCTCCATCACTATTTTCACGAACGGCACAGTCCTAATTCAGGCCAAAAACACTCACCTAGAGAGCTTCGATTCCTTCTTCCTCCCACTAAAAGAAGCCCCCTTGTCCTCACCAGGTCTCGGATTCACCTCAGCCTTTCTCTCAGATAAACAACCACGACAGGAGACGATTCAGATCCCCCATGCAGCTGCCCAGACATCCACCTTGGCTTCATCACGAGGCTCCCTTCGCAACTCCATTCCTCCTCTCTCCGCTCACTACCAGGTTATTAGACAGCCTCCAACCAGAGCCCCCCACTGTAACTCTTCCCATCTTCCCTCCACTTACCCTCCGTCAACCAGACAACCCGGACACCCAGGCTCCTCCTCACCTCCTCTGCTGTCTCCCATGATGGAATCCCATCCTCCAGCTCAGCCCACCCACAGCCCCCCGCCCCTGATTATCTCGGGATCTGGCACCATTCTCGAGGCAGCATTCCCAGTCCCGTCGAGTAGACTGCCTGCCCATCCATGCCCCTCCTCCACTCCTCTATCAACCCCCAATGGGGATCATCACCTTCCAGCTCAGCCCACCAACCCCCCTCCGTCCTCTCGTCACCTGGGTCCCATCACATGCCTTGAGGCAGCATTCTCCTCCCCATTTACTCCTACTACAGATTATCTAGGCAGCCCCTTCATAATAATCTTCCTGAACAGGACTCTCGTCCCTCTTTAAACCACCCTGACCCACCCTCAGTCAGCAGGGACATTACGGCCTCTGACACCCTTCTTCACCCCTTGATCCCTCCTCCCTTAGTCCCTTCCCCCCACCCAAGACCACTCCGGATTCAGACACCCATCACCCCTACATAGACAGCACGACGCAGCGCCTCTCCCTACTTGAAACCCAGTTGGAAATACTGGTTCGAGGCCTGAGTGAAATTCTCTCCTCCCTTACCCTTACCCGAAAGCCCTCACATTCACCCTCAGAGCAAAACGATCTCACCCATCCAAGCATAGATAAAGCAACACTCCACTCCGAGCCACACGTCCCACCCAGACCTAAATGTAAATGTAAATGTCATGGTACTTAGAGAGCGCACTGTCACCAGACGGTCACCTTGCGGTGTCGCCTATCCGGCTTCCTGGCGCTGATACTCATACCGCTGTGGAACCCCTCCTGGCTTTCCCTGTGAAGTGTCCACTCCTGGGCACCCCCAGGGTGAAGCCAGGCATCCTTAGCGCTGTTGGGGCCGGTGGGAGGCTAAGCAAGCTATTGCCCAGAGTTGCAGCGTGGGGCCCGTGATTGTAATAGGCACCGAGGCGATAATTAACAGGTCCAAGGAAATTGAGCCCGAGACCCCGCCGAGGCGGGAATCGAACCCTGGTCCCTGGCCAGAACTCTGCATCAGGGTCTGCTGCTCTAACCATTGAGCCACACTCCTCCAGAAAGTCGGTTCCCCTAGTAAAGGGAAGATCAGCTCCTTGGACACACTCTCTAGAACACCCTCCTCACTCTCCTCACAGATAATGATTCTCCCTGAGGCACCCCTAGACCTTATGCGGAACTTGTCCCCAAACTCCACGATCCAAGTAATCACGGGCTTCAGAAGCAAACACCCTCCCCCGAGAGCACCCAGACCCCCGTCCCACCTTGCCCTCCTGCCTAAAGCCCAACCGAACGAACACAGAGAAGAAACCCCCATCAACTGCATGCTCATAAACTGCAGATCAGCCTCTAAACATACATCCGAACTTTCAGAAGCCATTCTCTCCCATGACATACAGATAGCATTCATAACAGAAACCTGGCTCAACAACCTCTCCTACCCTATCATGGACATGTTAGTTTCCCCTGGTTTCACGATGATCAACAAGGACAGGCTAGGGAACAGAGGAGGGGGCATAGCAATCATCCACAAGAACAACATCGCCATCACAGAAATCTCCTCTTGCGCTTACAGCTCCTTTGAATGCCTCTCAGTCAACATCAAAACTCAGAATTCCAGACCCACACTCTGCCACCTTCTTTATCATCCCCCTGGCAATTCTTCAGAATTCACGGTTCACCTTTCAGACTTGATTGCCCACTGCGCTCTAGGCAACTCTAACTACATAATCCTGGGCGACCTCAATCTAAGGTGGAATGAAACCAAGAACCCACTCATTCAAACCTTAAACAACCTACTCCTAGTGAACAATCTGACTCAACATTGCCTAGAAGAAACTCACCACAAAGGAGCCATCCTTGACGCCATTATTGCTGAAAGCAAGACTATCACCATCGATCACATCCTCCCAGTCGACTGGTCCGACCATCACATAGTCCTCTTTCACATTAACCTTTCAATCCTGGACAATACAATTCTAAAACGAGACATTCCCAAACGGGTTAGGAACACAGCTCGAATTCCTTGAGCGGTCCTAGAAGAAAGAATCAGCGTGCTGCTCCCCTCTGCCACTGACCACCTCTCATCCAACAATATCACCTCTCTCTACTACACTAATTTGACGCTTACCCTTGACCAAATTGCTCCCATTAAACTAAAGAAAGCTAGGAATATTCCCTCTAGAACATGGTTCACCTCTGACATCAACGATGAAAGAAGGCTTTTAAGAGCCGCAGAAAAACATGGAGGAATGATCCCTCAACCCTCCACCGTGATCAACTCCAAGCAGCCCGCAGGATGTACAAAAATATCAAGAATAAAAAGTCAGCTTTCATCCGCTCTGCATTAGATAACGCAAAATATCGGCCTAAAGAGCTTTTCAACATCATCAAGAATCAGACCTCCAAACCTATACCCCCCTTAACTCAAGCATCCAAAGCTCGATGCGACAGCTTCGCAACCTTCTTAAACGACAAAATCGTCAAGATAGACCTAGCATTGGGCTTAACCCCCACCAACAGTGGTCATCATTCACTCCCATCCAGGAAGCAGAGATAGTCAATCTAATCTCCAAAGCCAAGCCCTCAGTACACACCCTGGACCAGCTACCGCCTCTTCTGACCAAAGACCTAAAGCGAGTCCTGGCTCCAATATGGTGTGAGATCATCAATAGCTCTTTGAGCTCTGGATCCATTCCAGACTGCCTCAAGGTATGGCAAGTCACACCACTTTTAAAGAAGCCAGGTCTAGACACAGAAAATTTAAACAATTACAGACCGATCTCGAACCTTCCTTTTTTGACTAAAATCATGGAAAGATGTGTCCTCCCTCAGCTAACCCTTCACCTTGAAAACATCAAACTTCTAGATCCCCTCCAATCGGGATTCAGAAAGGGATGCAGCACTGAATCTGCAATCCTCAACGTCATAGATGACCTACGCAAATCACTCGACTCGGATCAATGCTGCCTTCTCATCCTCCTAGACCTATCGGCTGCATTCGATACAGTCAACCACAATCTACTGCTAAGGGTCCTTCAAGAAAGAGCTGGTCTACAAGAGACAGTCCTTCAATGGTTTTCCTCCTTTCTTCACAACCGATCACAGAGAATAAAAATCAAAAACTTCGAATCTGACCTACACCCGGTCATCAGAGGTGTTCCTCAAGGGTCTGTACTCTCCCCACAGCTCTTCAACATGTATATCGAACCCCTCACCTCTCTACTCAGAAAATCCAACATCCCCTTTCACCTATATGCGGACGACACGCAGCTGTATCGGGAAACGACCTCAATTGAGGACATCCAGAGACTAAACAACACGCTCAAGGAGGTACAAGACTGGCTCTCAACCAATCACTTGAAACTGAACCCAGATAAAACAGAAATACTACTTATTTCCAACAAAGATGATAACCCTCAAATCATAGAATGGCTCAAAGCCATCGATGCCCTCAATGGTAACCTTTCCCTAGCAGACTCAGTGAAATCTCTAGGGATCACCCTAGACCCAAAACTCGACATGAAGAAACATATCTCAAGATCTGCTAAAAGTGCCTTTCTCAACCTTAAACTACTATACAAAATAAAACCTTTCCTCCCACCTAAGGACCTTCAACAAGCCACCCAGGCTCTAGTCCTCTCCAGAATAGACTATGGAATTGCGACCTTGACAGGGACAGCAAAATCCCACCTTGCCCCCTTGAAGACGACACTCAACGCAGCAGCAAGAATGGTCTCCGGAATTAAGAAATTTGAGCACATCTCTCCAGCCCTCAAAGAACTCAGATGGCTCCCAGTGGAGTTGCGAGCCAGTTTCAGAACAGCCAGCATCACGCACAAAGCCCTGCATACAGGTAAACCAGAATACCTGGCCGTCAAACTCAATAGGGCAGGCCAGTCCAGAAACCTCAGGAGCTCCAGCTCTCTACTGCTCATCCCGCCCAAATCGCGCAAGCACAGAACTACAGACAAATCTTTTGCTGGTAACGCTCCCAAAATCTGGAACTCCATTCCTCGCCACATTAGAACAATCTCCTCATTTTCAAAATTCAAGAGGCTCCTCAAAGACTTCTTCCTCGACCGTACTCGAGGGATCTGAGAGACCCTGGACTGCCCTCTATTCTGTCACTCCAGCTTTACAAAAATTCCGAGTCTGACAACAAGGTCGCAGACCAAGATATCTTCTGGATACATACATTCTATCAACAGATTCTGTATGTTTGAGTTTCAGTCTGCTCACTATGTTATTTGCTGTATATGTTGTGAAGCGCTCTGATACCCTTTGGTCCAGCTAGCGCTATACAAAACTACTAAAATAAAAAAATAAAAATAAAAATATATATATATTTATCACTTTCTTCTAATTTGGCATTTACAGTGCACTACCCTATTTCTCAGCCTATACTTCTCTTAAGAAATCTTCTAGCCATGACTCATCTCAAACTACTTTCTACTACTTTTTCCAATGCACTACCATATCTCTCACCCTATACATCTATCAATGTATCCTCTACATCCACTCTCTCATGTATCCCAAGCCCCATACCACTACTATGATCCCCAAAATAACCCCTTCTAGACTCTCTCCTACTCTATCCCTCCTTGCATCTTCAGACACCTCTTTTACTATACCGATCCCCAAAACAAACCTCTCTAAACTCTTCCCTACATTACTCTGCCGTACCGTAACTGAGGTCCTGCCGAAGCTCCACTTTCTGCCTGCTAACTTTCGCTGTACCGAGGGAGGACAAGTGCTGGTGTCCCGCTCTCCACTTGCCGCTGTATGCCATCAACAGCCGCCGAGTAGGGGAGAGCGAGTGGTGGAAAAAACTACCTTGCCCAGCAGCCCTTGGGAGAAACAGGTAGTCGTAGCCCTTAGCAGAGCGCCAGGCGGCGCATTCAAAACAGGCTCCACATCGGTGGAGCGGGGGATACATTACTCTGCCGTACCGTAACTGAGGACCTGCCGAAGCTCCACTTTCTGCCTGCTAACTTTCGCTGCACCGAGGGAGGACAAGTGCTGGTGTCCCGCTCTCCCCTCGCCGCTGTATGCCATCAACAGCCGCCGAGTAGGGGAGAGCGAGAGGTGGAAAAAACTACCTTGCCCAGCAGCCCTTGGGAGAAACCGGAAGTCGTAGCCCTTAGCAGCGCGCCAGGCGGCGCATTCAAAACAGGCTCCACATCGGTGGAGCGGGGGATACATTTCTGTAGTAGGGGATCTCTGTGTATAGTCATAATCTAGTGAATAGTCCCGCCCATGTGCGTGGACCCCGGAGCAATCAAAAATAATCTCTTAGAGTGTCGAAAAATGCAGAAATGCACAGACACTTAAGAGAGAATTAAAGACAGATAATGCAGCCTAAAAAAAGGCTACACTGTCCAGTACTTCAACTAGAAATTCCACCAAAAAAATCCACAAAACAGCAAAGTCTGTACAGATTTCCCTTGCTTAACAGCAAAAAACCCTCTGGAATGATAGAGAGAAGGACCTGGACAGACAAGCCCCATAGGCTGCCATTATGTGGCTCAGAACAGGATACTGTGCCTTTAAGAGAACTTTCCAGAACTTCACAGTATCCCAGAATGCACTGCAGGTCCCAATTACTTTCAGTTCTTTTTTCCGGCTCCTGCAAGCAAGACCCTGGAGCATTGAGCTCTCCCTTTTCAAGGGTTTATTGGTGTTTTTTCACTGTAAATTCATTTTGAGTGCTTTCAAAGTACTTGTAGGCTTTTCTTCTTGGTTTTTTGCACTCTTTTGATGTCAAATATGCCTGCATTATTTGACAAATGCCCGGAGTGCTCCAGGAAGAAGGCTAAGTCAGACCCTCATGAGGTGTGTATCCTCTGCCTGCCCTCTTCCCATATTCCAGAGGAGTGTGAGATCTGTCAAGGCTTCTCTGGCAGGACCCTGAAGGAAAGGATGAAGATCAGGCTTCAGGGCCTCGAGGAAAGGAGGCTGAAGGCGCAAGGTGGGTCTGGAGGGGCTTCATCTGCCCATGCTGAGGCCTCTGGGGGGCTCCCCAGGGGCAGGAAGTCCAGCAAACGTCCACTGTCTCCGTCTGGGTCGGTAGCACTGACCACGACGTCGAGAGGGAGGTCCACGGCCAGCTCCCGGTCTCCCCAGGGCTCTGGGTCGAGAAAACGTTGCCCGTCGACGTCGAGGACCTTACACAGGCCGCCGTCGAACCCAGTGCCGATTTCGTCGTCGTCGTCTTCGGCGTCGACGTCGAGTGATCGGCGTCGACGGGCCCGGCGTCGGCGCTCGCCGGCGAGGCGACACCGCCGATCGCCGTTGACGAGCGTGTCGTTGTCGAGGGGATCCTCGTCGTCGAGGCCGCCGTCAAAGCGGAAGAGGTCGCCGTCGAGGCGGAAGAGTTCTCCGGCGAAGAAGAAGTCGACGTCGAGGCGGTCGAGGTCGCCGTCGAGGCGGACAAGGTCGCCGTCGATTAGATCGAAGAGGTCGACGTCGAGGCGGTCGAGGTCGCCGTCGAGGCGCGACAGATCGCCGTCGAGACATAAGGAATCGTCGTCGAGATGGTCTGGCTCGACGTCGAGGCATAGAAGCCGTTCGACGCCGAAGCATGGAAGGCGGTCGATGCCGAAGGGGCGCTCGCGTCGAGGGATCCACGTTCGACTCCTGGTCACCGTTCTTCGGCGTCGAGGGGGCGTGATGACAGGCCTAGGACTGTGGGGGGCTCCCCTCAGTCCGGAAAGGATGGCGGGTCGCCGGGATCGGCGTACTCAGAGGTGTATACCCCGAAGAAGGCCGTTCCACCTCCTCCTCCGTTGCCAAGAGGTCTACCTCCGAGGGCTCCAACCCCTCCTCCGTTGCCTCCTCTGCCTCCACTTCCAACAGGACCTAGGACCCCTGTGCCGGACAAGCCGCCACCGGTCCCTCCGAGGTCGGTCTCCTTGCCCAGGCTTCCGACCCCTCCCAAGAAGACTCCTAAATCTAAGGAACCACCCAAGCCCAAGACGTCCGCCCCGGGGAAACCGGCAGAACGTCCCAGACCTAGGAGGTCACGGTCGCGCTCCAGACGGAGAGACAGGTCGAGGAGCAGACGCATGTCCTCCACCAGATCTAGACATCGCCACAGGAGGCATAGGTCCAGATCACGTACAGCATCATCTAGGACCCATTCCTATTCACCTACTCTATCGGATTCTCCGGAGACTAGGGTGTCCCCGGTTGACGACATTGGCACGTTCCAGGAGGTGCTCCTGAGGGGGGCTGGGAAGTTGGGTATCACAGTGACGGCTCCTACACCTACGACGTCCGTAATATTTGAGACGCTTCACAAGAAGCACCTGTCTCGCCCTCTTCTACCGTTGGTCCCAGGACTGGTCGAACCGGCGGAAGTGCTGTTCCTTACACCGGCGGTGGTGAAGGCTGCTCCTTCAAGACTCCTGAAAAAGTACCGTGCTCCTGACTCTGACCCGGCCTTCTTACGTGTGGACCCGGTGCCCGACTCGGTGATAGTGAAAGCGGCCAGGAAGTTGCATTCTACCTCCCCGTCCTCCACAGTGCCACCAGATAAAGAGAGCCGCTGGATTGATTCGGCTGGTAGGAAAGCATGTGGGACTTCTTCCACCACTATGAAAGCCTCCAGCATTTCGGCTTTGTTGGGGCGGTACTACCGTGCGCTGTGGGACTCCATGGAACAGTTCGCGGACTTGGTTCCGCGCGACAGGAAGGAGGACTTCATGGAAATTGTCTCGGAAGGGATGCTGGTTTCCAACCAGGCCATCAGTGCCTCTGCGGACATAGCACTGTTGGCCGCACATGGCTACTGTCACGGGGTCAACCAGCGCCGCCATGCTTGGCTCAGGCATACGTCGCTAAAACCTGAGGCGCAACAGCGGGTGGCCAATCTGCCGTTTTCCGGTGACACACTCTTCGGGAAACATGCCGACGACGAAATGGCACCGATGAAGGCCGAGGCTGAAACTCTGACGGCTGTGGGTCTGGGGAAACCCAAGGACAAAAAGCCCTACCGCCAGTTCCAACGGCGGTTCGGCTCACAGGGGAAAGGAAGAGGACAGTCTTCTGGGCAACAGCAGCAGCAACAACAGCAGCAGTTTCGAAGACCCTTCCAAAAACGCCAGAGGGGTAGAGGTGGACAGCAGTCCTCTACCGCGAACAAGGGCCCGGCTGGGTCTCGACCCTGAGCGGTTACTTCCCCTTCATCCGTTACCCGCTCCGGTGGGGGGAAGCGTTCAATTTTTTCTGGCAGAGTGGAGAAAAATTACTCAGGACAAGTGGGTGCTGAATATTGTTTGCAATGGATACAGTCTTCGGTTCACCAGCCCGCCTCCATCGATTCCTCCGGTCAGCTCGCAGTATCAACTGCGCGAGCTCTAGGCGGAGGCTGATATTCTGTTAAGGAAAAGGGCAATAGAAGATGTACCTCTGTCTCAAAGAGGAAGAGGTCTGTACTCCCGGTTCTTTCTGGTCTGCAAGAAGGACAAGAACGAGTTCAGGCCTATTCTGGACTTGCGACAGGCAAACAAGTGGATTCGCAGAGAAAGGTTTCGCATGCTGTCATTGCATCAGATTTATCCTCAGCTGCAACAGGGGGACTGGCTTTGCGCCATAGACCTACAGGATGCATACTTCCATGTGCCCATTGCACACAAACACAGGAAGTTCCTGCGATTTCAAGTCGGCACCAATCACTATCAGTACACGGTACTTCAGTTCGGGCTGAAGTCTGCGCCCAGGACATTCTCGAAGTGCATGGCAGTGGTAGCGGCACACCTACGGAAGAACAAGGTGTTTGTCTACCCGTACCTGGACGATTGGTTGATCAAGGCCTCCTCCTTCTCGGAAGCTCAGGCACATTTCCAGAGGACGTGCGTTCTTTTGAGCAAGCTGTGGTTGCACATCAACATGTCCAAGTCTGTCCCAACTCCGGTCCAGTGCATTCAGTACTTGGGAGCCTCCATCAATACGCTGTCAGCAAGCGTGTCTCCTTCGGAGGAACAACGATTATCACTCCTTCGAAAGGCTCAGGCTCTCATGTCCACTCCATCTACGACAGTGAGGACGGTGTCTTCTCTGCTGGGGTCGATGGCCTCTTGTATCTTCCTGACGCCACATGCGCGGCTGCACATGAGACCGCTGCAGGAGTGCTTGGAGGATCAGTGGGACCAGAGGAGAGGATCTTGGGACGACAAAATACGACTGTCTCTACATGCTCTTCAGTCTCTGAAGTGGTGGTGTTCAGCGGAGAATCTCTTCAGAGGGGTTCCCTTCCACAAGGACATTCCCACACAGACTATCATGACGGATGCTTCTCTCCAGGGATGGGGAGCGCACTCCGGAGACCTACAGATTCAAGGGACGTGGTCCCCGACGGAGTCCACGTACCACATCAATTTCCTGGAACTCAGAGCTGTTCACTTGGCACTGAAGGCTTTTCACCCGTCCTTCCAGACCAACTCTCTGCTTGTACAGACGGACAATACGACCACGATGTATTACCTCAACAAGCAGGGGGGCTCGAGATCACGCACCCTGTCACAGGAGGCGCAGGCGATCTGGCACTGGCTTCTGGCCCGAGGACTGACGATAACGGCCACCCATCTGCCAGGTGTGCAGAATGTTCAGGCAGACGTACTTAGCAGACTGATTCAGGAAACCCACGAATGGGTCATAAACGACGAAGTACTAGGAGAAGTCTTCGCAAGGTGGGGAACTCCAGACGTGGATCTGTTCGCCAACGCCGAAAACAGCAAATGCCGAGACTTCGCCTCCAGGTACTACCAGCCGGGGACGCTGGGGAACGCGTTATGGATCGACTGGTCGAACAGCTTTCTGTACGCTTTTCCACCCATTCCCCTGATTCCAACGGTTCTCATCAAGCTGACCCAGTCCCGGGCGCGGATGATACTGATTGCCCCGGAATGGCCCAGACAGTGGTGGTTCACGGACCTGCTTCACCGGTCTCTCCTTCCTCACATGCGGCTGCCGTGCAGGCCGGACCTTCTCACGAAGTTCGGGGGCGGATGTTGCACCCCAACCTCTCGTCTTTGAGTTTGGCGGCATGGCTCCTGAGATAGTACAATATGGCCATCTGAATCTCCCAGAGGATTGCATGGACATACTGAAGGAGGCTAAGCGACCTTCCACTAGGACTTCTTATGCTTACAAGTGGAAGAGGTTTTGCATCTGGTGCAAGTCCAAGAACTATGACCCAACGACATGTAAGGAAGATGTCATCCTTCCATATCTACTATATCTGGCGCAGTCTGGCCTTAATGTCCATTCCATTAAGGTTCATCTGGCTGCTTTGACTGCCTACAGGAAATGCCCTTCACAGAGTTCCTTCTTCCAGATCCCTGTGATCAAAGACTTTCTGGAAGGCTTGAAGAAAGTATTCCCTCCTGTCAGGCTTCCTTCGCCTTCATGGGACTTGAATGTGGTGCTGTCCAGGTTGATGAAGGAGCCTTTTGAACCTATTCATAAGGCTTCGCTGCAGCACCTGTCCTGGAAGGCGGCGTTCCTCGTGGCCATTACATCGGCCCGCAGGGTGAGTGAAATTCAGGCGTTGTGTTGCCAAGAACCTTATACTGTATTTCATGCTGCTAAGGTTGTTATGCGTACTCACCCTAAGTTTCTTCCCAAGGTTATTTCTGATTTTCATATCAACCAGACTATAACTTTACCTACGTTCTTTCGGAATCCTTCATCTCCAGCGGAAAGGTCTTTGCATTCCCTGGATGTTAGGAGGGTGCTGAAATTTTATCTGGATAAAACCAAAGAGATTCGTAGGTCAGACCAATTGTTCATCAATTATGGATCAGTCAGGACAGGTCTTGCTACCTCTAAACAGTCCATCTCGAGGTGGATTGTGTCCTGCATACAATTGTGTTACCACAAAGCTAATAAGACCTTAGGGGAGAAACCTAAGGCTCATTCCACCAGGGGCAAAGCTGCCACGACGGCTTTGCTTCATAACGTGCCTATTGCTGAAATCTGCAAGGCGGCCACTTGGAAGTCAGTTCATACCTTTGCTAAGCACTACTGCCCGGACTCTGATGCCAGGGCAGACGCTCAGGTTGGGCAGGCTTCGCTGTGATATTTGTTCGCACAATAGTGGTTTTATTTCTCGTTTCTCCACCGCCGCTTTGGTGTGGGGATGGGCTTGCCATTCTATTCACTAGATTATGACTATACACAGAGATCCCCTACTACAGAAGGAGTAGTTTCTGTCCTGTAACTCCAGTTCTGTAGTAGGGGTATCTCTGTTATAGTCATAAGCGCCCGCCCTCCTCCCCGGTGGAGAGAGATATTCATGTTCGGAATGCTACAGGTCTGGCGTGTTACGCCTTCAAAAAGAACTGAAAGTAATTGGGACCTGCAGTGCATTCTGGGATACTGTGAAGTTCTGGAAAGTTCTCTTAAAGGCACAGTATCCTGTTCTGAGCCACAAAATGGCAGCCTATGGGGCTTGTCTGTCCAGGTCCTTCTCTATATCATTCCAGAGGGTTTTTTGTTGTTAAGCAAGGGAAATCTGTACAGACTTTGCTGTTTTGTGGATTTTTTTGGTGGAACTTCTAGTTGAAGTACTGGACAGTGTAGCCTTTTTTTAGGCTGCATTATCTGTCTTTAAATTCTCTCTTAAGTGTCTGTGCATTTCTGCATTTTTCGACACTCTAAGAGATTATTTTTGATTGCTCCGGGGTCCACGCACATGGGCGGGACTATTCACTAGATTATGACTATAACAGAGATACCCCTACTACAGAACTGGAGTTACAGGACAGAAACTACTCCTACTCTGCCGTACCGTAACTGAGGACCTGCCGAAGGAGGACAAGTGCTGGTGTCCCGCTCTCCCCTCGCCCCTGTATGCCATCAACAGCCGCCGAGTAGGGGAGAGCGAGAGGTGGAAAAAACTACCTTGCCCAGCAGCCCTTGGGAGAAACCGGAAGTCGTAGCCCTTAGCAGCGCGCCAGGCGGCACATTCAAAACAGGCTCCACATCGGTGGAGCGGGGGATACATTACTCTGCCGTACGGTAACTGAGGACCTGCCGAAGCTCCACTTTCTGCCTGCTAACTTTCGCTGTACCGAGGGAGGACAAGTGCTGGTGTCCCGCTCTCCCCTCGCCGCTGTATGCCATCAACAGCCGCCGAGTTGGGGAGAGCGAGAGGTGAAAAAACTACCTTGCCCAGCAGCCCTTGGGAGAAACCGGAAGTCGTAGCCCTTAGCAGCGCGCCAGGCGGCGCATTCAAAACAGGCTCCACATCGGTGGAGCGGGGGATACATTACTCTGCCGTACCGTAACTGAGGACCTGCCGAAGCTCCACTTTCTGCCTGCTAACTTTCGCTGTACCGAGGGAGGACAAGTGCTGGTGTCCCGCTCTCCCCTCGCCGCTGTATGCCATCAACAGCCGCCGAGTAGGGGAGAGCGAGAGGTGGAAAAAACTACCTTGCCCAGCAGCCCTTGGGAGAAACCGGAAGTCGTAGCTCTTAGCAGCGCGCCAGGCGGCGCATTCAAAACAGGCTCCACATCGGTGGAGCGGGGGATACATTACTCTGCCGTACCGTAACTGAGGACCTGCCGAAGCTCCACTTTCTCCCTGCTAACTTTCGCTGTACCGAGGGAGGACAAGTGCTGGTGTCCCGCTCTCCCCTCGCCGCTGTATGCCATCAACAGCCGCCGAGTAGGGGAGAGCGAGAGGTGGAAAAAACTACCTTGCCCAGCAGCCCTTGGGAGAAACCGGAAGTCGTAGCCCTTAGCAGCGCGCCAGGCGGCGCATTCAAAACAGGCTCCACACCCGCGTCGCAGGACGCCGGGCGAAGCCCGGGCCAAGGGCGGGCCCGTCCTATCCCGTCACAGACCGGAAGAGACTAGACTGGGCCCCCCCATCTAACAGCTCACATAAGGTAACCTTTTCACGACACCCATTAATTTGATAGCTTGTCTCCATAATAACAAAAATAAATACACGCTATCGGCGTTGGCCAGTCTGTCTTCACTTGTAACTAGCTCGACTACCATCCTCTCCCATAAAACAACAATAATGTCGCAGAGGGGCTCTAGAAGTAAAACGCTTCAAAACATGGCTAAATCTGTTGGGCCAATCGATCAATTCATTACTAAAGTCAATCAAACCATCGATCAAACTGTAATGCTGCTAGATCGTAGAGTATCCTATGAACTGGAACAAGCAAGACGCTCGTCATTGGGACCCTTGACATTAGCGCAAACACCAATAACCCATTCAGAAAAAGTACCCGCCCTGGAAACATGTGCGGATATTCATGGTATTCCAAACTTAGTCGACCTGTCAGCGTCTTTGTCATTATTGGACTCGCAACTGACCCAGGCGCTTGAACAAACGCCTGATATCTTTGCAAGTCCACCTCTGCAGGACAATGATCCTATTCAGAACGAACAAAGGGGGATAAGGGAGGGAGCAATCCCGAAACGCAAGAAAACAAGTAAAAAAAACACCGAAGATTCTACAAACTCTAACACGAATAAATTACAACATAAGCCACGCCCCAAGAATCAGAGAGAGACTAATAAAACTAATGAGCAAAACCAGGATAATAACAACTTAAACGAAGTAACAGCAGACAATAGTAGCACCAATCCTCATCTCATTGTGGTGGATAACAGTATGAATGAAAGTAACGACAATAACGCTCACAAGGAAAATCCAGATTCGAATTCAGAAAAAGGAAATAAAACAAACGAGATAGACCAACACCTGATGACACGGATAGCTGACATAATAAAACATCAGTTACAACCAATCCAAAAAAGTTTGGAAGTTATCGAGAAACAAATAGCAGTTCTAGTCGCCATTTCGAAAAACCCGCAAACTCAAGAAATCAAGGGCTGTCAAACATGGGAAGGACCAAAACCTATAACTAGCAACACTAAGTCAGGACAATCATCTAATAATGTCATGATCACAACAAATAGCCTTACCACTAGGGGAGGAGAAACTGTAAACAATTCAACTAACCTACCTGCCACTTCAAAAACCAAGTCCCCCCAAAAACCCCCTAAGAAGGTCCCAGATTTACAGAAAAACCCTCCTCCCCCAATAAACATTCCCCCAGGCCACTTCTAACAAATATTCCCCACCATGAACAGCCACAGAGGCATAATACTCAGGTAGAACGGACAAAGAAGAGATGGACTAAACCAATAAACCTCCCACCTGAAGCAACGCCATTTGTGGCTATTCTAACAGGGGTCCCCGAACTAAGTCATGATACAGATGAACCAACTTGGTCCTTATTAAACAAAATTCGTCATTGGCTGAACATCAACCGACCAAACCAGAACAATCATGTCACTAGAATCACCACAGCAAGAAGGGTTTCATGGATAGGCTACCAACAAAAAACAATCCCGGGCGACTGTGTAATAGTTAACTTTGAAAACCCTCGGGCAGTGGACTATATCTGTTCCTGGGACACAGTAGATAGGAACGGAGGTATAAACATCAAACGTCTATCCTTTTTTTATCCCCCGCTATGCCATTATTCCGAAGGCCCAAACTGGTCCTCAAATTGGTCCTGGAACCAGCCAGAGCATGGACAAAGAGGCTGGAACCAGGGCGATTGGGGACACGAAAATAAGCAAAGGGGCTGGACTCAGGGAGAATGGGGGCACGAAAACAAAGATTGGGGTGATTGGAACATCAATGGCAGGAGGGCACAACAACAACCATATAGGGAACCTTGGGGTGGAATACCAACTTTTAATAGTTATAGCTGTCTAGAGATGGTTGATTGACCACCATCACAAAAGGAGCATGACATGATTAGCCCATTAAGTATCAGAGACTCAGCCACAAAAATACTAGAGCACCCCACAAACATTATTTTCAACAAAGATCCCCCTACACCAGTTAAATGGCCAAATGGATCAAATATGACAAATATGACAATTAAACATCAAATCATGGCAGATTCAATACAAGAGCTCCTTTTTTCTCCCGAGGACCCCGCTGGTATTCTCTCTCCCTTACAAAGTGGCATAGAGGCTCGGGAAACCGCTCCAAAATCGACTTGTGAATCACAGCCAAGTCATACTGAAGAAATCAGCACTCAGAACACGATACCAATTGCTGCAAGTTCAAATTCTGAAATAAGGCTACTATTCTGGAATGTGGCGGGTTTAGCTACAAAACACTCTGAAAATAGTTTCCTTCATTTGGCAAACTCAAGTAATATAATTTGCCTTCAGGAAACTTGGCTCAACGACCCAATCCATCTCTTGGGCTATAAAACATACTTCTCACCAGCTATAAGATCCAATGCAGGTCGGAGTAAAGGAGGCCTAACAACATATATTTCGAATCTCTGGCCTTGTCGCGAAGTAACCCCTGTAATATTAGAGCAGAACTACCAGCTTATCAATCTGCGTGGAATCAGACAAGAGGTCTATACCATCATTAACTTTTATAACAACATGACTTCACTTGAATCAACCAGGGTTTTAAGCAAAATTTTCCATCTAGTACACGATCTCACAATAAAATATGCAAAGGACTCCCACACAGTAATTTGGGGAGGAGACTTTAATCTCCATTTATGTAACAAAAGCGATACACCCATCTGCGGTATCATGGACGAAGATGGGAATTGCCTAACTCACTTTACTCATACACTTGAGGGTAATAACATACAGACCATGATGACAGGATTGGACATGGGGTTTGCCAATAAGATAAAAACACCTGCAACTGAATTTGTTCCAACCTTTCACGGCGGAGGCCTTAAAAGTTTGATAGATTATATCTTAGTGACCACCAACAAAGTCGCAAACATCAAGACTTTTAAAGTGCATAACAATGTACTTAGCGACCATTCCCCTATCAGCATGACACTTCAGGAACCTAAATTGCAGAATAGGGGAGATAGGGCACAGCTAAGTTTGTTACACCAGCAATCACTAACACTGGACAGGCTAAACGGCTTCGCACTAAAATGGGGCAAAATAGATCAGGATGCCACAATCACAAAGATAGTAAAATCATGTATAAGTGAGATAGAAAGATGCTTAGACCCCTCTACAACTCCAACTGAGATCCTGACTAACTATGGTGATATTGTGGAAAATATCAGGAAAGAATTAACCAGGTCCCGTATACAAAATAAGACTACTAGAAAGGGATGGTTCAGTACAGAATGTACAAAAGCCTATACCAACCTAAAGAAAGCCTTAGCGAAAACAGGAAGAGATAGAGAGGAGGTGACAAAATTAAGGAAGGTTTATGCGCTCGCAATCCGAAAAAGGAAAAAGGATTTACAAGCAAATTTATGGGTTCAACTGCAGAGAAGTAGTATTTTAAAGGATAGTACTGCTTTTTGGCAGATAGTGAAATCTCCTTTCCTAACAGAAAAAGCAGAGGTACCATCTCTAGACGTCGCAATAAACGCAGGGGAATGGGTGCAACACTTTGCTGGGGTTTTTAGTGGGGAAAAAGTTCCAGGATTAGAACATCTGGATTTGCTCATGCCGGTGAAATACCCACTAGCCCTCCATTTTACACTGGATGAAACGAAGAAGGCTATAAAAACTGCAAAACCAGGAAAAGCACCAGGCCCGGACTCAGTACCTATGGACCTTTTTAAATATATCCCAGATCTGTGGTCCCCATTACTCACCAACATACTGAACGCGGCAAAGGAGACCGGTCTGCTCGACTCCTGGTCAACTTCGATACTGGTCCCCATTTTCAAGAAGGGAAATAGAGATAGCCCCGCCTGTTACCGTCCCATCTCACTCCTGGACTCGCTCGGAAAGATGGCAGGGCGCATTCTACTCGACCGTCTCCAGGAGTGGTCGATCGATCATGGGGCAATTTCGGATCTACAATACGGGTTTAGGGCGGGACTGAGTACGGTGGACCAGGCCCTAAACCTGACTCTACTGGCCGGAAAGTACGTAGACGCAAAACGCTCTTCTTTACACATGGTATACGTGGACCTTACAGCAGCGTTCGACTGTGTTGAACACTCAAAATTATGGACAATCATGCTGCAAATGGGTATTGACCCACCAATAGTTGATTTCCTTCGTGAACTATACACAGGGGCAACAGGAAGAGTGAGATTTGGGACTGGTGGACAGCTAACTGACAGCTTTTTAATAGAGAAGGGGGTGTGACAAGGATGCGTGCTGGCCCCTTTCTATTTACTTTGTACACCAACGGGCTAGAGGCCACAATGTTAGAGGGAGCAAAAGATCTTCCAGCAGCCGGTCGTCGGCAGATACCAGCTCTACTATATGCCGACGACGCGGTAATTCTAGCCCGAACCCCAGTCCAGCTCCAACGGGTTTTGAATAAGTACTGTTCATTTATGGCTAGCCTGAGTCTCAGAGTAAACATAAAAAAGACTTACGTGATGCATGCTGGCATAAAACGAAAAAAAAAACAAGAAAATCTACGTGGATAACTCACCTCTTGAAAGAATGGACACATATCCCTATTTAGGGATCCTAATCGATGAGGCATTCAAGTGGAGGGAAGCCATCAATTCCCGTAAACTGGCCTTTTTAAGAGCCGTTGGCGCACTGAAGGCTTTTGCACTTCGGTTAGATAAAAGACCTCCAACTGAAATGATAAAAATATACAACGCAAAATGTCTCAGTATTGAACTTATGGAGCAGGGGTCTGGGGTGGGGCAAATGTAGATCAGCTCCAAAAAGTCGAAAACTCTTTTCTAAGGTTCTTGCTGGCAGTTCCAAACAGTACCACAACATATGGCTGTCACCTTGAACTTGGTCTGGATTATGTTTCAGACATTATCAAAATCCAACCTATCATGTTGTGGCGAAGGATCTGGGCGACAGAGCAATGTCATTTCACGAGAACAATTGTCCTAGATTGCATGAAACTCGAGAACATGAGAAAGATTAGATGGCTGGCCTACGTCAAAACATTTCTTACGGACATTGGATACGCAAGATTTTTTGATGAGCCCCCCTCAGTAATAGACCTCCCAAAAAAAGACCTAAAAACACTTTGTCTGTCTCATCTGTCTCAAATGCGATTGTTGAGTGAAATAGGGAAACCATCTGTACAGCAATGTTTATTAATACAATTTGTCCCCACCATTCAACCGTACCTACAGTATAATTTAAGTCATTATGGAATATTTTTGTTGACCCGTTTTATGTTTAACATATTTCACCGTATGATTTCATTCCCTGATCAAAATGACTGGTCTCCCAATCGTTCCTCTTGCCCTTGTGATTCAACGTCCCCGCAATCCACTATTCATGTTCTTTTTTTCTGTAAATTTTATGTGTTACCACGTAGGCAGTTGATAGTACCACTTTTGAAGGTTTTGAAGATCCGTCAATGCCGCCCGGCCTACCTGGCCCTACAGTTTCTGGAAAACGAACTTATGGCAAAATCTATAGTACATTTTCTCAAATTCTGTGTCAGGCATCGAACCAACCTATGAAATGTGGACTGAATTGAGTTCGTGTAAAAGAAGATTGGTAAAAATAGTTTTTTAAATATTTTGAAAATAAGAAAAATGTGAATTTTTATCCTTTTTAACATGTTTTTTATGAACTTTTATGGTCTTTCAAAAATAATGGAAAACCGAATAAAGATGATTTGATTTGAACTCTTCCCTCTGACTCTTCCCCTCCAAAACCCCTTTTTACTCATCCAAAAGCCTCCTCCTACTGCTATGACCTAAGAAAGAAATTAAAATAAATAAATAAAGTTCATCACTCTTCTATCCTCCACTATTCTTTTCAATCAAAATAACAGACTAACAGGTTCACTTCTCAAATTCCATATTCCACTGTACTAACTCACCACTAATCCTTTATGATTTACAGAGTAGCGTACTACTCACCAATATAGCGTTTCAACACCCCATCAGGGTTACAAGCGCTATATAAATGCAAACCTTTTTTCCCTTTTATACCCCTCCCCAACCCTTCTCAATCCATATAACTGACTAAGATATCCACCACTCAAATTAATTCCATGTTTCACCATACTAATTCAACACTAATCCTTATGGGTTCCAGAGTAGCGTGGTACTCACCAAAAAAGAGCTTCAAAACCCCATCAGGAGTAGCAAGCGCTATATAAATAACAAACCTCTTTCCCTCTTCTATCCCGCCACCTACCCTTCTCTACCCAAATATCTGAATAACGTATCCACCACTCAAATAACTTCATATTTCACAATACTAATTTTAAACACTAATCCTTTATAGGTTCCGGGGTAGCATGCTACTCACCAGAAAAGCGCTACAACACCCATCAGGGGTAACAGGTGCTATATGAATGCAAACAGTTCTTCCACTTCTATCCCTCCGCTATCCTTCTCACTGCAAATAACTGACTAATATGAACTACTCAAATTACTTTCATATTTCACCATACTAATTCACCACTAATCCTTTATGGGTTTCTAGAGTAGCGTGCTTCAACACCCCATCAGGGGCAACAAGCACTATATAAATACAAACCTTTTTTCCTCTGCTATCCTTCCGAATCCAGATAGCTGACTAACCTATCCACCACTTAAAATGTACTTGCATGTTCCACTATACTAATTCAACACGAATCCTCTATGGGTCCCGGAGTAGCATGCTACTTGCCGAAAAAAGTGTTTCGACGCTTCGTCACGGTTAGTAAGTGCTATGCAAATACAATACAATACAATAGGTTAAGGAAATGGATTGGGCAATTTTCTTTATGATTCAAAGCGTATAGAATGAAGCAGAAATAACCTTGCTAACTTGATCTCTAAAGGTAAGGTTCTCGTCGACTGTAACACCTAGGCTTTTTACCTTCTTAATATGCATAGGGAGGGTCCCTAAATCATGAGGCCACCAAGAAAAGGACCGGAAAGAAACCTTATTACCAAACAAGATGACTTTGGTCTTAGAAGACTTCAATTTAAGACCGTTGTCATTAATCCAATTGTTGACTTTGCTCATGCAGTTTAGAAAAAACTCACACACATTAAGGTTACTGTTAGACAGCAAGACCAAAATCTGGGTGTCGTTGGTGTAGGATACCAACGAGAACACAAAAGATTTAATCAAGATGGCCAGGGGTGTAAGATAATGGTTAAACAGAGTCAGGCTCAACCATGAGCCGTGAGGGACCCCGCAGGCCAGGCAAAGGGGGCTCAGATGTAAACTCCTTGAGGGTAACCGATTGAACACGATCAGAAAGGAAGGAACAGAGCAAGGCCAAGTCTACATCTTTGATCCCAGATGCTGCGGACAAATCAAGTAAGATAAGGGCTGCACGGCCGCCCCTATCTAGTGTTGACCTAATTTCGATTAGCGCCGTTTCGGTGTTGTGACCACTTTTGAATTCAAACTGTGCCTAATAGATGATTGTTCTCTATGAAAGAAGTCATTTGCACGTTCATGGCCTTCTCCACCATCTTGGCTGGAAGAGGAAGCCGGGAGATGGGCCGATAGCTGTTTGGGTCTAACGGATTTAAATTAGGCTTTTTTATTAGTGGGAGAACTGAGGCCGATTTTCACTATTTAGGAAAGTGTCCTGAGGTGAACATGGCAATAAAACTCTTAGTCAGGTGAAAGGCCACAATGTCAGGTGCAAGTTGGACCGTTGCTGGTGGACATGGGTCCAAAGGGGATCCTGATTTAGTGGCCAGGATACCCTGGTTTACCTGTTCTACTGTGAGGTGATTAAATTCCCCAAATGTATTTTTTTCTGAGATCAGAGGTGAGGTGGCGTTACCCATAAGACGAATACAGTTGTTGTGGAAAACGTATTGAAAATTCCCTCCACTTCTTCTGAGAGAATTTAGCAATTGAGTTGCAGAAACCCTGTCTGCATCCTGCAGAGTTACTAGTCGGCATTATAGTAAGTTTAGTAGCGGTCTGAAAAAGTTATTTAGTGGAGTTTCTAGCCATTTCAATTTGTTTAATAAAAAAAATAGATTTTTCTTTCAGTGAGAGGTTTTTATATTGTGTAATGCAGTGTTTGTATTTCTCTATTTCCAGCATCTTATAGTTCTCCCTCCATTTGCGTTCCTGCCTATGACATACCTTATCTTTAGGCCCTCAGTGTGTCATTAAACCAGGAAGCAGACGGTTTGCTTCTCTTATGTGTTCTGCTTTTGGCAGGTGCAAGAGTGTTACCTGCAGACTTCAGCCAGTCTGAATAGTTCATGGACAGTTGGACTAGGTCATCTGTCCTTTCTGGTTGAGTCCCGGCGTCATCTGTCCTTTCTGGTTGAGTCCCGGCTTGAAGAAGATTAAACTCAGAGGCCTGAATTGTGTCTATACGGAGGGTCATAAGGGCCGTTTTCCCAGCATGCATTTCAGGAGCTGGAAGAAGGGCCATAACGATCATTAATGTAGCATGAGCTGTTCACTGCACCCCAGCTATGACTATCTTTTACTATCCAGCTGTGATCTCTGGGGGGGGCGTCTATTTGCATAGTAACCTTGTTACGTCAATGGGGCTGGGGTGCTGCTCTGCCCCCTGCGTGTTGCCGGCTTTGGAAAGTATGGCTCATCACACCGGCTCCTTGGCCTTCAGACCTTGAGGGCCCGCTGAGAGCCCGTGGGCGGCACAGATTACCTGGCATCCGCCCTCCCGGGCACCTGCATTCGGCAGCAGGTAACTCAAGCCTGCTCAAGGGCACAGGCAGCTGTGTTTTGATCCAGGCCTTTATATCATAATCTCTTATGCTGCTATAGAAGCTTTTCTTTTCCGACTCTGGGTATTTTCGGAGCTGTGACATTTATATTAATTCTGATATCAAGTGGGCGGGGCCTCAGGACAAGCCTCTGAACAAGCCCAACCTCAGCAGAGCTGCTGTTCTTCTGTCACGGTGGCGAGTGAGGAATGTTGGGTAAAGGTCATTCATTGCGAATGACTGTAGTGTTGCTAATGCGCAAGCCTGGTTTTTAATTCAGCGTGGTAGCGGTCTGGCGATGCAGGGGGCTGTAGAAAACCGCAAAATAAATAAATAAATGCATAGCAAATTATTGCTGAACTTAGTTTAACCTTGTGTTCGACACCATCTTTGAAGTAGTGTTAAAAGCAGGTGCACCTTAAAAGAAGATACGCCCAAGTGGGCAAACTACCTGCAAGCATAAACACACTGAAGAAAATCAAGAAGGCACTGTGGCCTGGACTCTGAAGCATAATGAATCCATCCTAGAGGAACACACCAACCTGCAACAATTTAACAATGTCTTGGGGACACAACCTTTCAAGGAGACTTCCAGCATCAGCCCAACCACTGCTGGACCTGCCCTGTTAAAAAGAGACCGGACAACCCCACATAGCAGTGTAGATGAGGGCAGACGTCATGTGGCCAATCCCAGAGGAGACTGACCAGAGAGACGAGGACTCTTGCTTCTTCTGCACTAATCTGAGTAGGGGTGAAGCTAGCTATGATGCAGCAGGTTCAGTGGCATCAAACCCCCGGATTAGACGAGCCCACTGCACCTCAGTTATAGCTGTCTTTTACTACCCAACCAGGGAATTGAGGATGGGGCTGAACCGGAGGTAGTCTAAAATAATTTACACGTCAGTGCTGAGAAGACAACATACTAAGGTAGTTCAAGTACTCTGTATTGGCAGATTGTTGGGTGCTGCAAAGGCAACATGTCAGTGTTGTACAAAAAAACCCACAGGAATTTAATGCCTATATTTACTAACACTTTGCATTGGTTTGGCATCACAAAAGTGAATTGAGATTTACTTCCTAGCACAAAACATATTTTGTCCCAGAAAGTAACTTTAAAATAATGCAAAAAGCGCCCTACTCTCCAACAAGAGGGGTGTTCCATGAGTGGTACATACGCATTTGAATCTAAGGAACCAATTACAGAGGGCAGAGATATGGCATTTGCCATAACATTGGCGGTCTTCCATCGCCTTCCCCTCAGCCATCCCCAGCGCAATTTAGAATTATGGGAATTGAAGTAGTCCCAATGGCGTTGTCTCTGCCTCCACAGCCCGTCAAGCTCTAAATGAGCCTTTTAGTCTCATTCTGAGGTACAGTGGGAAGGTGGATGAGAGGTCTGGTTAACTGCTTTGATTCGCTGAGAAGTAACTCTCAGCTGTATGAGGTAACTGCCCTGTCATTTTTTTCTATGTTTATTCTTCACTATGTAACTGGGTTGTGTGGACTTTTGAATACTTCATTTTATGTTTTTAGAGTTTTCTATTAGTGAGTTCCGGCCACTGTTGTGCCATTATAAAGGGCCTCTTTAATTCAGTCCATCAATCAATTTAGCACAAAGATCTATTGGTGCCACGTACAGTTGTAGACCCCCATCACAATGACACACTGGTAGAGACTGACGGATATCTTTACACTGTCACACACGGATGATACTCTTCTTGCTGATGCACTAAGAGTGAGGGAATCACTCTCACACACTGTCACAAACCGAGGAACTTCCACACTGGGACCATGCGGGAACAGAATGGGATCCTGTTGGATCTCGGCTTCGGCAGGTACTCTTGAGATGGACCTGAAATTCATGCCTGTCCTGTCGTGTATTTCCCACTAATCTGATTCTTAGTTACTTTTTTAAACACAGCCGCTTATGAGAACCCCGGGCCATATTATCAAGAAAGGGCGATACATTATTGCCGCTTTTATCGGCAGGAAACTGCCGCTAAAGCGGCAATAATGGGCTTGATAATATGGCCTTGTGAATTCCAATAGAAGCTCATGTTCTGCTCGAACATGGGCTTCTATTGGAATTCTCAAGGGCATATTATCAAGCCCATTATCGCCGCTTTAGCGGCAGTTTCCTGCCGATAAAAGCGGCGATAATGTATCGCCCTTTCTTGATAATATGGCCCCCCGACCTTTATCAACCTACTAAAAGCACACAGGGTTATGTTAAAATATAGGCTATTTGATTACTCAGCGCAATACAATGACTGCATGCTAACACCTGGCTCCGCGTCTACACCACATCGGTTTAAAGCAGGGATGCGTTCTTGCACCCCTGCTTTTTAACATGTACATCAAAACATCTGGATAAAGTCAACGCTCATCTGTCGAAATTGGGGTGCAAGTGGGGTCAGTCTCACATTTACTTTATGTGAATGACCTTTTCCGACTCTGCCAAAGCGGAATCGGTCTTCAAAGACTCCCTAATAAGCTGCATGACTTTACAGAAGTTAATAAAGTGGCCATTAATCTAAATTAAACTAAGGTGCTCAAAATATCCAGGAAGGACTAATGAACAAATGACAACTCCTGCAGAACGCAGCAGCCAGGTTGCTGATGGACTCTCCCAAACACACCTCAATTTAAGTAGAAATCAGGAAGCTCCACTGGTTGCCAGTGCGAAAACTGGTGCTATTCAAGGCCCTGTGTACAGTACACAAAGCACTTCAGAAAACTGGGCCCAATCAGCTCAAAAGTCCATTCCAATGGTACAAGCCAACTAGATGCTTGCGCTCTTCAGATGCTAAATTGGTGGCGGTACCATTTGCAAAAAAAGCAAATGGGGGGGCGGGGAAGCTTTGTGGTAGGGGCTGCTAAGGCATGGAATGCCATCCCAATGCATCTTAGAGCCTTGCCTAGTCTACTGGCATTTAGAAAGGCTCTGAAGACTTGACTCTTCGTTGGCTAGGCTCAATTTCTGATGTATCTCCCCTTTCTCGCCTTTCAGACCCAGGCAGGAATTCATGCACCTCCAGGTAACAGTTCGCTCTTTAGAAATGTCAATAACATTAACATTAACATAACAGAAGTTAATAAAGTGGCCATTAATCTAAATTAAACTAAAGTGCTCAAAATAGGAAATAAGATTCAAAAAGTCTGCTTCCTGGAGCATGAATGGTTACAGCATTTCCATTGAAAATGAGTACAAGTTCTGAGGAGTCATTATTGACTCATGGGGCTCTTTCATCCTGCACAAGCAGCTAGTAATATCTAATCCAGTGCATTAACAACTGCTTTTCTCACACTGTCTCACACTGTCATATACCTGTGGTGTCTTACGCTAGACCCGCTACAAAAAAATCATCAGTGCGAAACTGCTCCCTACTATAACCTATGGGAGTGAAATCACGCGGGCAAGCAGGCCAAACTCTTAAATGTGCCAACTGTGTCGACACAGAACAATTTTTAGACTCCTCAAGTGTTCATCACAGGCCCAGGAGTGCCTAGATTTCAGCCTTATTAAGCGAAGTCTCTCTGGGGTATTGGCTCTTTCCTGAAAATGCGCCACCGGTTTAAAGCTGTGCAGGCTGGTCCTCTGGACTACCTCATGTGGCTAGAATTTTGTACCTCCAGACCACAGTCTTCGGGCTGCATTTACTACAAAGTGACGCACCGGCAGCACAATGGGCTTGTAAATGCGGGCCTTTTCATTTTGTTGCTACATTGAGGAATACTCCACGCTAGAGGCCTCTGGGCGGTATAACTTTCCTTGAATGTATTCAAAAAAAGCTTTAAACAAATCTAAATGAAAGTTATCAATATTGGATAATAATGCACTGGCCAAATATGTGCACGTCTGGCAAGTTATAAATATTTACAGAGTCCTAAGATTTCAACCCTACTTGGATATGTGTGGCATATGTATATGAAAGTGGCAGAGTGCAGCTTAGCTCCAAAATTGCCAACAGTGCGCTCCATCACTGTAGAAATGCAAGGATGCGCTGTATTTACAATAATACGGTGCACTCCTGCGTTTCCCCATGCACTGACGCTAAATTCATCTGCTTAGTGCCAACGCGGGCACCCTTGCACCAGAGTACTAGGGTGTCTGAGTTGAAGGAATGATTGTTTTTGTGAAGGTAGGTGTCCTTTCCTGAATATGGAAGCACACATAGAAGTTGCAAATAGTCACTTTTTAAATGATTGTTTATGTGCAGGAAGGGACACCTTCCTGCACATAAACAATAAGTCATGGCAATTTGCTGTTTCTAAGTGTGCTGCACAATGCAGCACAAATAGAAACAGCAAAAACAAGGAGAAATTAAACACTTCTCAACGCTTCGCTGTGTTAAGTCCAGATTTTCCCTGGTCTTATTATTGGCACTGCCTCCTATTTATGCCACCCTTGTAAATAGGTGTCAGGTCAAAATTGATGGGTGGTGCAGCAGAACGCCCACCACAACACCCTTTGCACCACCCTTTCAAGCTAAGTGTAGCAAGAAAAGGGTCATTTTTTACATGGCGGCGTTAGGCCACATTAAGTGGCTTAACACCACCTAGTAAATTTGGCAAAGGGTTTATCTGCACTTGAACCAGTGGCGATAGGGACTTGTACATATGCCCCTAAGTTCTTAAAATGTAAATTGTTGTTATACTGCTCCCTATGTTGGACAACCTACCACCGTGACTAAAACGAGCAAATGGTTCTGTCTGCAGGTCAAGTGACAGCACAAAAGAAACAATATATGACATAGCTTGTCCTTGCCTAGCACTTTTAAATGGTGAAGATTATTATTGGGGCAATAATTTAACAAACTGTTGGTGCAAACTTGTGGCAAGCAGTCATTGAAGCATTGATTCCAAAAGACAATATTCTGAACACTCGATTGGTCAAATTTATAAAAATCGTTTGAAAAAAAGCTTGGAGCAATCTCCAGCTACCACTCCTGTAAGCAATGTGGCTCAGCAGTTGAACAAGTGAAGAAAGTTGGGGACAGACTTACAAGCCCCTTGCGACACTCTACGCCATTGTTGCGTCTTTTTTTGTGACACAGTCGCTGTGTACATAATGCAGCACGTTGCGGCCCATTTACAAAGTGATGCAGCTAGGGATATACGTCACGATATAAAGTCCTGCTCCACATTATACCTGCGGGAGGTATAATGTATGCAGGGTGTGCGTTCCCACGCAAAAAAAGCCAAGTAGAACTGACGCAGTGAAATTTACAACATTTCACTGTGTCATTCTAAGCCTTCACTGCATCAAAATCCCTACACCTGCTGAGACCAGGCGTTAGGGCTTTTTGAATGGGACTCACCTATCTGTTGTGGCGCAGTACTGGAGTTGCGTCACTTTCATTAGAAACTCCAGCAATGTGTTACTTTTGTGCCAACAGATGCGTCAAAATTCGTGACACATCCGTCAATCCTTGCGCCATGGAGCACTGTAGTGTAAATACAGCGCATCCATGGTGGCGCAAGGACATTTTTCGCTGGTGCAAGAAAACTGACGCATCTATGCAGATACGTCAGCTCCTTTTAAATGAGGCCCTTGTGTTTTGCTGCTGGTAATGTAGTACAAAACCGCATATAAGGACCTTCTGCCATTTGCACAACGCAGCACAAAACAGCACACAATGACCATTTCCAATTTTCACAAAATTGAACTTTTAAAACGTTTTATAGTGCATCAAATAATATTTTTAAAAGGGAAATGTTGTGAAAACAATTGGCAATAACTGTTTTTATTCTACTTTTTTAAGCATGAGATGGTTTTAATTAACTATTCATGTTTGACTAAAACTTTGAAACCTTGTAGCTCCAATTGTGTTTAATCATCAGCAACGGTTACTAAGTGCACATAAACAATCAATAATGAAGGTTCTTTTCCTTTGGAATTAAGGTTCTTTCCACCAGGCTGCTTTGTTTCCCCGGCAACCCGTGGCATCCTTCCTGCGACCTTCATCCCCAATATCATTTTTTCCATCCCAACATTCTGTGACCAAATGTAGGATTTTCTGACTTCAAAATTACTAATAGTATACTGATGACATCACCAGTAGAAGATGTGGGAGGAGAGTTGATCAAGGGACTAGAGTTGCCAACTTTAGAATCTGGGGGTCTAGGTTTCAATCCCACCCTCACCACTTGATTCAACAATATGTCACTCTGGCAAGTCACTTATTCTCCCTGTGCCTAACAAAATGAGACATGTAAATATGTGAAAAATATAAATGTAACCTCCAGTTAATGTACACAATCTTGTATCATTATGCAATATACCCCTCTATAGGTGCTCAGTTGCTTCCTAGCTAGCCCCTTTCTTTGCATCTCTCTCTCTCGTCTCCCTCTTTCCTTCCCTCTCGTGCTCTCCAGCACTCGCTCTAACACTATCTCCAAATCTATACCTTCCTCTCTCTTGCACCTGCCTCTCAGCCAATAGCCTATCTCACTGTGTTTTCAGTGTCGCCGTTCTCGTGCCTCATCTCTAATCTATGCCTCTTCGCCATCAACACTATGGCTTAGATGTACTCAACACAAAGCAATGCTGCGTCCAAATTGGCTGTGCTGCATTGTGCAAGGGAGAAAATTCAACACCATATCTACAAAGATTGGCCTGCTGCGGATGTCGTTCCCCTGCTTTGGTTGCCAACGCCGCTCTAAGTGACTCAAAGCCTAGCACCGTGGTGCAGAAGTAAGTGGGCGCTGTCTTGCATAGGATTCGTTGTGAAAGCATACGCTTCAATAGTGGTGGCTGCTAGCATGGAATAGTGGTGTGGCACTGCGGGTGACAGTAATAATAAAAAAAAAAGAAAACGTACTTGCCACCTCACTGCCTCGTTGCTTTTACCGATGCCCAGGCTCTCAGACATCCCTGCAGCAATCCAGAGGCTGCCCTCACGCTGGTATAGCCAGCATGAGAGACGCACCGGAATTGGGCGGAGCGGGCTGGTTTTACATTCCAACAAGGACTGGGAACCCGTGCCTGCTGCTCTCCATGCAACAGCATGGAGATAGCTAAGTGCGCATGTCGGTTTGGCCGTCCTAAGACAGTCGGCCAAACCGTCACTGCACTGGTAGTGCCCTGTGCTCACCACTCCTCCTCCTGCTGCTGTCAGAGGATGGTCTAGCCCTCAAAACTTGGCTCCAGCTTCATAGTTTAAAATAAAATGATTTTAAAGCAGTTTTATGAATTGCTTTATCTTTTTTTTTTTTTTTACATGTTTTCATGCAGTGCGGTGAAGCTCCTGCGCCATAACGGTGGAGCCAATGTTGCCCTTCAAGTACAAATTTCTATGTGTTGGCATACTCAGATGATTACCACGCATTGTGGAGGTGTGCTCTGCACTGCGCTCTGTGGCACATGTTCAGAGTACTGTTTTTGGGGGAATTAACACATTTCCTTTGTGTCTGCTTCAAGTAGGACTTAGCTTTTGATGCAAAGTCTCGTCCATCTGTGTTATTAGATCGACCTTTGTCTCAAACCTACAGGTGTTGGTGCTCATCTGCAGTGGCGGCTGGCACGGATCTGGGGTGGTAAGGCGGGTGGCGAGGAGGGGGTAAAGTAAAAAAAACAAAAAAACTTACTTTACCTCCTCACCGCTCCTTGTCGTCGTCATCCCTCTGCTCCGCAGGAACCAGGAAGCACACCCAGGCTCCCCTGAACACTCAAAAGTTCTGCAATGCAGCTATGTGATTGGTAAACACCCAAGCTCCCTGGACCAAATCACAACCCTGCAATGGGGGCCTGGGTATGTCCTCCATGCAGGCTGTAATACAGCTTGCATGATTTGATTTGATTTGATTTGATTTATACATTTATAAAGCGCAATGAATGCCCGGAGGCGTCTTGGCACTGGAAACTAAAAGGACGAGTCAGAGTAGGGGAGGACACTTTAGATATCTGTTTGAAAAAGCCAAGTCTTTAAAGCTTTCCTGAAAGTAGTAAGATTCGCACTGGTTTTAATCGGAATAGGTAGACTATTCCAAAGTTTGGCCGCTCCCAACAGAAAGCTCCTGCCCCCCCAGCGTACCAGTTTGAATCTTGGCATTTGGAGCAGCTTCTGCTGAGCGGATCTCAAACTCCTCGATGGGGCATAATACTTTATTCTGAAAGTCAAATAGGACGGGCCGCTGCCATGAAGTGCTTTAAATGTAATACAGAGTGCTTTAAATGCAACTCTTTTCCAGACTGGCAGCCAGTGAAGTGCTGTCAACCGTTGTGCCACTGATTCATGCCTTGGTATATTTAGAATCAGTCTGGCCGCCGCATTCTGCAGGCGTTGGAGCTTATTCAGATGTTGTTTTTGAATCCCGAGATACAGTGCATTACCATAATCCAGCCTTGATATGGAAAGGGCAATTACGACTGTTTTCAGGGCTTCAGGGGGAATGAACGCACAAATCTTCCTAATCAATTTCAATATGGCCCAGAAACTAGACGTAAGGGAGTTAATCTGGCTGTCAAAAGTTAAGCGACAGTCGAAGATCACCCCCAAGTTCCTGACCTTGGATACTGGTACGGGGCAATCACCTAATTCAGTGGGCCACCATTTTGGCGACCAGCTCTGAGGGTTTGTCCCCAGCAGTAGTACCTCGGTTTTTGTGCCATTCAATTTTAAACAGTTTGCCTGCATCCAGCTATTAACATGTGACATGCAGCTGTTAAAACAGCCGGCCACCTCCTCTTCATTATTAGAAATGGACACCACAATTTGTGTGTCGTCTGCCTAACTAACTACTGAGAAGCCGAACTGTCTAATCAGAGCGGCTAGCGGGGCCACATATATGTTGAAAAGTGTAGGGCTCAAAGAAGAGCCCTGTGGCACTCCGCAATGAAGAACATGCAAAGTGCGCATGACTGTTTGGCCGGCCCGAGAAAGCAGGCCAAATAGTCATTGCGCACTTAGGAGGGTGAATCTACTCCTCCCCAGCTCTAATAGCAAAGCAGACCCGCCCCGCCCACCAAGCCGCAGCAGGAACAAATGAAATGATAATAACAACCAGTCATTATCATGTTATTTTTCCTTTCTTTCCACTGCCGAAAGCGGTAAGGTGACACTCCTCCGCCTTACCGGAGGAGCCGCCACTGCTCATCTGTCCAAGTACTGCCCCCTTGATGCAAAGCTGTTCAAAAAAATTTTCGCTGTGAAAAGTGCACCTTTCTAAAGCAAAAGTGTTGTGATGTGATGCATTCCGCATTCCAGGTTGCCCCACCTCGGAATGTGAAATGCAGAAGGATGAAGCCTGTAACGTTCTGTTGGTAGCAGTTGCTGCTGGGAAGCTGAAGAGGGTTGAGCAAATAATCTGACTTCTTACTAGCACTGGAACAGACTATTTGTATTTTCTTCACTACAAATTGGATGACGATTCAAACAACAATTACATGCAGGCGCGCAACACCCATTGGCCTCACGGGGCTTCAGCCCCTTTCTCCCCCCCCTCCCGTTGTGTGTGTCAGCCCAGGCTGACACAGCTTTGCGGGCTGGCGACCATCTAATTGCAGCCGCACCTGAGTACTTAACAGGTCTTTAAAAGACCATTTACTTGTAAATTAGGCTTTTGTTGTATTTTGACCCCTTCTTACAGCAACTCTGTCTATGGTTGGAAGAATTAGCCCCCCCCCGAAATATTTTTCACCCCACCAAATTTGGCTCTAGTTGCCCGCCTGATTACAGGTGCCACTTTCCATTGCGCTAGCATCGGTGCAAAGCCTTAGTTTATCTGGGTCACTCTACCCACTTTTTGTCCAGCTGTCGACATTATGGAAGGAAAAATCACGGAGTGGTTAACAGCGGCCAGGGACCCTCATGCCTCCCTTGTTAAGTTCTCCCGCACACGCGGTATGGATGCCCACAAATGGTTCACTTCTGACTTAAAAAAATTAAAACTTGAATTACGTCAGAAAGAAAGAAAATGGAGAGCAAAATACACCACGCAAGATAAAGAGGAATTCTCTACAGCCTGCAAGGAAAAACAGTATCCCTAACCTCCTCAGTCAGGAACCATTGGATGACATATGTAATAACTACCTTACTCTTGATGCCCTCCCTCTCATTGACCCGAAAACACTCTCAGAGCTTATGACCCGGGCCAAGTCCGGGTCGCCCAACGACAGTTGCCCACCACATATTATGAAAGAGGTCTTTTCGGCTCTACCTCAGAGCATTCTCCCCTTTCTTAATGAATCTCTCGCACAGGGCAAGGTCCTTGGCACCTTTAAAAATGCAATGGTCGTCCCACTCATAAAAAAAACTGGGGCAGACCCCTCGGACCCGTCTAATTATCGGCCTATCTCCCTTCTCCCGTTTATGGCCAAAATACTAGAGGCCCACGTGTCTAGATGTCTTTCGAACTTTATCGAACAGTCTGATTATCTAGAACCTAACCAAGCTGGCTTCCGCCCGTCACACTCTACAGAAGCAGTAATCCTCGCAGTCCAGGAGACTTTTAGAGTCAATGCGGACAAGGGCAACCATCAGGCCCTGGTGCTTTTGGATCTGTCGGCCGTGTTTGACACGGTCGACTATAACATTCTGTTGAACCATGTCGAACAGGCCGGCCTCAGGGGACCTGCTCTTAGATGGATAGCCTCCTTCATCACCGAGTGGACGCAATCAGTAAGACTTGGAACCTTTACTGCCCTGAGACTCTCTTCCCTTTGTGGGGTTCCTCAGGGATCATCACTGTCGCCACTCTTGTTTAATTTGTACCTTAGACCCCTGATACACTCTCTAAAAAAATGGCAATATCACCATATTCAACTACGCTGATGACCTACAGCTGATAATACCTCTGAATTCCCCTGACTCAGCGACAGAGTTCCGGGCAACTATGTCCCATATACGGAGGTGGATGGACTTGAACCATCTAAAACTCAACCCAGGTAAGACGGAACTAGTACTGCCTGGGAAGAGTGAGATCAGCTGGGGCCCGCATTTCTGGCCGACCGATATGGGCCCCCCCCACTGCTTCCCACTCGGTAAAAAGCTTAGGGGTCATCCTCAGCGCCGACCTGTCACTTAAAGGACAGGTGGGGGCTGTCGTCCCCTCTAGCTTTTTCCAACTTCGGAAAATCAGAAAAATTGCACACCTGCTGACCCACTCTGCACTAATACAGGTAGTGATAGCCCTCGTACTGTCGCGTCTGGATTTCTCAAACGCCCTATATCTTGGCCTGCCATTGGGCTTGCTAAAACGACTCCAGATGGTCCAAAATCAGGCGTCAAGACTCATCTGGAAACAACCGAAATGGCAGTCAGCCAGATCAGGTATGTCAAAACTACACTGGTAAACCGATGGCCCAAAGGGTTGCCTTTAAGACGGGCTGCACTGCTTTTAAGGCATTGCACGGAAATGGCCCTAAATTTGTAAGAAATATGATCAACAACTACAAACCCCAGCGCAACCTACGCTCTGCCCATCTTCATCTGGTGACTGTCCCATCGTTTAAAAGAAAAAGGCAAGGTGGAAGCTGCTTCTCCTACCTAGCCGCTACCTTCTGGAACTCTATCCCCTTGACACTTAGGAACTGTGACAATCTTCTGGTCTTCAGAAAGTCTCTGAAGACGTGATTATTTGAGCAAGCTTACGTTTAGGGACCGCTTATGTCTTTCTGCATCAGCGCCATGAAACCTACGGGTGTACGCGCGCTCTACAAATGGTTATTAACATAAGATAACATAACAATAATGTAAATGTAAGTCCGTATTTGTAAAGCACGAACTATTCACCCTTACAAGTCTCAAGGCGCTGGGGCCGTTGTGGAAATTGAGGGGGTTATTGCCAGAGTCACATGGTGCTGAGCTGAGCTGCCGCCGGGGACGGGGATCGAACCATGAACCCTGTGCTCCGAAGTCAGCAGCCCTGGCCGCTGCACCACACCTCACCGCTACACAATGTTGCACGTCTGTTAATTTCTGATGGGGAAAGCTTGGTAGCTTTCCCCAGTGTTTAATTGTTTTGCATTCCATGCTCTTGCCCACATTCTGTGAAGGGAGATGGAGAAGGCGCCCCTTCCAGGTTGGGCACGTCCAGACAACCCCGCACAGTTGACGTGAACCTGCGCACGTGCAAGCAGACTCACACATACGCACACACACTCTCTCATTCCCACACTGAGGTAACGCTCTACGCCCGGCGCGTGTCCCACAAATTCCGCCCGAGGGAGCCCCTTTTCTTGTTTGCACCCTCTAAGAGCTGTGCCTCGCAAACCCCACCCCTGACGGAGAGTTGGGCGCAGGGCCGGCACTAGGCATGGGCAGCATGGGTGGCTGCCCAGGGCCCCGCGCTTAGCCCATCAACAGGGGTCCTCGCAAAAGTGTTTCCTCACCACATCTTAGGACTCGGGCCTGTGGTGAGCACTGCATGGCCCAGGGAAGGGCTGCCTCTCCCCTGGGCTTCACAGGCTTGTGTAGGAATAGCGGAAGAGGCCCCCCTCCCCTGGGCCTCGCAGCACTTGGCAATGGCTGTTTCCCCCTGGGCCTTGCAGCCCCACGTGTCGCGCAAGGCCCATCTGCATTTGCCAGGTTTGACCTGTGATTAAGGATGCTGTCCACTTCCCACGCCAGTGCCAATTAGCACACATTTTGTGCCTGACAGTTTTAACATTTATAAAGACAAGCAACTCTCACTCTTTCAGATGCTGATGAGCTGTGAAAGAGATGCTTGTCAGTGGCAGAAAAGAAGGCGTTGTAGCACACGAGGGGGCATGCACCATGAAGGATCAGGAGCACCTTCCGTAATTTAAATGCAAATAGCTTTCAATGTGTAAATGAAACCCATTTTCTTCTGCTCTTTTTATATAGCTCAAACTTGACCGAAAGGTATTGGAGTGCTTTACGTGAGCACCAGTTACGTTAAACATGGACATATTCCTTTTTTTAGGCACAGTGTGATTAAGTGACTTGCGAGAAGCACAGGATGAGACACAGTCAAAATTCAGCAGCCCTGAAGTAACGCCACATCTTCTCCCCACCTCTACCTCTCCGGGGAGTAATCTTTTATTGTCTATTTCTCACATGAAAGCTGTTTCAAAGTGCTGCCCTGCCTTCAAATCAGTGGAAGGGCACAAAGACAAAATTATTTGCCCAGAATCAAACAGTTGGTTAAATCAGTAGAGCCAGGAGTGCAGTGCACTTCTACTTGGAGCAAACTCTATATATTTTCCACTGTACTGCATTTAGGTGACTAAACCATGGGTTGTATGAAGTTACAAAGCATACTTTTACAACGCATGACTTTACAACACATTTTTCACATCGCAACATCCTTTACAACGCATTCCATTACACCGCATGACACGACATCGCATTTTAAGAAACTACATTTACACAATGCATTCCATTACATCGCATACTACCTTTACAACGCATACCATTACAACAAATACCACTACATTGCATTTATAGTAAGTATTGGATAGTATAGGGATAAAAATTACTATTCTAACTCCAGGTGGTGCAACAGTAGGGTAAGTGTTGGGTAGTGTAGGGGTAAAAATTACTATTCTAACTCCAGGGGGTGCAACAGTAGGGTAAGTGTTGGATAGTGTAAGGGTACTATGCGTTGTAATGGTATGCATTGTAATGACATGCGTTTTAATGACATGCGTTGTAGTGTCATGCATTGTAGTGTCATGCATTGTAGTGTCATGCGATGTAATGGTTACGTTGTATTAGCATGCGATGTAAGGGATGTTGCGATGTAATGACTGCGTTGTAATGGTAGCGTGATGTAAAAGGTGCGTTGTAAGGGTTGTTTCCTATACCATGTGACCGGGAACCTCACTGCTTTAAGGTAATATTCAGTCTATTTATTAAATCACATGGACTAGTAGTTTTTACACAGACTCAAAATACTCTCAATCTTCCCATAAAGGGAGCAGCAGAGAAATACATTCAGAAAAGTGATTGCCCAAGAGCATGCAATTTGGGGCCGGGATTAAAAACGTAACCTCCTGGTTCCACATTTCCAACTAGTCAACCAGGCCACAGCTGGGGTGTCAGTGATTCTGAAGGCAAGACGAAGGGTCTGCCCCTCCCAGGGAATTGTTACTTTGATGTGGGCCCTGCCCAGCTTTAGAACACAGTGTTTTTTTCTATCATAAAGCTGAGAATAGTTGCCAAATATCCATGTCTAATATCCTGGTCCAGTGTAACCACCGGCCAGGTCCTGTGGCAGAGGGTACTTACTGGACTTCGTGGTAGCTATTTACCACTGGTGCTTCAAACCTAGAGACTATTTTATTCTAATTGGATACCAGAGTTTACTTTCTAAACTCAAAATTTGCAACAGCGAGCAGTCAAGGCTCACTCCAAGAGGTGGTAAAGGGATACAATCACAAGTATAGTATGAAAATAATCAAGCTTGATACACTCAATCTCCAGCTGCGTTATCTTTTAACAGGGCCTGCTTTAAGGGGAGGGATTTAGAATAAAAAAAAAAACACTATGTGACTCATAGTGCCCCTATTTTCCAATGCATATTGTCTGATGCCTCTACACACGCAATATGCCCCCATACCTGCAATGTGTCTCCAAAAGAAAAAAACTGACCTGTGAAGTGATAATGGAAAATTGATCACCTTACTTGGCCCTCACAGCGATGTCTTGGAACTAAGACTGTGTGGCCCGGGGAAAGAGACCCTCCTCTTCTGGGCCTTGCAGCACCAAACCATAGATTGGATGTCAGGGGCAGTAGAAAAAAATCCCATTCCATTGCAGCACTTGACAATAGCTGAAAGGCCAAGGGAATGGAACCACTCTCCCCTGGGCCTTACAGCCCAGGCTCATGGTGGGGGGGGCACATCTTGAGGCCATGGGGTAGCACTGAAAGGCCTTGCAGAGGGCCCCTCTCCCCTGGGCCTCATAGCCATGGTTCAGTGCTGATAGGCCTATGGGTCTATCCTAATCCTCTCAATGTTACACCATGGCTGAGAGGCACAGGAGATGGGCGTGCATTGTGTGGGCCCCCACCCCTGGGTCCAATTACATTTTTCTCACAGTGCTGGACCCTGGCCCTGTGCATGTGTCTCTAACAGAGGAATAGAAATTGGTAGTGCAGCAGGTGGCGTGACACCAGGCTCCAGCAAATTAAGAGCTCAATGTTCCCGTATTATGCTTTACTTTACTGTGCAGCCAGTGGACGAGGGTGAGAGATGCTTTCACTTTGCACCATGGCACCATGGCACCACTGGTGTGCTACAGCCCTCTCTTTCATGGGCCTCCCAGCCATTTTACAGAGCTGTGAGGCCTGCGAGAGGCCCTCCCTCCCATGGGCATCACAGCCATGGTTCGACACTCACAAGAGGAGGCACCCTCCTAAGAGATAAGCAGCACTGGGACATTGCTATGAGGCCTACGGGTCCTCTCTCAGGGGGTGTAGTTAAGAATGGTGCAGCAGGTGCAGTGGCACCAGGGCTCTTTCTTGCATCACGGTCCATGCAACTTTACTATGTCACTGGTTCCTTCTCCCATGCACCGCACAGCCATGATCCAGAACCGCTGTGCAGCTCACGCAAGGCCCACAGTCCTCTAGGCCTCACTGTCATCGTCCAATGCTGAGAGGCAGCACAGATTCATGAATTCCATGCTTAGGGCAAGAGGCAACATCTGAAGGGCATAACTATCAATAGTGTAGAAAGTGCAATGGGACCATGGTCTTGTGGGGTTATGTGTCCAATGCACCCAAATTATGGCTGTATTTTACTGTTCAGTCAGTGACCAGAGGGTAGTGGGGAGTCACAATTTGCCTTGCTTGCACGACGGCTGGCCTGCTTTCCTACACCTTGCAGCCCCGATCGTGTTCTACGATGTCCAAATGCCATTCTCTCCCTTGGGCCTTATGTTTTTTTACTATATGTGTTGTGTTTTAAACTTAACATAATTCTGGTGAGTGATGTGCCTACACACAAAAAAAGATTGTCCTACGTCTCTTAGCATGTGCGTGTGGGACACTGATGAGAGGATTTATGTTAAAACAAATTACGAAGTATTAATGTCCTCCTAAGGTAGCACAAATAATGGCACGGAAAGATAAGGGGGCCTTTTGAAATTTGCGATTATATCCATGGTGCGAGAGGTTTACTCTTGTGTCATTTTATATTTTGAATGATCCCGCCCCTCATTACCTCACAGTATCTCCTCCCTTTATGAGGCAGAACTGGAAATTGTATCATGCACTCATCTCGAAACAATCAGTTAATGAGGAGTAAATAATATACATCTTTGTGAGACCTGCACCTAGCTTTTCCATCCAATGTGACAAATGTAATCCAGTTAATACAGATTTAAAATATATGGACTTATTTTATTTGTATATTTATCTTTTTGTCCATGTTGTTACTGATATCCACGTTAGGTCTCTTCAGTGATGCCAATAAGATCAATAGTCCCACGATGTAACTTTCAAAGCTCCTCCACTAGGGCGGAGGAGCGTTGCCCCACTGCTTTCTCGCAGTTCGAGAAGCAGAAACACAAAATGCAAAAACTACCATTTTATGTTTCTGCTACGCGCACTGCGAGAAAGCAGAAGTGTTTGGTTGGGGGCGGGCGGGTCTGCTTAGGGCAGGGGAGGAGTGCCTTGCCCACTGCTAAGGGCCCTGACTGTTTGGTCTGCCCTCCAGGGCTGACCAAACCAGTCATGCACACTCTGGCCTTTCTCCATGTAGGCACCAATGCACCCTACATGGCGAAAATGGCCTCCCCATAGGCTCCTGGCTGGTCGGCTGACATTGCAGCGTTGTGATTGGCTTAGGGGAGGGAGGCTGCCTGCTTCGTGTTCCTGCTAGAGGCAGGAAAGAAGAAGAGCAGGTCAGGAGCAGAGATGACGCGAGACCTGGGAAGGTAAGTTTATTTTATTTTTAAACCCCCGCGAGACCTTTCACCCGCGAGTCATGCTGGCCGCAACTGGATTTTACATGCAAATTAGAGGGGCCTCACAACTTCCCTTTCGCCCAGGGCCCCAGAAGTTCTAGGACCGGCCCTGGTTGGGCAGGAATGGGAATTCCTCCAGCTTCTAGAGGATCTGTTAAAGCTGGAAGAAAACCCATCATTGGAATTACCTCTGGAATATATTTGAGATAAAAACGCATTATGTGCTAGCACCCATCTCTAAGCCAAGCTCATGGCCCCTGCTGCCCCCATGGGTGCTATCTCCTCAGCCTGGATACAGTACCTGCGAGGGCCCCTTGGTGTGGTGTCCTTCCAGGGTGAAGGGCTGGGGTCCAGCATGGAAGATGGTGTTGGCGGGGAGGCATGGCTCCCCGGTGAACTGGGCCTTCGTCTCGCTGTGCTGGTGTCCAGTGTGCAGCGGGGTCCTCCAGGCGCGGAGCTTCAGCTGAGGAGAGAAAGAGGTCAGTGTAATAGAAGTGAACGAGATTCCCATGCCAGGGCTTAACGTGATGCTCCAGAGAGGGCAGCCATGGTGGCACGCGCTAGGTCTCTCTTCTGAGCTCAGGTTATGATATCCATGAGTTGGGATGCTGGGACCCCATGAACAGTCACTGGGGTGTGGCACAGTTTAGCTGCACTTTCACATGCTACAGTCTGCACTTCTCACTCCGTTGTACACTCCCGGACATCAGCAGAGCTTCACTCTATTCAGTGCCAGACTCACACTGCACAGCCATTAACTTCACCCTGCACAGCACTCACTGAACTGTCATGCTGTACAGCACTGACCTCTCACACAGGACACCCATGAACTCATACAGGCAGCCTGAACTGTCATTCTCTACAGCCCTAACTCTCACACTGCACGCCCCGAGCTCGGTGTGCAGCCCTTTGCTCAGGCACAACATACCTGAACTCTCACACTGTGCAGCCTGAACTCTCACACTGTGCAGCCTGAACTCTCCCACTGTGCAACCTGAACTCTCGCACTGTGCAGCCTGAACTCTCACACTGTGCAGCCTGAACAATCGCACTGTGCAGCCTGAACTATCGCACTGTGCAGCCTGAACTTTCACACCGTGCAGCCTGAACTCTGACACTGGTCAGCCTGAGCTCTCACACTGGGCGGCCTGAGCTCTCACACTGTGCAGCCTGAACTCTCGCACTGTGCAGCCTGAACTCTCACACTGTGCAGCCTGAACTATCGCACTGTGCAGCCTAAACTCTCACACTGTGCAGCCTGAACTCTCACGCTGTGCAGCCTGAACTCTCGCCCAGTGCAGCCTGAACTCTCACACCGTGCAGCCTGAACTCTCACACTGTGCAGCCTGAACTCTCGCACAGTGCAGCCTGAACTCTCACACTGTGCAGCCTGAACTCTTACGCTGTGCAGCCTGAACTCTCGCACAGTGCATCCTGAACTCTCACACTGTGCACCCTGAATAATCGCACTGTGCAGCCTGAACTCTCACACCGTGCAGCCTGAACTCTCACACTATGCAGCCTGAACTCTCACACTGGGTGGCCTGAGCTCTCACACTGTGCAGCCTGAACTCTCCCACTGTGCAGCCTGAACTCTCACACTGTGCAGCCTGAACTCTCACGCTGTGCAGCCTGAACTCTCGCACAGTGCATCCTAAACTCTCACACTATGCAGACTGAACAATCGCACTGTGCAGCCTAAACTCTCACGATGTGCAGCCTGAACTATCACACTGTGCAGCCTGAACTCTCACACTGTGCAGCCTGAACTATCGCACTGTGCAGCCTGAACTTTCACACCGTGCAGCCTGAACTCTCACACTGGTCAGCCTGAGCTCTCACACTGTGCAGCCTGAACTCTCGCACTGTGCAGCCTGAACTCTCACACTGTGCAGCCTGAACTATCGCACTGTGCAGCCTAAACTCTCACACTGTGCAGCCTGAACTCTCACGCTGTGCAGCCTGACCTCTCGCCCAGTGCAGCCTGAACTCTCACACCGTGCAGCCTGAACTCTCACACTGTGCAGCCTGAACTCTCACACTGGGCGACCTGAGCTCTCACACTGTGCAGCCTGAACTCTCGCACAGTGCAGCCTGAACTCTCACACTGTGCAGCCTGAACTCTCACGCTGTGCAGCCTGAACTCTTGCACAGTGCATCCTGAACTCTCACACTGTGCAGCCTGAATAATTGCACTGTGCAGCCTGAACTCTCACACCGTGCAGCCTGAACTCTCACACTGTGCAGCCTGAACTCTCACACTGGGTGGCCTGAGCTCTCACACTGTGCAGCCTGAACTCTCCCACTGTGTAGCCTGAACTCTCACACTGTGCAGCCTGAACTCTCACGCTGTGCAGCCTGAACTCTCGCACAGTGCATCCTGAACTCTCACACTGTGCAGCCTGAACTCTCACACTGTGCAGCCTGAAATCTCACACTGTGCAGCCTGCACTCTCACACTGTGTAGCCTGAACTCTTGCACTGTGCAGCCTGAACTCTCACACTGTGCAGCCTGAACTATCGCACTGTGCAGTCTGAACTCTCACACAGTGCATCCTGAACTCTCACACTGTGCAGCCTGAATAATCGCACTGTGCAGCCTGAACTCTCCCACTGTGCAGCCTGAACTCTCCCACTGTGCAGCCTGAACTCTCCCACTGTGTAGCCTGAACTCTCACACTGTGCAGCCTGAACTCTCACACTGTGCAGCCTGAACAATCGCACTGTGCAGCCTGAACTTTCACACCGTGCAGCCTGAACTCTCACACTGTGCAGCCTGAGCTCTCACACTGGGCGGCCTGAGCTCTCACCCTGGGCGGCCTGAGCTCTCACACTGTGCAGCCTGAACTCTCGCACTGTGCAGCCTGAATTTTCACACTGTGCAGCCTGAACTATCGCACTGTGCAGCCTAAACTCTCACACTGTGCAGCCTGAACTCTCACGCTGTGCAGCCTGAACTCTCGCACAGTGCATTCTGAACTCTTACACCGTGCAGCCAGAATAATCGCACTGTGCAGCCTGAACTCTCACACCGGGCAGCCTGAACTCTCACACTGTGCAGCCTGAACTCTCGCACAGGGCAGCCTGAACTCTCACACTGTGCAGCCTGAACTCTCACGCTGTGCAGCCTGAACTCTCGCACAGTGCATCCTGAACTCTCACACTGTGCAGCCTGAATAATCGCACTGTGCAGCCTGAACTCTCACACCATGCAGCCTGAACTCTCACACTGTGCAGCCTGAACTCTCACTCTGGGCGGCCTGAGCTCTCACACTGTGCAGCCTGAACTCTCCCACTGTGCAGCCTGAACTCTCACACTGTGTAGCCTGAACTCTCACGCTGTGCAGCCTGAATTCTCGCACAGTGCATCCTGAACTCTCACACTGTGCAGCCTGAATAATCACACTGTGCAGCCTGAACTCTCACACCGTGCAGCCTGAACTCTCACACTGTGCAGCCTGTACTCTCACACTGGGTGGCCTGAACTCTCCCACTGTGCAGCCTGAACTCTCCCACTGTGCAGCCTGAACTCTCCCACTGTGTAGCCTGAACTCTCCCACTGTGTAGCCTGAACTCTCGCACTGTGCAGCCTGAACTCTCACACTGTGCAGCCTGAACTATCACACTGTGCAGTCAGAACTCTCACACTGTGCAGCCTAAACTCTCACACTGTGCAGCCTGAACTCTCACGCTGTGCAGCCTGAACTCTCGCCCAGTGCAGCCTGAACTCTCACACCGTGCAGCCTGAACTCTCACACTGTGCAGCCTGAACTCTCACACTGTGCAGCCTGAACTATCACACTGTGCAGCCTGAACTATCGCACTGTGCAGCCTAAACTCTCACACTGTGCAGCCTGAACTCTCACACTGTGCAGCCTGAACTCTTATGCTGTGCAGCCTGAACTCTCGCACATTGCATCCTGAACTCTCACACTGTGCAGCCTGAATAATCGCACTGTGCAGCCTGAACTCTCACACCGTGCAGCCTGAACTCTCACACTATGCAGCCTGAACTCTCACACTGGGTGGCCTGAGCTCTCACACTGTGCAACCTGAACTCTCCCACTGTGCAGCCTGAACTCTCACACTGTGCAGCCTGAACTCTCACGCGGTGCAGCCTGAACTCTCGCACAGTGCAGCCTAAACTCTCACACCGTGCAGCCTGAACTCTCACACTGTGCAGCCTGAACTCTCACACTGGGCGACCTGAGCTCTCACACTGTGCAGCCTGAACTCTTGCACAGTGCAGCCTGAACTCTCACACTGTGCAGCCTGAACTCTTACGCTGTGCAGCCTGAACTCTCGCACTGTGCATCCTGAACTCTCACACTGTGCAGCCTGAATAATCGCACTGTGCAGCCTGAACTCTCACACCGTGCAGCCTGAACTCTCACACTATGCAGCCTGAACTCTCACACTGGGTGGCCTGAGCTCTCACACTGTGCAACCTGAACTCTCCCACTGTGGAGCCTGAACTCTCACACTGTGCAGCCTGAACTCTCACGCTGTGCAGCCTGAACTCTCGCACAGTGCAGCCTAAACTCTCACACTGTGCAGCCTGAACTATCACACTGTGCAGCCTGAACTCTCACACTGTGCAGCCTGAACTATCGCACTGTGCAGCCTGAACTTTCACACCGTGCAGCCTGAACTCTCACACTGGTCAGCCTGAGCTCTCACACTGGGCGGCCTGAGCTTTCACACTGTGCAGCCTGAACTCTCGCACTGTGCAGCCTGAACTCTCACACTGTGCAGCCTGAACTATCGCACTGTGCAGCCTAAACTCTCACACTGTGCAGCCTGAACTCTCACGCTGTGCAGCCTGACCTCTCGCCCAGTGCAGCCTGAACTCTCACACCGTGCAGCCTGAACTCTCACACTGTGCAGCCTGAACTCTCACACTGGGCGACCTGAGCAGCTCTCACACTGTGCAGCCTGAACTCTCGCACAGTGCAGCCTGAACTCTCACACTGTGCAGCCTGAACTCTCATGCTGTGCAGCCTGAACTCTTGCACTGTGCTTCCTGAACTCTCACACTGTGCAGCCTGAATAATCGCACTGTGCAGCCTGAACTCTCACATCGTGCAGCCTGAACTCTCACACTGTGCAGCCTGAACTCTCACACTGGGTGGCCTGAGCTCTCACACCGTGCAGCCTGAACTCTCCCACTGTGCAGCCTGAACTCTCACACTGTGCAGCCTGAACTCTCACGCTGTGCAGCCTGAACTCTCGCACAGTGCATCCTGAACTCTCACACTGTGCAGCCTGAACTCTCACACTGTGCAGCCTGAAATCTCACACTGTGCAGCCTGCACTCTCACACTGTGTAGCCTGAACTCTTGCACTGTGCAGCCTGAACTCTCACACTGTGCAGCCTGAACTATCACACTGTGCAGTCTGAACTCTCGCACAGTGCATCCTGAACTCTCACACTGTGCAGCCTGAATAATCGCACTGTGCAGCCTGAACTCTCCCACTGTGCAGCCTGAACTCTCCCACTGTGCAGCCTGAACTCTCCCACTGTGTAGCCTGAACTCTCACACTGTGCAGCCTGAACTCTCACACTGTGCAGCCTGAACAATCGCACTGTGCAGCCTGAACTTTCACACCGTGCAGCCTGAACTCTCACACTGTGCAGCCTGAGCTCTCACACTGGGCGGCCTGAGCTCTCACCCTGGGTGGCCTGAGCTCTCACACTGTGCAGCCTGAACTCTCGCACTGTGCAGCCTGAATTTTCACACTGTGCAGCCTGAACTATCGCACTGTGCAGCCTAAACTCTCACACTGTGCAGCCTGAACTCTCACGCTGTGCAGCCTGAACTCTCGCACAGTGCATTCTGAACTCTTACACTGTGCAGCCTGAATAATCGCACTGTGCAGCCTGAACTCTCACACCGTGCAGCCTGAACTCTCACACTGTGCAGCCTGAACTCTCGCACAGGGCAGCCTGAACTCTCACACTGTGCAGCCTGAACTCTCACGCTGTGCAGCCTGAACTCTCGCACAGTGCATCCTGAACTCTCACACTGTGCAGCCTGAATAATCGCACTGTGCAGCCTGAACTCTCACACCGTGCAGCCTGAACTCTCACACTGTGCAGCCTGAACTCTCACACTGGGCGGCCTGAGCTCTCACACTGTGCAGCCTGAACTCTCCCACTGTGCAGCCTGAACTCTCACACTGTGCAGCCTGAACTCTCACGCTGTGCAGCCTGAACTCTCGCACAGTGCATCCTGAACTCTCACACTGTGCAGCCTGAATAATCACACTGTGCAGCCTGAACTCTCACACCGTGCAGCCTGAACTCTCACACTGTGCAGCCTGTACTCTCACACTGGGTGGCCTGAACCCTCCCACTGTGCAGCCTGAACTCTCCCACTGTGCAGCCTGAACTCTCCCACTGTGTAGCCTGAACTCTCGCACTGTGCAACCTGAACTCTCACACTGTGCAGCCTGAACTATCACACTGTGCAGTCGGAACTCTCACACTGTGCAGCCTGAACTCTCACGCTGTGCAGCCTTGTTAGACTTGGGCCTTAGGGCAGGTTCACCCCTAATCTTTTTGCCTTTATTTGTGACCCTGTGTAGTGATTTTTGGGTCTTGGCGCACTTTTTCCCTGTGTCCCAGAGTGAAAGTGCGTGCGTGTAGTATGGCTGGCCTGCCCTCCCATAGGAATGCATGGGGAATGTGTGTGCCCTGGTAGTTCCTGATGTGTGGGGAGTGCAGGCTCGAGTTTAGTATGTATGAACTCGTGAGAGCGAATGCTGCAAGATGGTGTCTGTGGCATGTATGTGTCTAGAAGGGAAGTGCTACTTCTGGACATTGATGTATGTGTGCAGCGAGGGTGCTGGAGGGTGATTGGCTGGAGCTGGCTGGCATGCCAGGCTCCAGGAAGTCTGGATGGGTCTGCCCGGTGGTGAGTGTGAGATCAGCATGAGTAATGTGTGGGAGGAGTGCACCTGGGTCCTGGATGGGCTGGGGTTTTCCCCACACAATGCTGGCTCCGCCCCCCTGTGGTTTGTCTAATGACCCAAGCCTCCCCAGTGAATGAAAGGGGTGGTTGGGCCATCAAGGGTACTCCCAAGCCAGCTGCAACTGGTTTCCCCCCACCCTGCACCCTGAGGACAAAGGAATTTATGGTATAAAAATGGGGCTGTGTCCCCACAGAAACTGTTCTCTGTTCTGCTTTGGACCTTGCCAGAGGGGGCTGCTGCTGCTGGGGCCAGGAGGACCGCCACTTGGACTGTCTCCCTGCCTGGAGACCCAGTGTGCTGGCTCTGGCCCTGCCTTGCCCCTCTGCCTGCCTCCAGACCCTGCTGGAGCTGTTGCTGTGCCTGGAAGCACTTCTATTTTGATTTATAGCGCTAGGAGCGCTTTCCTGGTGCCCCAGCGCTCAATAGCGCTTTGCTTATATTTCTAGCGCTAGGAGCGCTTCCCTTTGCTCCCAGAGCGCTTGGGAGCGCTTTATCGACATTGCCGGTGCCCACCCGGCATTGGAACCGATTTCGCCGATTTTTTGCCTTGCGAGTGCCACCTCGCTTTACTTTTAATTTGAGGGCCGGTGCCACCCGGCATTGCCCCGTGGAGATTTTATTGATTGAAGCCGGAGCCCACCCGGCGTTTTCCCGTGATCACCGCCGCAGCCGAGGGGGAGTGAAAGCTGTTGCCGGGCCGCTGCCCAGAGCGACCCGGAAGTCCCGCCTCCTGACCCCCAGGGCCGCGCTGCCATTGGCGGCCCCGGCGGAAGTCAGGCGGAGGGGAGAGCGAGACAAAGCCAGGCGGGAGGCGAGAGGAGCAGCCGGCTCCGTCCTCGAGGCTCCCGAGTGAAGGGGAGCCCGCCCTGCCACCCAGAGACCCGGTGAGTGCCTACAAAGGGAGAGGGGCGTCGGGACACATTGTCGGTGTCCGCCCCTCCCCCGTAGCGCGATCTTACGCGCACTACTGTGTGAAGCCCGAGGGCTTCAGGGGGCATTGCGTGATTCCCGAGTCCCCCGTGAGGGACTCCAACGTGGGCAGTAATTGTTCATTTTGAGAGCCATGAGGCTCTGAGGGGGCATTCTGTTCTTTGAGCCAGAGAGGCTCCAGGGCCCCATAGTTGATCTTCGAGCCCCGAGAGGCTCACAGCCAGATTCATTCCGCGAGCCCGGCGAGGCTCATTGCCCACATCGTAGTGAGAGCCCTGAGAGAGGCTCTGGGGGCATGTCATTGTTTTAGAGCGCAGAAGCTCTGGGGTGCCATCATATTTGTTTAGAACCCAGCGAGGTTCTTGAGGGGCAGTTAGTGGTCAGAGCCCCGTGGCTCCCACACTGTGTTTTGCCCCATTGTGTTCCTGAGCCCAAGAGGTTCCAACGTTTGCCTAACTGTTATTTACAACTGTCCAGCACTTAGTGGACAGTTGCTACGTTTAGGCTTTGTGTTCTGTGCTGCCTGCGCAGACCCCCTGACACTGAGACTCAGGGCATTCCGCCCCTTTCGAGGCCAGTTGGCCTGAGGGACATTTTGAGTGTTGTGCTACGTGCACCCTGCGCATTGTAATTTATTGCTGATGAATCTTGCGCAACTGTTCTAACCTGCACCTCTGAATGTGTTTTATGCCTCATGTGCAATTGTTTATGTCCCATTACCTTTTCTAAAAGTGACCTGCTTAGAGGAATGTTGATGTTTGATTGCCTTTGCTAAATGTTACTTGCCTAGGTGATTATTTTAGGTTTCCTTCCCTTTGCTAAATGTGACTTGCTTAGGTGATAGGTTTTCCTTCCATAGGTCCTGATGATAAGGTCCTAGTTCCCTGCGTGATTTCCCTACAGTGTTTAGGGTGGCGTAGGAGGTATTTTCCCTTTACCAGTAGTTACTGGTTGTATGCTACATTCACTATTTCTGTGTTACAGTCATTGTATGTTTATGTGCTAAAGTGTTATACCTACAAGTGCTATTTTTAAAAGTGCATTCCCCTGACAGTGGTCCAGGTGGCCCTGTCTTGTACATAATCCCTTGTAAATCTTGCCCGTGCCTGTTGGCACATTGTAAAGTGTGTGTGTTATCTAATGTGTTTTTACTATAATACAAAGGCTATTTTTATATAACCTTGTGTGGAGTTTCCTTTGTGGTGGGCCTTTGGTTGTTGTCGCTGGGGTGCGCGCGCAAACGCTTTACACATCGCCTCTGAGATTAGCCTTGCTGCTCGCGCCACGTTACCTAGAGGGTGAGCGGGGGTTATCTTGGTGTGTGACTCCCTTGCCCTGACCTTGGAAATGGTGGTCTCTGACTGACCTTGGCGCAAGCCTTGGCCAGCCAGAGGTCCCGTTTCTAACATTGGTGGCTAGCGGTGCGGATTGGACTTGCGTTTGCGTTGTACCACAGTGGCGACAGGCCACACTTCAAAGCTCTACAGTTTTAGATAACCACATTTTTGGGATTATTGTTTTTTAGGGAAGTTCAGTTTTGCTTCTCCTGAAAGGTGTCATTTGTATTTTGTCCAGTACCTTGTTCCCCGCCCTGCTCCCAGAGTTTGGTACCTGTGTCGCTAGTGGTCAGGTTGAGATAATCAGGGGTGGTAGAAACTGCCTTACCAGTCCGAGGGGAGGGTTGGGTGTGAATGAGTGTGTGTTACGCTGGACAGTGGAGTGCAAGTTCTGAGATAGGAATCTTGCTGAATTTTGTTGATTGTATACTCCTGTTTAGCTCAGACCCCCAGGTTCCCTGTGTGATCTCGTCTCTAGAACGTCTGCCAAAATGGAGCCTGTTTTTGATCTCAGTGATCTAGTTTGGTACAGTATGCAGGAGTTGGAAAGGTTCTGTAGAGAGAGAGACATAGGGGTGGATGAGTCAGATACTGAGAACCAACTTAGGAACCACCTGGTCCAATGGTATAAGGATCAAAGGGATCTTGAGCGCAGCGAGGAAAGGGCCCAGGCCACACGCCATGAGGGTGGTGAGTCTGTGGGGAGCCCTGAAGATTCTGATGAAGAATGTGAGTTGGATGATGACAGTGGTTGGGCCCCAGCAGATAGTGAGGACCCCATAGATAGGGAGTCCCTTGCTAGGCCCAGTGTCAGTACCAGCGCCCCATCCCTTTCCCTGTCCCCAGAGGATTGGTTAGATAGGAAGGAAGAGAGGGAGCATCAGTTAGCAATGGAACAGCTCATGTAGAGCATGCCCAGGCTATGGCGCAGCTAGAGATCGAAAGACTCTTAGCGCAGGAGAGGATAGAGGTGGAGAGAAGGGCCATCATCCGTGAGAGCGCAGCCCTAGAGAATAGACTCTCCCCTACCCACAGTTGTAATTGTCTGGATTCCCCAGAGAGGGTGGAGTCCAGTGGTGGCAGCTTTTTAAATGTCAGTGTAGACAGTCCCACTCCCAGTTCCCCGAGTATGGTTCCTGTTTCCCCAGAGGAGGAGAATAGGTTGAGGTTTAGGAACCTTAAGAAACCATCTCACCAGAAGTGGGGGTATTTTGTGGATGACTGTTCGGATGCAATGTGGGGTTGGCTGACGGCTAACTCGGACAATGAGGTGGACGGTGTGGTGAATATGTTCCTCAAAGAGCAGTTGCTCAGTGTTGTTTGTCCAGAGTTGCGCCAGCACCTGCTGAAGTTGAAGTGTTTTTGTCCTTGGGACCTTGCAGAAGAAGCAGAGCGCTGGGACAGTGCGAGAGGTTCGTTAGAGTCACTAGTGAGTGATTCCAACAATAGTGGGTCAGGTGTCTTCCAGCCCAGTGTGGTGGAGGAGGGTGAGAGTAGCCCAACTAGGTCCCAGGTTAGTGAGGAGGGTGTAGGGGCTGACTGCCTGTCTCAGTGGAGCAGGAGTGAGTGAGTGACCGAGAGTCCCCAGACGCCCGAAGCCCTGTCACAGAGCCTGGATGGTTTCTTTAGGGAACACCAGGATGGGAACGTAGGCTTGCCTGTTAGTTCCCTTGAGGGAGATCTCCTAGTGGGTAGAGAACCTGGAGCATCTGTAAGCGGAGCTTCCATGATTATAGAGTCTGGCAGTACTGCTCCAGTAGGGAGAGTACAGGAGTCCAGCGTGAGGAGTGATTGGGGGAGTTCCCCAGTGGAAGAACCAGTGGGTCAGGGACTACCCAGTGAGGCTAGGATCCCGTCTAGTGACCATGGTGACACCACTTCTGTGCTGGGGGATCTTTGCGCACTGTCAGGTGGACAGGAGGCGGGAGATCTGCGCCAGACAGACAGTCACACAACATATGTGTCATTTGCTAGCCTCAGGGGGATGGTGTGTGAATCCCCAGAAGTCCTGGAGTGCCAGGCAGTGATTCCACCAAAGGTTCTAGACCGGAGGTTGGAGGTCCAGGTTCAGGATTCGCCTGACCTGAAGGGTGGGAATACTGTAAACAGTGTCCTAACCAGTTCTTTCTCCAGAGGTACCGCCCCGGTTGGGAGGGAGCAGGATTCTGGAAGGGGGTGCAGAGGGTGGGAAAGCCCACCTCTGACCCCGGTACCACCTGAGGGGTTAAACCCTAGGTTGGGAGAGTGGTGTTTAGAGGGTACCCCTCGCAGGAGGAGGAGGAACCCTAGGAGAAGAGGTAAGGGGAGGAGAGCCTTCCCTGAGACTCCTGGTCCACCTACGGTTGTAGACCCTAGGTTGGAGAACCAGTGGCAGTCTAGCCCTGTCTTGCAGACAGGAAGAGTGGAAAATGGCTGTTATGTGCCAGGGGTTACTACCCCCCACTTTGTGAGTAGGCAGGATCCAGTGGTACCTGGATGGCCTAGGGCCTGGTCCTCGCCGAGGGCAGCTGGAGAGTACCAGTGGGGTAGCCCAGTTAGTCCCTACAGTAGTTTTAGAAAGAACCCCAGGGGTTCACCGTGGCGTAAAACAGGAGGGTGTCCCTGCAGTTGTGGGCCCGCGTCCTTGTTTTATCGCCCCAAGCAGGGAAGTCCATCACGGTGGTGATCGGTCTGCCCTGCGTTTTGGCTGGAAGGGGGTCGTGTTAGACTTGGGCCTTAGGGCAGGTTCCCCCCTAATCTTTTTGCCTTTATTTGTGACCCTGTGTAGTGATTTTTGGGTCTTGGCGCACTTTTTCCCTGTGTCCCAGAGTGAAAGTGCGTGCGTGTAGTATGGCTGGCCTGCCCTCCCATAGGAATGCATGGGGAATGTGTGTGCCCTGGTAGTTCCTGATGTGTGGGGAGTGCAGGCTCGAGTTTAGTATGTATGAACTCGTGAGAGCGAATGCTGCAAGATGGTGTCTGTGGCATGTATGTGTCTAGAAGGGAAGTGCTACTTCTGGACATTGATGTATGTGTGCAGCGAGGGTGCTGGAGGGTGATTGGCTGGAGCTGGCTGGCATGCCAGGCTCCAGGAAGTCTGGATGGGTCTGCCCGGTGGTGAGTGTGAGATCAGCATGAGTAATGTGTGGGAGGAGTGCACCTGGGTCCTGGATGGGCTGGGGTTTTCCCCACACAATGCTGGCTCCGCCCCCCTGTGGTTTGTCTAATGACCCAAGCCTCCCCAGTGAATGAAAGGGGTGGTTGGGCCATCAAGGGTACTCCCAAGCCAGCTGCAACTGGTTTCCCCCCACCCTGCACCCTGAGGACAAAGGAATTTATGGTATAAAAATGGGGCTGTGTCCCCACAGAAACTGTTCTCTGTTCTGCTTTGGACCTTGCCAGAGGGGGCTGCTGCTGCTGGGGCCAGGAGGACCGCCACTTGGACTGTCTCCCTGCCTGGAGACCCAGTGTGCTGGCTCTGGCCCTGCCTTGCCCCTCTGCCTGCCTCCAGACCCTGCTGGAGCTGTTGCTGTGCCTGGAAGCACTTCTATTTTGATTTATAGCGCTAGGAGCGCTTTCCTGGTGCCCCAGCGCTCAATAGCGCTTTGCTTATATTTCTAGCGCTAGGAGCGCTTCCCTTTGCTCCCAGAGCGCTTGGGAGCGCTTTATCGACATTGCCGGTGCCCACCCGGCATTGGAACCGATTTCGCCGATTTTTTGCCTTGCGAGTGCCACCTCGCTTTACTTTTAATTTGAGGGCCGGTGCCACCCGGCATTGCCCCGTGGAGATTTTATTGATTGAAGCCGGAGCCCACCCGGCGTTTTCCCGTGATCACCGCCGCAGCCGAGGGGGAGTGAAAGCTGTTGCCGGGCCGCTGCCCAGAGCGACCCGGAAGTCCCGCCTCCTGACCCCCAGGGCCGCGCTGCCATTGGCGGCCCCGGCGGAAGTCAGGCGGAGGGGAGAGCGAGACAAAGCCAGGCGGGAGGCGAGAGGAGCAGCCGGCTCCGTCCTCGAGGCTCCCGAGTGAAGGGGAGCCCGCCCTGCCACCCAGAGACCCGGTGAGTGCCTACAAAGGGAGAGGGGCGTCGGGACACATTGTCGGTGTCCGCCCCTCCCCCGTAGCGCGATCTTACGCGCACTACTGTGTGAAGCCCGAGGGCTTCAGGGGGCATTGCGTGATTCCCGAGTCCCCCGTGAGGGACTCCAACGTGGGCAGTAATTGTTCATTTTGAGAGCCATGAGGCTCTGAGGGGGCATTCTGTTCTTTGAGCCAGAGAGGCTCCAGGGCCCCATAGTTGATCTTCGAGCCCCGAGAGGCTCACAGCCAGATTCATTCCGCGAGCCCGGCGAGGCTCATTGCCCACATCGTAGTGAGAGCCCTGAGAGAGGCTCTGGGGGCATGTCATTGTTTTAGAGCGCAGAAGCTCTGGGGTGCCATCATATTTGTTTAGAACCCAGCGAGGTTCTTGAGGGGCAGTTAGTGGTCAGAGCCCCGTGGCTCCCACACTGTGTTTTGCCCCATTGTGTTCCTGAGCCCAAGAGGTTCCAACGTTTGCCTAACTGTTATTTACAACTGTCCAGCACTTAGTGGACAGTTGCTACGTTTAGGCTTTGTGTTCTGTGCTGCCTGCGCAGACCCCCTGACACTGAGACTCAGGGCATTCCGCCCCTTTCGAGGCCAGTTGGCCTGAGGGACATTTTGAGTGTTGTGCTACGTGCACCCTGCGCATTGTAATTTATTGCTGATGAATCTTGCGCAACTGTTCTAACCTGCACCTCTGAATGTGTTTTATGCCTCATGTGCAATTGTTTATGTCCCATTACCTTTTCTAAAAGTGACCTGCTTAGAGGAATGTTGATGTTTGATTGCCTTTGCTAAATGTTACTTGCCTAGGTGATTATTTTAGGTTTCCTTCCCTTTGCTAAATGTGACTTGCTTAGGTGATAGGTTTTCCTTCCATAGGTCCTGATGATAAGGTCCTAGTTCCCTGCGTGATTTCCCTACAGTGTTTAGGGTGGCGTAGGAGGTATTTTCCCTTTACCAGTAGTTACTGGTTGTATGCTACATTCACTATTTCTGTGTTACAGTCATTGTATGTTTATGTGCTAAAGTGTTATACCTACAAGTGCTATTTTTAAAAGTGCATTCCCCTGACAGTGGTCCAGGTGGCCCTGTCTTGTACATAATCCCTTGTAAATCTTGCCCGTGCCTGTTGGCACATTGTAAAGTGTGTGTGTTATCTAATGTGTTTTTACTATAATACAAAGGCTATTTTTATATAACCTTGTGTGGAGTTTCCTTTGTGGTGGGCCTTTGGTTGTTGTCGCTGGGGTGCGCGCGCAAACGCTTTACACATCGCCTCTGAGATTAGCCTTGCTGCTCGCGCCACGTTACCTAGAGGGTGAGCGGGGGTTATCTTGGTGTGTGACTCCCTTGCCCTGACCTTGGAAATGGTGGTCTCTGACTGACCTTGGCGCAAGCCTTGGCCAGCCAGAGGTCCCGTTTCTAACATTGGTGGCTAGCGGTGCGGATTGGACTTGCGTTTGCGTTGTACCACAGTGGCGACAGGCCACACTTCAAAGCTCTACAGTTTTAGATAACCACATTTTTGGGATTATTGTTTTTTAGGGAAGTTCAGTTTTGCTTCTCCTGAAAGGTGTCATTTGTATTTTGTCCAGTACCTTGTTCCCCGCCCTGCTCCCAGAGTTTGGTACCTGTGTCGCTAGTGGTCAGGTTGAGATAATCAGGGGTGGTAGAAACTGCCTTACCAGTCCGAGGGGAGGGTTGGGTGTGAATGAGTGTGTGTTACGCTGGACAGTGGAGTGCAAGTTCTGAGATAGGAATCTTGCTGAATTTTGTTGATTGTATACTCCTGTTTAGCTCAGACCCCCAGGTTCCCTGTGTGATCTCGTCTCTAGAACGTCTGCCAAAATGGAGCCTGTTTTTGATCTCAGTGATCTAGTTTGGTACAGTATGCAGGAGTTGGAAAGGTTCTGTAGAGAGAGAGACATAGGGGTGGATGAGTCAGATACTGAGAACCAACTTAGGAACCACCTGGTCCAATGGTATAAGGATCAAAGGGATCTTGAGCGCAGCGAGGAAAGGGCCCAGGCCACACGCCATGAGGGTGGTGAGTCTGTGGGGAGCCCTGAAGATTCTGATGAAGAATGTGAGTTGGATGATGACAGTGGTTGGGCCCCAGCAGATAGTGAGGACCCCATAGATAGGGAGTCCCTTGCTAGGCCCAGTGTCAGTACCAGCGCCCCATCCCTTTCCCTGTCCCCAGAGGATTGGTTAGATAGGAAGGAAGAGAGGGAGCATCAGTTAGCAATGGAACAGCTCATGTAGAGCATGCCCAGGCTATGGCGCAGCTAGAGATCGAAAGACTCTTAGCGCAGGAGAGGATAGAGGTGGAGAGAAGGGCCATCATCCGTGAGAGCGCAGCCCTAGAGAATAGACTCTCCCCTACCCACAGTTGTAATTGTCTGGATTCCCCAGAGAGGGTGGAGTCCAGTGGTGGCAGCTTTTTAAATGTCAGTGTAGACAGTCCCACTCCCAGTTCCCCGAGTATGGTTCCTGTTTCCCCAGAGGAGGAGAATAGGTTGAGGTTTAGGAACCTTAAGAAACCATCTCACCAGAAGTGGGGGTATTTTGTGGATGACTGTTCGGATGCAATGTGGGGTTGGCTGACGGCTAACTCGGACAATGAGGTGGACGGTGTGGTGAATATGTTCCTCAAAGAGCAGTTGCTCAGTGTTGTTTGTCCAGAGTTGCGCCAGCACCTGCTGAAGTTGAAGTGTTTTTGTCCTTGGGACCTTGCAGAAGAAGCAGAGCGCTGGGACAGTGCGAGAGGTTCTTTAGAGTCACTAGTGAGTGATTCCAACAATAGTGGGTCAGGTGTCTTCCAGCCCAGTGTGGTGGAGGAGGGTGAGAGTAGCCCAGCTAGGTCCCAGGTTAGTGAGGAGGGTGTAGGGGCTGACTGCCTGTCTCAGTGGAGCAGGAGTGAGTGTGTGACCGAGAGTCCCCAGACGCCCGAAGCCCTGTCACAGAGCCTGGATGGTTTCTTTAGGGAACACCAGGATGGGAACGTAGGCTTGCCTGTTAGTTCACTTGAGGGAGATCTCCTAGTGGGTAGAGAACCTGGAGCATCTGTAAGCGGAGCTTCCATGATTATAGAGTCTGGCAGTACTGCTCCAGTAGGGAGAGTACAGGAGTCCAGCGTGAGGAGTGATTGGGGGAGTTCCCCAGTGGAAGAACCAGTGGGTCAGGGACTACCCAGTGAGGCTAGGATCCCGTCTAGTGACCATGGTGACACCACTTCTGTGCTGGGGGATCTTTGCGCACTGTCAGGTGGACAGGAGGCGGGAGATCTGCGCCAGACAGACAGTCACACAACATATGTGTCATTTGCTAGCCTCAGGGGGATGGTGTGTGAATCCCCAGAAGTCCTGGAGTGCCAGGCAGTGATTCCACCAAAGGTTCTAGACCGGAGGTTGGAGGTCCAGGTTCAGGATTCGCCTGACCTGAAGGGTGGGAATACTGTAAACAGTGTCCTAACCAGTTCTTTCTCCAGAGGTACCGCCCCGGTTGGGAGGGAGCAGGACTCTGGAAGGGGGTGCAGAGGGAGGGAAAGCCCACCTCTGACCCCGGTACCACCTGAGGGGTTAAACCCTAGGTTGGGAGAGTGGTGTTTAGAGGGTACCCCTCGCAGGAGGAGGAGGAACCCTAGGAGAAGAGGTAAGGGGAGGAGAGCCTTCCCTGAGACTCCTGGTCCACCTACGGTTGTAGACCCTAGGTTGGAGAACCAGTGGCAGTCTAGCCCTGTCTTGCAGACAGGAAGAGTGGAAAATGGCTGTTATGTGCCAGGGGTTACTACCCCCCACTTTGTGAGTAGGCAGGATCCAGTGGTACCTGGATGGCCTAGGGCCTGGTCCTCGCCGAGGGCAGCTGGAGAGTACCAGTGGGGTAGCCCAGTTAGTCCCTACAGTAGTTTTAGAAAGAACCCCAGGGGTTCACCGTGGCGTAAAACAGGAGGGTGTCCCTGCAGTTGTGGGCCCGCGTCCTTGTTTTATCGCCCCAAGCAGGGAAGTCCATCACGGTGGTGATCGGTCTGCCCTGCGTTTTGGCTGGAAGGGGGTCGTGTTAGACTTGGGCCTTAGGGCAGGTTCACCCCTAATCTTTTTGCCTTTATTTGTGACCCTGTGTAGTGATTTTTGGGTCTTGGCGCACTTTTTCCCTGTGTCCCAGAGTGAAAGTGCGTGCGTGTAGTATGGCTGGCCTGCCCTCCCATAGGAATGCATGGGGAATGTGTGTGCCCTGGTAGTTCCTGATGTGTGGGGAGTGCAGGCTCGAGTTTAGTATGTATGAACTCGTGAGAGCGAATGCTGCAAGATGGTGTCTGTGGCATGTATGTGTCTAGAAGGGAAGTGCTACTTCTGGACATTGATGTATGTGTGCAGCGAGGGTGCTGGAGGGTGATTGGCTGGAGCTGGCTGGCATGCCAGGCTCCAGGAAGTCTGGATGGGTCTGCCCGGTGGTGAGTGTGAGATCAGCATGAGTAATGTGTGGGAGGAGTGCACCTGGGTCCTGGATGGGCTGGGGTTTTCCCCACACAATGCTGGCTCCGCCCCCCTGTGGTTTGTCTAATGACCCAAGCCTCCCCAGTGAATGAAAGGGGTGGTTGGGCCATCAAGGGTACTCCCAAGCCAGCTGCAACTGGTTTCCCCCCACCCTGCACCCTGAGGACAAAGGAATGTATGGTATAAAAATGGGGCTGTGTCCCCACAGAAACTGTTCTCTGTTCTGCTTTGGACCTTGCCAGAGGGGGCTGCTGCTGCTGGGGCCAGGAGGACCGCCACTTGGACTGTCTCCCTGCCTGGAGACCCAGTGTGCTGGCTCTGGCCCTGCCTTGCCCCTCTGCCTGCCTCCAGACCCTGCTGGAGCTGTTGCTGTGCCTGGAAGCACTTCTATTTTGATTTATAGCGCTAGGAGCGCTTTCCTGGTGCCCCAGCGCTCAATAGCGCTTTGCTTATATTTCTAGCGCTAGGAGCGCTTCCCTTTGCTCCCAGAGCGCTTGGGAGCGCTTTATCGACATTGCCGGTGCCCACCCGGCATTGGAACCGATTTCGCCGATTTTTGGCGTAGCGAGTGCCACCTCGCTTTACTTTTAATTTGAGGGCCGGTGCCACCCGGCATTGCCCCGTGGAGATTTTATTGATTGAAGCCGGAGCCCACCCGGCGTTTTCCCGTGATCACCGCCGCAGCCGAGGGGGAGTGAAAGCTGTTGCCGGGCCGCTGCCCAGAGCGACCCGGAAGTCCCGCCTCCTGACCCCCAGGGCCGCGCTGCCATTGGCGGCCCCGGCGGAAGTCAGGCGGAGGGGAGAGCGAGACAAAGCCAGGCGGGAGGCGAGAGGAGCAGCCGGCTCCGTCCTCGAGGCTCCCGAGTGAAGGGGAGCCCGCCCTGCCACCCAGAGACCCGGTGAGTGCCTACAAAGGGAGAGGGGCGTCGGGACACATTGTCGGTGTCCGCCCCTCCCCCGTAGCGCGATCTTACGCGCACTACTGTGTGAAGCCCGAGGGCTTCAGGGGGCATTGCGTGATTCCCGAGTCCCCCGTGAGGGACTCCAACGTGGGCAGTAATTGTTCATTTTGAGAGCCATGAGGCTCTGAGGGGGCATTCTGTTCTTTGAGCCAGAGAGGCTCCAGGGCCCCATAGTTGATCTTCGAGCCCCGAGAGGCTCACAGCCAGATTCATTCCGCGAGCCCGGCGAGGCTCATTGCCCACATCGTAGTGAGAGCCCTGAGAGAGGCTCTGGGGGCATGTCATTGTTTTAGAGCGCAGAAGCTCTGGGGTGCCATCATATTTGTTTAGAACCCAGCGAGGTTCTTGAGGGGCAGTTAGTGGTCAGAGCCCCGTGGCTCCCACACTGTGTTTTGCCCCATTGTGTTCCTGAGCCCAAGAGGTTCCAACGTTTGCCTAACTGTTATTTACAACTGTCCAGCACTTAGTGGACAGTTGCTACGTTTAGGCTTTGTGTTCTGTGCTGCCTGCGCAGACCCCCTGACACTGAGACTCAGGGCATTCCGCCCCTTTCGAGGCCAGTTGGCCTGAGGGACATTTTGAGTGTTGTGCTACGTGCACCCTGCGCATTGTAATTTATTGCTGATGATTCTTGCGCAACTGTTCTAACCTGCACCTCTGAATGTGTTTTATGCCTCATGTGCAATTGTTTATGTCCCATTACCTTTTCTAAAAGTGACCTGCTTAGAGGAATGTTGATGTTTGATTGCCTTTGCTAAATGTTACTTGCCTAGGTGATTATTTTAGGTTTCCTTCCCTTTGCTAAATGTGACTTGCTTAGGTGATAGGTTTTCCTTCCATAGGTCCTGATGATAAGGTCCTAGTTCCCTGCGTGATTTCCCTACAGTGTTTAGGGTGGCGTAGGAGGTATTTTCCCTTTACCAGTAGTTACTGGTTGTATGCTACATTCACTATTTCTGTGTTACAGTCATTGTATGTTTATGTGCTAAAGTGTTATACCTACAAGTGCTATTTTTAAAAGTGCATTCCCCTGACAGTGGTCCAGGTGGCCCTGTCTTGTACATAATCCCTTGTAAATCTTGCCCGTGCCTGTTGGCACATTGTAAAGTGTGTGTGTTATCTAATGTGTTTTTACTATAATACAAAGGCTATTTTTATATAACCTTGTGTGGAGTTTCCTTTGTGGTGGGCCTTTGGTTGTTGTCGCTGGGGTGCGCGCGCAAACGCTTTACACATCGCCTCTGAGATTAGCCTTGCTGCTCGCGCCACGTTACCTAGAGGGTGAGCGGGGGTTATCTTGGTGTGTGACTCCCTTGCCCTGACCTTGGAAATGGTGGTCTCTGACTGACCTTGGCGCAAGCCTTGGCCAGCCAGAGGTCCCGTTTCTAACAAGCCTGAACTCTCGCACAGTGCATCCTGAACTCTCACACTGTGCAGCCTGAATAATCGCACTGTGTAGCCTGAACTCTCCCACTGTGCAGCCTGAACACACCCACTGTGCAGCCTGTACTCTCCCACTGTGTAGCCTGAACTCTCGCACTGTGCAGCCTGAACTCTCACACTGTGCAGCCTGAACAATCGCACTGTGCAGCCTGAACTTTCACACCGTGCAGCCTGAACTCTCACACTGTGCAGCCTGAGCTCTCACACTGGGCGGCCTGAGCTCTCACACTGGGCGGCCTGAGCTCTCACACTGTGCAGCCTGAACTCTCGCACTGTGCAGCCTGAACTCTCATACTGTGCAGCCTGAACTATCGCACTGTGCAGACTAAACTCTCACACTGTGCAGCCTGAACTCTCATGCTGTGCAGCCTGAACTCTCGCACAGTGCATTCTGAACTCTTACACTGTGCAGCCTGAATAATCGCACTGTGCAGCCTGAACTCTCACACCGTGCAGCCTGAACTCTCACACTGTGCAGCCTGAACTCTCACACTGGGCGACCTGAGCTCTCACACTGTGAAGCCTGAACTCTCGCACACTGCAGCCTGAACTCTCACACTGTGCAGCCTGAACTCTCACGCTGTGCAGCCTGCACTCTCGCACAGTGCATCCTGAACTCTCACACTGTGCAGCCTGAATAATCGCACTGTGCAGCCTGAACTCTCACACCGTGCAGCCTGAACTCTCACACAGTGCAGCCTGAACTCTCACACTGGGCGGCCTGAGCTCTCACACTGTGCAGCCTGAACTCTCGCACAGTGCAGCCTGAACTCTCACACGGTGCAGCCATTCATTTTCAAACTGTACAGCCCTGAGCTCTTACACTGTACACCCATTAACTCTCACAGTACAACCTCGATCTTGCACACTATGCAGCCTGAATTCTCACACTGTACAGCCCTTAACACTCACCCTGCACAGCCCTGAAATTTCACAATGCACAGACATTCATTTTCACACTGTATAATCCCAAACTCACATTGCGCAATGTTTAACTCCGATAGTACAACGTTGAACTCTCACACCATGCAGCCCGATCTCTCACACCCTGCAGCTCATGCTGTTATAGTGCATAGTCCTGAAATCTCACAATGTACAGCCATTATTGTTGACACTGTCCTACCCTAAGCTCTCACTCTGAACAACCTTTAACTCAGAAAGTACAGCCTTGAACTCTCACACTATGCAGCCTGAATGAACTCATGTTGCACAGCACTTAGCTCTCACACTCCACGTTCTCTATTTTCCCCACAGTAGTACATCCCTGGACATTTCTAGCACTGGTTTCCCCGGGCCTTCCCCCCTTCAGCCCAGAATGATGAAGAGGCCTGTGTAGAGCTGGTTGATGTACAGGCTTCGCAGCCCTAGAGACTCAGATAACACAGCCCTAATCCCTCCCATAGGGCAACCTCGAGACTCTATCGCACTTTACTGTTGCTGATCTCTAACAATGAGCTTCAGTGGAAATCTTGGGCTGTACCACCGCCAGATGCCACAAGTGAACCCCACTGGATTATTTCACCGTGCAGATGCTTACATGGTACAGTCCGGGACTTTCATAAACTCTATAGACCTGGGCCCGGATTTACTAAGGGTTCGCAAGCCCTTAAGTCAGATTTACTAAGCCACCTTGCGTGGCTCTGCGTGGCTTAGTAAATCGAGAGTAATGCAAGGCAGGGTAAGTCTCAGCCTTGTGTTACTCTGCGTTGGGAAGGCATTCCATGTGAGGCGTGTGGCCATTCCCATATAGGCACCCATGGACTTTGGCTCTTTCCCATGTTTACTAAGAATGGTGGAAGCTGGGCATGTGTCAAAATGATACACCATTCCAACAGAGGCGTAACAAGGAGAAATATGTTTATTCCTCCTCGTTGTTTTCTTTTTCTATGTGTTCTGCACTCTCTACAGCTCACGTAGAAAGAGGAAAATGCCTCTGAGGATTGTTTTTGCGCAGGAACATGTCCACAAAAACAATCCTGCCTTTAACGCAGGCACTCTTGCACCATGGCATAAGGGTGCCTGTGTTGGTGCTATGATATGCTCAAGCCCTCAAGTGTAGATTGTGTTGTCCATTTTACCTACCTGTGTTGGTGCTAGGCAGCACTAAGTGTGCCAGCCAGAGAGAGAGTTTAGAATGCGCCATATCTTAGTAAATATTGTGCATTCCTTCTCTCTCCATTTGACGCAGTGCAGCAAGATGACTTGCTGCATTGCGCTGCATTGCGTTGCGCTAAATGTTAGTAAACCTGGGCCCTGGAGTCTCGCTCTGTACATTCTTTGGACTCTGATCCTGAGCATACCATCCCACTCTCACACTGTGGAGTACAGAGTCTCATACTAACAGCCTTTGTAGTCCACACTGCGTAACCAGTGTGTCATGGGCCCTAGTGCCTGGAAGAAAATGGGGCGCTTGGCCACTGTTGAATTATACAATATATCAATAATAAGGGTTCATTGGACTCCGGCGGCCTCGGTGCCTCTAAACCTGGGGCCCCATTGGAAGCTGCACTGTGCTTCCCTCACACTCTCACAATTTACAGCCCGGACCATCATGGAGCACTCTTGGGTTTCACATACTGGCTAGGCCCCTGGGTGTCTCGCTCTGTTCAGCCTTCAAACCTCTGGCACTCTACCAACCCCGGGCGTAGTGTGCGTAGCGGGGCTACGTGGAGGTCCACAGAGTTGCAAACAAACTCTGTGGAGCCCCGCACCGCTACACTACGCCGCCCGCTTCCACCCCACTATTGAGAAATAAGTTAACCTTAATTAAAAAGAAACTTAAAACCACTTACCTGTTTACCGCGGTGTTCCCGGGCTATCCTCCTCCTCTTCCTTTCCATACCAGTAATGCTTGAGAAAACTGCGCATGAGCACGCGCCAGCGCTAGTGCATTTCTTGCAAGAAATGCGCTTGCGCGGCCGGGCGTGCATGTACAGTTTTCTCAAGCATTACTAGTATGGAGAGGAAGAGGAGGAGGGCAGCCTGGGACGCCACAGTAAACAGGTAAGTGGTTTTAAGTTTCTTTTTAATTAAGGTTAACTTATTTCTTAACTTCTGCCGTGCACCATATCATGTTTGTTCTTAGGCATAAAGCCTGGCTATTTAAAGAAAAAAAGGAATTTTTGAATATCAAAAAGTAAAAAACAGAAGAAGCATGCTCTAGACAGACTCATCACTGACAAATGTGAATAACTGCATCTACAATGTACTGTTATGTGGTTGTGATTTTCTTTTATCTCTTTTTAGAAATAATGGCTGCTATCATCTTGTCCTGAGGAAGACAATTGTGTTTGTCGAAACGCGTAGACTTACAGCCTTATACACTTTCCATATTGGAGATATTAGTTTTAAGAAATAATTTTATATGTACTGATATGTTTGTTTGATATGCATTATTTGAATCAACCCATATCGATTTATATCATGTAATAATAATTTCTTTATTGTACCGGATGTATCCTCTTTTATATATATATTTTTTATAATTATATTAAAAATCACTCCCTTTTGATATCACTACAGTCTATTGCTTCTTTATGAGTTTTTAATGAATTGTTTATGATCATATGTCTCTTTCAATAGCCTTCGCGTGTCACTGTATAGCGCACCTGATCTGACGCTGCTCGGCACTGGGACTATCACCCTGTGACGCCCTGAGACGCGTACTGTAGACATCCCTGAATATCGCACATCGCACAGCTCTTGTGCTTTCACACTGTGTCTGCCCTCGGCATTTCATACTGTGTAGCACTGGGACTCTTCTCCAGCGCTGCCCAACATTCTCACACAGGGTGGAGCTGTACTTAGTGCAGCAGGTGCAGTGGCACCGGGGCCAAGGGGTATGAGTGGCCCCTGGCTCTTTCAGAGTGTGCACCCATGGCTCTCTATCATTGTGTAAGTATGGCTCTTTCAGAGTGTGCACCCATGGCTCTCTCTCATTGTGTAAGTATGGCTCTCTCAGAGTGGGCACCCATGGCTCTCTCTCATTGTGTAAGTATGGTTCTCTCACAGTGTGGACACATGGCTCTCTACCATTGTGTAAGTCTGGCTCTCTCAGAGTGGGCACCCATGGCTCTCTCTCATTGTGTAAGCATGGCTGTCTCACAGTGGGAACCCATGGTTCTCTCTCATTGTGTAAGTATGGCTCTCTCACAGTGTGGACCCATGGTTCTCGCTCATTGTGTAAGTATGGCTCTCTCACAGTGGACACCCATGGTTCTCTCTCATTGTGTAAGCATGGCTCTCTCACAGTGGGCAACCATGGTTCTCTCTCATTGTGTACGTATGACCCTCTCACAGTGTGGACCCATGGCTCTCTCTCATTGTGTAAGTATGGCTCTTTCAGAGTGTGCACCCATGGCTCTCTATCATTGTGTAAGTCTGGCTCTCTCACAGTGGGCACTCATGGCTCTCTATCATTGTGTAAGTCTGGCTCTCTCACAGTGGGCACTCATGGCTCTCTATCATTGTGTAAGTATGGCTCTCTCACAGTGGGCACTCATGGCTCTCTCTCATTGTGTAAGTATGGTTCTCTCACAGTGTGGACACATGGCTCTCTATCATTGTGTAAGTCTGGCTCTCTCACAGTGGGCACTTATGGCTCTCTCTCATTGTGTAAGCATGGCTGTCTCACAGTGGCCACCCATGGCTCTCTCATTGTGTAAGTATGGCTCTCTCACAGTGGGAACCCATGGTTCTCTCTCATTGTGTAAGCATGGTTCTCTAACAGTGGGCACCCATGGCTCTCTCTCATTGTGTAAGTATGGTTCTCTCACAGTGTGGACACATGGCTCTCTATCATTGTGTAAGTCTGGCTCTCTCACAGTGGGCACTCATGGCTCTCTCTCATTGTGTAAGTATGGCTCTCTCAGAGTGGGCACCCATGGTTCTCTCACATTGTGTAAGCATGGCTGTCTCACAGTGGCCACCCATGGCTCTCTCATTGTGTAAGTATGGCTCTCTCACAGTGGGCACCCATGGTACTCTCTCATTGTGTAAGCATGGCTCTCTCACAGTGGGCACCCATGGTTCTCTCTCATTGTGTAAGTATGGCTGTCTCACAGTGGGCACCCATGGTTCTCTCTCATTGTGTAAGTATGGCTCTTTCAGAGTGTGCACCCATGGCTCTCTCATTGTGTAAGTCTGGCTCTCTCACAGTGGGCACTCATGGCTCTCTCTCAATGTGTAAGTCTGGCTCTCTCACAGTGGGCACCCATGGTTCTCTCTCATTGTGTAAGTATGGCTCTCTCACAGTGGGCACCCATGGCTCTCTATCATTGTGTAAGTATGGCTCTCTCACAGTGGGCACCCATGTTTCTCTCTCATTGTGTAAGTATGGCTCTTTCAGAGTGTGCACCCATGGTTCTCTCTCATTGTGTAAGTATGGCTCTCTCACAGTGGGCACCCATGGCTCTCTCTCATTGTGTAAGTATGGCTCTCTGACAGTGGGCACCCATGGCTCTCTCTCATTGTGTAAGTATGGCTCTCTCACAGTGGGCACCCATGGCTCTCTCATTGTGTAAGTATGGCTCTCTCACAGTGGGAACCCATGGTTCTCTCTCATTGTGTAAGTATGTCTCTCTCACAGTGGGCACCCATGGCTCTCTCATTGTGTAAGTATGGCTCTCTCACAGTGGGCACCCATGGTTCTCTCTCATTGTGTAAGTATGGCTCTTTCAGAGTGTGCACCCGTGGCTCTCTCATTGTGTAAGTATGGCTCTCTCACAGTGGGCACCCATGGTTCTCTCTCATTGTGTAAGTATGTCTCTCTCACAGTGGGCACCCATGGTTCTCTCTCATTGTGTAAGTATGGCTCTCTCACAGTGGGCACCCATGGCTCTCTCTCATTGTGTAAGTATGGCTCTCTGACAGTGGGCACCCATGGCTCTCTCTCATTGTGTAAGTATGGCTCTCTCACAGTGGGCACCCATGGCTCTCTCATTGTGTAAGTATGGCTCTCTCACAGTGGGAACCCATGGTTCTCTCTCATTGTGTAAGTATGTCTCTCTCACAGTGGGCACCCATGGCTCTCTCTCATTGTGTAAGTATGTCTCTCTCACAGTGGGCACCCATGGCTCTCTCTCATTGTGTAAGTATGGCTCTCTCACAGTGTGGACCCATGGTACTCTCTCATTGTGTAAGCATGGCTCTCTCACAGTGTGGACCCATGGTACTCTCTCATTGTGTAAGTAAGGCTGTCTCACAGTGGGCACCCATGGCTCTCTCTCATTGTGTAAGCATGGCTGTCTCACAGTGGGTACCCATGGTTCTCTCTCATTGTGTAAGCATGGCTCTCTCACAGAGGGCACCCATGGTTCTCTCTCATTGTGTAAGTACGGCTCTCTCACAGTGGGCACCCATGGTTCTCTCTCATTGTGTAAGTATGGCTCTCTCCCAGTGGGCACCCATGGCTCTCTATCATTGTGTAAGTTTGGCTCTTTCAGAGTGGGCACCCATGGCTTTATATCATTGTGTAAGTATGGCTCTCTCACAGTGGGCACCCATGGTTCTCTCTCATTGGGTAAGTATGGCTCTCTCACAGTGTGGACCCATGGCTCTCTATCATTGTGTAAGTATGGCTCTCTCACAGTGGGCACCCATGGCTCTCTCTCATTGTGTAAGCATGGTTCTCTAACAGTGGGCACCCATGGCTCTCTCTCATTGTGTAAGTATGGCTCTCTCACAGTGTGGACCCATGGCTCTCTATCATTGTGTAAGTATGGCTCTCTCACAGTGGGCACCCATGGTTCTCTCTCATTGTGTAAGCATGGCTCTCTCACAGTGGGCACCCATGGTTCTCTCTCATTGTGTAAGTATGACAATCTCACAGTGTGGGCCCATGTTTCTCTCTCGTTGTGTAAGTATGGCTCTCTCACAGTGGGCACCCATGGCTCTCTCTCATTGTGTAAGTATGGCTCTCTCACAGTGTGGACCCATGGCTCTCTATCATTATGTAAGTATGGCTCTCTCACAGTGGGCACCCATGGTTCTCTCTCATTGTGTAAGCATGGCTCTCTCACAGTGGGCACCCATGGTTCTCTCTCATTGTGTAAGTATGACAATCTGACAGTGTGGGCCCATGTTTCTCTCTCGTTGTGTAAGTATGGCCCTCTCACAGTGGGCACTCATGGCTCTCTCTCATTGTGTAAGTATGGCTCTCTCAGAGTGGGCACCCATGGTTCTCTCACATTGTGTAAGCATGGCTGTCTCACAGTGGCCACCCATGGCTCTCTCATTGTGTAAGTATGGCTCTCTCACAGTGGGCACCCATGGCTCTCTCTCATTGTGTAAGCATGGTTCTCTAACAGTGGGCACCCATGGCTCTCTCTCATTGTGTAAGTATGGCTCTCTCACAGTGTGGACCCATGGCTCTCTATCATTGTGTAAGTATGGCTCTCTCACAGTGGGCACCCATGGTTCTCTCTCATTGTGTAAGCATGGCTCTCTCACAGTGGGCACCCATGGTTCTCTCTCATTGTGTAAGTATGACAATCTCACAGTGTGGGCCCATGTTTCTCTCTCGTTGTGTAAGTATGGCTCTCTCACAGTGGGCACCCATGGCTCTCTCTCATTGTGTAAGTATGGCTCTCTCACAGTGTGGACCCATGGCTCTCTATCATTGTGTAAGTATGGCTCTCTCACAGTGGGCACCCATGGTTCTCTCTCATTGTGTAAGCATGGCTCTCTCACAGTGGGCACCCATGGTTCTCTCTCATTGTGTAAGTATGACAATCTCACAGTGTGGGCCCATGTTTCTCTCTCGTTGTGTAAGTATGGCCCTCTCACAGTGGGCACCCATGGCTCTCTCTGATTGTGTAAGTATGGCTCTTTCACAGTGGGGACACACGGTTCTCTCTCATTGGGTAAGTATGGCTCTCTCACAGTGGGCACCCATGGCTCTCTCTCATTGTGTAAGTATGGCTCTCTCACAGTGGGCACCCATGGTTCTCTCTCATTGTGTAAGTATGGCTCTCTCACAGTGGGCACCCATGGTTCTCTCTCATTGTGTAAGAATGGCTCTCTCACAGTGTGGACCCATGGTTCTCTCTCATTGGGTAAGTATGACCCTCTCACAGTGTGGGCCCATGGTTCTCTCTCATTGTGTAAGTATGGCTCTCTCACAGTGGGCACCCATGGTTCTCTCTCATTGTGTAAGCATGGCTCTCTCACAGTGGGCACCCATGGTTCTCTCTCATTGTGTAAGTATGACAATCTCACAGTGTGGGCCCATGTTTCTCTCTCGTTGTGTAAGTATGGCCCTCTCACAGTGGGCACCCATGGCTCTCTAGCATTGTGTAAGTATGGCTCTTTCACAGTGGGCACCCATGGCTCTCTCTCATTGTGTAAGTATGGCTCTCTCACAGTGGGCACCCATGGCTCTCTCTCATTGTGTAAGTATGGCTCTCTCACAGTGGGCACCCATGGTTCTCTCTCATTGTGTAAGAATGGCTCTCTCACAGTGTGGACCCATGGTTCTCTCTCATTGGGTAAGTATGGCTCTCTGACAGTGGGCACCCATGGTTCTATATCGTTGTGTAAATATGGCTCTCTCACAGTGGGCACCCATGGTTCTCTCTCATTGTGTAAGTATGGCTCTCTCACAGTGGGCACCCATGGCTCTCTATCATTGTGTAAGTATGGCTCTCTCACAGTGGGCACCCATGGTTCTCTCTCATTGTGTAAGAATGGCTCTCTCACAGTGGGCACCCATGGTTTTCTCTCATTGTGTAAGTATGGCTCTCTCACAGTGGGCACCCATGGTTCTCTCTCATTGTGTAAGTATGGCTCTCTCACAGTGGGCACCCATGGTTCTCTCTCATTGTGTAAGTATGGCTCTCTCACAGTGTGGACCCATGGCTCTCTACCATTGTGTAAGTATGGCTCTCCCACAGTGGGCACCCATGGCTCTCTATCATTGTGCAAGTATGGCTCTCTCACAGTGGGCACCCATGGTTCTCTCTCATTGTGTAAGCATGGCTCTCTCACAGTGGGCACCCATGGTTCTCTCTCATTGTGTAAGTATGACCCTCTCACAGTGTGGGCCCATGGTTCTCTCTCGTTGTGTAAGTATGGCCCTCTCACAGTGGGCACCCATGGCTCTCTATCATTGTGTAAGTATGGCTCTTTCACAGTGGGGACCCATGGTTCTCTCTCATTGGGTAAGTATGGCTCTCTCACAGTGGGCACCCATGGCTCTCTCTCATTGTGTAAGTATGGCTCTCTCACAGTGGGCACCCATGGTTCTCTCTCATTGTGTAAGTATGGCCCTCTCACAGTGGGCACCCATGGCTCTCTCTCATTGTGTAAGTATGGCTCTCTCACAGTGGGCACCCATGGTTCTCTCTCATTGTGTAAGTATGGCCCTCTCACAGTGGGCACCCATGGCTCTCTCTCATTGTGTAAGTATGGCTCTCTCACAGTGGGCACCCATGGTTCTCTCTCATTGTGTAAGTATGGCTCTCTCACAGTGGGCACCCATGGCTCTCTCTCAATGTGTAAGTATGGCTCTCTCACAGTGGGCACCCATGGCTCTCTCTCAATGTGTAAGTATGGCTCTCTCACAGTGGGCACCCATGGTTCTCTCTCATTGTGTAAGTATGGCCCTCTCACAGTGGGCACCCATGGCTCTCTCTCATTGTGTAAGTATGGCTCTCTCACAGTGGGCACCCATGGTTCTCTCTCATTGTGTAAGTATGGCTCTCTCACAGTGGGCACCCATGGCTCTCTCTCATTGTGTAAGTACGGCTCTCTCACAGTGGGCACCCATGGCTCTCTCTCATTGTGTAAGCATGGCTCTCTCACAGTGGGCACCCATGGCTCTCTCTCAATGTGTAAGTATGGCTCTCTCACAGTGTGGACCCATGGCTCTCTCTCATTGTGTAAGTATGGCTCTCTCACAAGGGGGAACCCATGGTTCTCTCTCATTGTGTAAGTATGGCTCTCTCACAGTGGGCACCCATGGTTCTCTCTCATTGTGTAAGTATGGTTCTCTCACTGTGTGGACCCATGGCTCTCTCACATTGTGTAAGTATGGCTCTCTCACAGTGGGCACCCATGGCTCTCTCTCATTGTGTAAGTATGGCTCTCTCACAGTGGGCACCCATGGCTCTCTCTCATTGTGTAAGTATGGCTCTCTCACAGTGGGCACCCATGGCTCTCTCTCAATGTGTAAGTATGGCTCTCTCACAGTGGGCACCCATGGCTTTCTATCATTGTGTAAGTATGGCTCTCTCACAGTGGGCACCCATGGCTTTCTATCATTGTGTAAGTATGGCTCTCTCACAGTGGGCACCTATGGTTCTCTCTCATTGTGTAAGTATCGCTCTTTCAGAGTGTGCACCCATGGCTCTCTGATTGTGTAAGTATGGCTCTCTCACAGTGGGCACCCATGGCTCTCTCTCAATGTGTTAGTATGGCTCTCTCACAGTGTGGACCCATGGTTCTCTCTCATTGTGTAAGTACGGCCCTCTCACCGTGGGCACCCATGGTTCTCTCTCATTGTGTAAGTATGTCTCTCTCACAGTGGGCACACATGGCTCTCTCTCAATGTGTAAGTATGGCTCATTCACAGTGGGCACCCATGGCTCTCTCTCAATGTGTAAGTATGGCTCTCTCACAGTGGGCACCCATGGCTTTCTATCATTGTGTAAGTATGGCTCTCTCACAGTGGGCACCTATGGTTCTCTCTCATTGTGTAAGTATGGCTCTTTCAGAGTGTGCACCCATGGCTCTCTGATTGTGTAAGTATGGCTCTCTCACAGTGGGCACCCATGGCTCTCTCTCAATGTGTTATTATGGCTCTCTCACAGTGTGGACCCATGGTTCTCTCTCATTGTGTAAGTACGGCCCTCTCACAGTGGGCACCCATGGTTCTCTCTCATTGTGTAAGTATGTCTCTCTCACAGTGGGCACCCATGGCTCTCTCTCAATGTGTAAGTATGGCTCTCTCACAGTGGGCACCCATGGCTCTCTCTCAATGTGTAAATGGCTCTCTCACAGTGGGCACCCATGGCTCTCTATCATTGTGTAAGTATGGCTCTCTCACAGTGGGCACCCATGGCTCTCTCTCAATGTGTTAGTATGGTTCTCTCACAGTGGGCACCCATGGCTCTCTCTCATTGTGTAAGTACGGCTCTCTCACAGTGGGCACCCATGGTTCTCTCTCATTGTGTAAGTATGTCTCTCTCACAGTGGGCACCCATGGCCCTCTCTCAATATGTAAGTATGGCTCTCCCACAATGTGGACCCATGGCTCTCTCTCATTGTGTAAGTATGGCTCTCTCACAGGGGGCACCCATGGCTCTCTATCATTGTGTAAGTATGGCTCTCTCACAGGGGGCACCCATGGCTCTCTATCATTGTGTAAGTATGGCTCTCTCACAATGTGGACCCATGGCTCTCTCTCATTGTGTAAGTATGGCTCTCTCACAGGGGGCACCCATGGTTCTCTCTCATTGTGTAAGTATGGCTCTCTCACAGTGTGGACCCATGGTTCTCTCTCATTGTGTAAATATGGCTCTTTCAGAGTGTGGACCCATGGCTCTCTCTCATTGTGTAAGTATGGCTCTCTCACAGGGGGCACCCATGACTCTCTCACATTGTGTAAGTATGACTCTCTCACAGTGGGCACCCATGGCTCCCTCTCATTGTGTAAGTACGGCTCTCTCACAGTGGGCACCCATGGTTCTCTCTCATTGTTTAAGTATGGTTCTCTCACTGTGGGGACCCATGGCTCTCTCTCATTGTGTAAGTATGGCTCTCTCACAGTGGGCACCCATGGCTCTCTCTCATTGTGTAAGTATGGCTCTCTCACAGTGGGCACCCATGGCTCTCTCTCATTGTGTAAGTATGGCTCTCTCACAGTGGGCACCCATTGTTCTCTCTCATTGTGTAGGTATGGCTCTCTCATAGTGGGCACCCATGGTTCTCTCTTATTGTGTAAGTATGGCTCTCTCACAGTGTGGACCCATGGCTCTCTTTCATTGTGTAAGTATTGCTCTTTCAGAGTGTGCACCCATAGCTCTCTCTCATTGTGTAAGCACGGCCCTCTTACAGTGGGCACCCATGGCTCTCTATCATTGTGTAAGTTTGGGTCTCTCACAGTGGGCACCCATGGCTCTCTCTCAATGTGTAAGTATGGCTCATTCACAGTGGGCACCCATGGCTCTCTCTCAATGTGTAAGTATGGCTCTCTCAGAGTGGGCACCCATGGCTCTCTATCATTGTGTAAGTATGGCTCTCTCACAGTGGGCACCTATGGTTCTCTCTCATTGTGTAAGTATGGCTCTTTCAGAGTGTGCACCCATGGCTCTCTCATTGTGTAAGTATGGCTCTCTCACAGTGGGCACCCATGGTTCTCTCTCATTGTGTAAGTATGGCTCTCTCACAGTGGGCACCCATGGCTCTCTCTCATTGTGTAAGTATGGCTCTCTCACAGTGGGCACCCATGGCTCTCTCTCATTGTGTAAGTATGGCTCTCTAACAGTGGGCACCCATTGTTCTCTCTCATTGTGTAGGTATGGCTCTCTCACAGTGGGCACCCATGGTTCTCTCTTATTGTGTAAGTATGGCTCTCTCACAGTGTGGACCCATGGCTCTCTTTCATTGTGTAAGTATTGCTCTTTCAGAGTGTGCACCCATAGCTCTCTCTCATTGTGTAAGCATGACTCTCTTACAGTGGGCACCCATGGCTCTCTATCATTGTGTAAGTATGGCTCTCTCACAGTGGGCACCCATGGCTCTCTCTCAATGTGTAAGTATGGCTCATTCACAGTGGGCACCCATGGCTCTCTCTCAATGTGTAAGTATGGCTCTCTCACAGTGGGCACCCATGGCTTTCTATCATTGTGTAAGTATGGCTCTCTCACAGTGGGCACCTATGGTTCTCTCTCATTGTGTAAGTATGGCTCTTTCAGAGTGTGCACCCATGGCTCTCTCATTGTGTTACTATGGCTCTCTCACAGTGGGCACCCATGGTTCTCTCTCATTATGTAAGTATGGCTCTCTCACAGTGGGCACCCATGGCTCTCTCTCATTGTGTAAGTATGGCTCTCTCACAGTGGGCACCCATGGCTCTCTCTCATTGTGTAAGTATGGCTCTCTCACAGTGGGCACCCATGGTTCTCTCTGATTGTGTAAGTATGGCTCTCTCACAGTGTGGACCCATGATACTCTCTCATTGTGTAAGTATGGCTCTCTCAAAGTGGGCACCCATGGCTCTCTTTCATTGTGTAAGTATTGCTCTTTCACAGTGGGCACCCATGGTTCTCTCTCATTGTGTAAGCATGGCTCTCTCACAGTGGGCACCCATGGTTCTCTCTCATTGTGTAAGTATGACCCTCTCACAGTGTGGGCCCATGGTTCTCTCTCGTTGTGTAAGTATGGCCCTCTCACAGTGGGCACCCATGGCTCTCTATCACTGTGTAAGTATGGCTCTTTCACAGTGTGGACCCATGGTTCTCTCTCATTGGGTAAGTATGGCTCTCTCACAGTGGGCACCCATGGCTCTCTCTCATTGTGTAAGTATGGCTCTCTCACAGTGGGCACCGATGGTTCTCTCTCATTGTGTAAGTATGGCCCTCTCACAGTGGGCACCCATGGCTCTCTCTCATTGTGTAAGTATGGCTCTCTCACAGTGGGCACCCATGGCTCTCTCTCATTGTGTAAGTATGGCTCTCTCACAGTGGGCACCCATGGCTCTCTCTCATTGTGTAAGTATGGCCCTCTCACAGTGGGCACCCATGGCTCTCTCTCATTGTGTAAGTATGGCTCTCTCACAGTGGGCACCCATGGCTCTCTCTCAATGTGTAAGTATGGCTCTCTCACAGTGTGGACCCATGGTTCTCTCTCATTGTGTGAGCATGGTTCTCTCACAGTGGGCACCCATGGCTCTCTCTCATTGTGTAAGTACGGCTCTCTCACAGTGGGCACCCATGGCTCTCTCTCATTGTGTAAGCATGGCTCTCTCACAGTGGGCACCCATGGCTCTCTCTCAATGTGTAAGTATGGCTCTCTCACAGTGTGGACCCATGGCTCTCTCTCATTGTGTAAGTATGGCTCTCTCACAAGGGGGCACCCATGGTTCTCTCTCATTGTGTAAGTATGGCTCTCTCACAGTGGGCACCCATGGTTCTCTCTCATTGTGTAAGTATGGTTCTCTCACTGTGTGGACCTATGGCTCTCTCACATTGTGTAAGTATGGCTCTCTCACAGTGGGCACCCATGGCTCTCTCTCATTGTGTAAGTATGGCTCTCTCACAGTGGGCACCCATGGCTCTCTCTCATTGTGTAAGTATGGCTCTCTCAAAGTGGGCACCCATGGCTCTCTCTCAATGTGTAAGTATGGCTCTCTCACAGTGTGGACCCATGGCTCTCTCTCATTGTGTAAGTATGGCTCTCTCACAAGGGGGCACCCATGGTTCTCTCTCATTGTGTAAGTATGGCTCTCTCACAGTGGGCACCCATGGTTCTCTCTCATTGTGTAAGTATGGCTCTCTCACAGTGGGCACCCATGGCTCTCTCTCATTGTGTAAGTATGGCTCTCTCACAGTGGGCACCCATGGCTCTCTCTCATTGTGTAAGTATGGCTCTCTCAAAGTGGGCACCCATGGCTCTCTCTCAATGTGTAAGTATGGCTCTCTCACAGTGTGGACCCATGGCTCTCTCTCATTGTGTAAGTATGGCTCTCTCACAAGGGGGCACCCATGGTTCTCTCTCATTGTGTAAGTATGGCTCTCTCACAGTGGGCACCCATGGTTCTCTCTCATTGTGTAAGTATGGTTCTCTCACTGTGTGGACCCATGGCTCTCTCACATTGTGTAAGTATGGCTCTCTCACAGTGGGCACCCATGGCTCTCTCTCATTGTGTAAGTATGGCTCTCTCACAGTGGGCACCCATGGCTCTCTCTCATTGTGTAAGTATGGCTCTCTCACAGTGGGCACCCATGGCTCTCTCTCAATGTGTAAGTATGGCTCTCTCACAGTGGGCACCCATGGCTCTCTCTCAATGTGTTAGTATGGCTCTCTCACAGTGTGGACCCATGGTTCTCTCTCATTGTGTAAGTACGGCCCTCTCACAGTGGGCACCCATGGTACTCTCTCATTGTGTAAGTATGTCTCCCTCACAGTGGGCACCCATGGCTCTCTCTCAATGTGTAAGTATGGCTCATTCACAGTGGGCACCCATGGCTCTCTCTCAATGTGTAAGTATGGCTTTCTCACAGTGGGCACCCATGGCTTTCTATCATTGTGTAAGTATGGCTCTCTCACAGTGGGCACCCATGGCTCTCTCTCAATGTGTTACTATGGCTCTCTCACAGTGTGGACCCATGGTTCTCTCTCATTGTGTAAGTACGGCCCTCTCACAGTGGGCACCCATGGTTCTCTCTCATTGTGTAAGTATGTCTCTCTCACAGTGGGCACCCATGGCTCTCTCTCAATGTGTAAGTATGGCTCTCTCACAGTGGGCACCCATGGCTCTCTCTCAATGTGTAAATGGCTCTCTCACAGTGGGCACCCATGGCTCTCTATCATTGTGTAAGTATGGCTCTCTCACAGTGGGCACCCATGGTTCTCTCTCATTGTCTAAGTACGGCTCTCTCACAGTGGGCACCCATGGTTCTCTCTCATTGTGTAAGTATGTCTCTCTCACAGTGGGCACCCATGGCTCTCTCTCATTGTGTAAGTATGGCTCTCTCACAGTGGACACCCATGGCTCTCTCTCATTGTGTAAGTACGGCTCTCTCACAGTGGGCACCTATGGTTCTCTCTCATTGTGTAAGTATGGCTCTCTCACAGTGGGCACCCATGGTTCTCTCTCATTGTGTAAGTATCGCTCTTTCAGAGTGTGCACCCATGGCTCTCTGATTGTGTAAGTATGGCTCTCTCACAGTGGGCACCCATGGCTCTCTCTCAATGTGTTAGTATGGCTCTCTCACAGTGTGGACCCATGGTTCTCTCTCATTGTGTAAGTACGGCCCTCTCACAGTGGGCACCCATGGTTCTCTCTCATTGTGTAAGTATGTCTCTCTCACAGTGGGCACCCATGGCTCTCTCTCAATGTGTAAGTATGGCTCATTCACAGTGGGCACCCATGGCTCTCTCTCAATGTGTAAGTATGGCTCTCTCACAGTGGGCACCCATGGCTTTCTATCATTGTGTAAGTATGGCTCTCTCACAGTGGGCACCTATGGTTCTCTCTCATTGTGTAAGTATGGCTCTTTCAGAGTGTGCACCCATGGCTCTCTGATTGTGTAAGTATGGCTCTCTCACAGTGGGCACCCATGGCTCTCTCTCAATGTGTTAGTATGGCTCTCTCACAGTGTGGACCCATGGTTCTCTCTCATTGTGTAAGTACGGCCCTCTCACAGTGGGAACCCATGGTTCTCTCTCATTGTGTAAGTATGTCTCTCTCACAGTGGGCACCCATGGCTCTCTCTCAATGTGTAAGTATGGCTCTCTCACAGTGGGCACCCATGGCTCTCTCTCAATGTGTAAATGGCTCTCTCACAGTGGGCACCCATGGCTCTCTATCATTGTGTAAGTATGGCTCTCTCACAGTGGGCACCCATGGCTCTCTCTCAATGTGTTAGTATGGTTCTCTCACAGTGGGCACCCATGGCTCTCTCTCATTGTGTAAGTACGGCTCTCTCACAGTGGGCACCCATGGTTCTCTCTCATTGTGTAAGTATGTCTCTCTCACAGTGGGCACCCATGGCCCTCTCTCAATATGTAAGTATGGCTCTCCCACAATGTGGACCCATGGCTCTCTCTCATTGTGTAAGTATGGCTCTCTCACAGGGGGCACCCATGGCTCTCTATCATTGTGTAAGTATGGCTCTCTCACAGGGGGCACCCATGGCTCTCTATCATTGTGTAAGTATGGCTCTCTCATAATGTGGACCCATGGCTCTCTCTCATTGTGTAAGTATGGCTCTCTCACAGGGGGCACCCATGGTTCTCTCTCATTGTGTAAGTATGGCTCTCTCACAGTGTGGACCCATGGTTCTCTCTCATTGTGTAAATATGGCTCTTTCAGAGTGTGGACCCATGGCTCTCTCTCATTGTGTAAGTATGGCTCTCTCACAGGGGGCACCCATGACTCTCTCACATTGTGTAAGTATGACTCTCTCACAGTGGGCACCCATGGCTCCCTCTCATTGTGTAAGTACGGCTCTCTCACAGTGGGCACCCATGGTTCTCACTCATTGTTTAAGTATGGTTCTCTCACTGTGGGGACCCATGGCTCTCTCTCATTGTGTAAGTATGGCTCTCTCACAGTGGGCACTCATGGCTCTCTCTCATTGTGTAAGTATGGCTCTCTCACAGTGGGCACCCATGGCTCTCTCTCATTGTGTAAGTATGGCTCTCTCACAGTGGGCACCCATTGTTCTCTCTCATTGTGTAGGTATGGCTCTCTCATAGTGGGCACCCATGGTTCTCTCTTATTGTGTAAGTATGGCTCTCTCACAGTGTGGACCCATGGCTCTCTTTCATTGTGTAAGTATTGCTCTTTCAGAGTGTGCACCCATAGCTCTCTCTCATTGTGTAAGCACGGCCCTCTTACAGTGGGCACCCATGGCTCTCTATCATTGTGTAAGTTTGGCTCTCTCACAGTGGGCACCCATGGCTCTCTCTCAATGTGTAAGTATGGCTCATTCACAGTGGGCACCCATGGCTCTCTCTCAATGTGTAAGTATGGCTCTCTCACAGTGGGCACCCATGGCTCTCTATCATTGTGTAAGTATGGCTCTCTCACAGTGGGCACCTATGGTTCTCTCTCATTGTGTAAGTATGGCTCTTTCAGAGTGTGCACCCATGGCTCTCTCATTGTGTAAGTATGGCTCTCTCACAGTGGGCACCCATGGTTCTCTCTCATTGTGTAAGTATGGCTCTCTCACAGTGGGCACCCATGGCTCTCTCTCATTGTGTAAGTATGGCTCTCTCACAGTGGGCACCCATGGCTCTCTCTCATTGTGTAAGTATGGCTCTCTAACAGTGGGCACCCATTGTTCTCTCTCATTGTGTAGGTATGGCTCTCTCACAGTGGGCACCCATGGTTCTCTCTTATTGTGTAAGTATGGCTCTCTCACAGTGTGGACCCATGGCTCTCTTTCATTGTGTAAGTATTGCTCTTTCAGAGTGTGCACCCATAGCTCTCTCTCATTGTGTAAGCATGGCTCTCTTACAGTGGGCACCCATGGCTCTCTATCATTGTGTAAGTATGGCTCTCTCACAGTGGGCACCCATGGCTCTCTCTCAATGTGTAGGTATGGCTCATTCACAGTGGGCACCCATGGCTCTCTCTCAATGTGTAAGTATGGCTCTCTCACAGTGGGCACCCATGGCTTTCTATCATTGTGTAAGTATGGCTCTCTCACAGTGGGCACCTATGGTTCTCTCTCATTGTGTAAGTATGGCTCTTTCAGAGTGTGCACCCATGGCTCTCTCATTGTGTTACTATGGCTCTCTCACAGTGGGCACCCATGGTTCTCTCTCATTATGTAAGTATGGCTCTCTCACAGTGGGCACCCATGGCTCTCTCTCATTGTGTAAGTATGGCTCTCTCACAGTGGGCACCCATGGCTCTCTCTCATTGTGTAAGTATGGCTCTCTCACAGTGGGCACCCATGGTTCTCTCTGATTGTGTAAGTATGGCTCTCTCACAGTGTGGACCCATGATACTCTCTCATTGTGTAAGTATGGCTCTCTCAAAGTGGGCACCCATGGCTCTCTTTCATTGTGTAAGTATTGCTCTTTCACAGTGGGCACCCATGGTTCTCTCTCATTGTGTAAGCATGGCTCTCTCACAGTGGGCACCCATGGTTCTCTCTCATTGTGTAAGTATGACCCTCTCACAGTGTGGGCCCATGGTTCTCTCTCGTTGTGTAAGTATGGCCCTCTCACAGTGGGCACCCATGGCTCTCTATCACTGTGTAAGTATGGCTCTTTCACAGTGTGGACCCATGGTTCTCTCTCATTGGGTAAGTATGGCTCTCTTACAGTGGGCACCCATGGCTCTCTCTCATTGTGTAAGTATGGCTCTCTCACAGTGGGCACCGATGGTTCTCTCTCATTGTGTAAGTATGGCCCTCTCACAGTGGGCACCCATGGCTCTCTCTCATTGTGTAAGTATGGCTCTCTCACAGTGGGCACCCATGGCTCCCTCTCATTGTGTAAGTACGGCTCTCTCACAGTGGGCACCCATGGTTCTCACTCATTGTTTAAGTATGGTTCTCTCACTGTGGGGACCCATGGCTCTCTCTCATTGTGTAAGTATGGCTCTCTCACAGTGGGCACTCATGGCTCTCTCTCATTGTGTAAGTATGGCTCTCTCACAGTGGGCACCCATGGCTCTCTCTCATTGTGTAAGTATGGCTCTCTCACAGTGGGCACCCATTGTTCTCTCTCATTGTGTAGGTATGGCTCTCTCATAGTGGGCACCCATGGTTCTCTCTTATTGTGTAAGTATGGCTCTCTCACAATGTGGACCCATGGCTCTCTTTCATTGTGTAAGTATTGCTCTTTCAGAGTGTGCACCCATAGCTCTCTCTCATTGTGTAAGCACGGCCCTCTTACAGTGGGCACCCATGGCTCTCTATCATTGTGTAAGTTTGGCTCTCTCACAGTGGGCACCCATGGCTCTCTCTCAATGTGTAAGTATGGCTCATTCACAGTGGGCACCCATGGCTCTCTCTCAATGTGTAAGTATGGCTCTCTCACAGTGGGCACCCATGGCTCTCTATCATTGTGTAAGTATGGCTCTCTCACAGTGGGCACCTATGGTTCTCTCTCATTGTGTAAGTATGGCTCTTTCAGAGTGTGCACCCATGGCTCTCTCATTGTGTAAGTATGGCTCTCTCACAGTGGGCACCCATGGTTCTCTCTCATTGTGTAAGTATGGCTCTCTCACAGTGGGCACCCATGGCTCTCTCTTATTGTGTAAGTATGGCTCTCTCACAGTGGGCACCCATGGCTCTCTCTCATTGTGTAAGTATGGCTCTCTAACAGTGGGCACCCATTGTTCTCTCTCATTGTGTAGGTATGGCTCTCTCACAGTGGGCACCCATGGTTCTCTCTTATTGTGTAAGTATGGCTCTCTCACAGTGTGGACCCATGGCTCTCTTTCATTGTGTAAGTATTGCTCTTTCAGAGTGTGCACCCATAGCTCTCTCTCATTGTGTAAGCATGGCTCTCTTACAGTGGGCACCCATGGCTCTCTATCATTGTGTAAGTATGGCTCTCTCACAGTGGGCACCCATGGCTCTCTCTCAATGTGTAAGTATGGCTCATTCACAGTGGGCACCCATGGCTCTCTCTCAATGTGTAAGTATGGCTCTCTCACAGTGGGCACCCATGGCTTTCTATCATTGTGTAAGTATGGCTCTCTCACAGTGGGCACCTATGGTTCTCTCTCATTGTGTAAGTATGGCTCTTTCAGAGTGTGCACCCATGGCTCTCTCATTGTGTTACTATGGCTCTCTCACAGTGGGCACCCATGGTTCTCTCTCATTATGTAAGTATGGCTCTCTCACAGTGGGCACCCATGGCTCTCTCTCATTGTGTAAGTATGGCTCTCTCACAGTGGGCACCCATGGCTCTCTCTCATTGTGTAAGTATGGCTCTCTCACAGTGGGCACCCATGGTTCTCTCTGATTGTGTAAGTATGGCTCTCTCACAGTGTGGACCCATGATACTCTCTCATTGTGTAAGTATGGCTCTCTCAAAGTGGGCACCCATGGCTCTCTTTCATTGTGTAAGTATTGCTCTTTCACAGTGGGCACCCATGGTTCTCTCTCATTGTGTAAGCATGGCTCTCTCACAGTGGGCACCCATGGTTCTCTCTCATTGTGTAAGTATGACCCTCTCACAGTGTGGGCCCATGGTTCTCTCTCGTTGTGTAAGTATGGCCCTCTCACAGTGGGCACCCATGGCTCTCTATCACTGTGTAAGTATGGCTCTTTCACAGTGTGGACCCATGGTTCTCTCTCAGTGGGTAAGTATGGCTCTCTCACAGTGGGCACCCATGGCTCTCTCTCATTGTGTAAGTATGGCTCTCTCACAGTGGGCACCGATGGTTCTCTCTCATTGTGTAAGTATGGCCCTCTCACAGTGGGCACCCATGGCTCTCTCTCATTGTGTAAGTATGGCTCTCTCACAGTGGGCACCCATGGCTCTCTCTCATTGTGTAAGTATGGCTCTCTCACAGTGGGCACCCATGGCTCTCTCTCATTGTGTAAGTATGGCCCTCTCACAGTGGGCACCCATGGCTCTCTCTCATTGTGTAAGTATGGCTCTCTCACAGTGGGCACCCATGGCTCTCTCTCAATGTGTTAGTATGGCTCTCTCACAGTGTGGACCCATGGTTCTCTCTCATTGTGTAAGTACGGCCCTCTCACCGTGGGCACCCATGGTTCTCTCTCATTGTGTAAGTATGTCTCTCTCACAGTGGGCACCCATGGCTCTCTCTCAATGTGTAAGTATGGCTCATTCACAGTGGGCACCCATGGCTCTCTCTCAATGTGTAAGTATGGCTCTCTCACAGTGGGCACCCATGGCTTTCTATCATTGTGTAAGTATGGCTCTCTCACAGTGGGCACCTATGGTTCTCTCTCATTGTGTAAGTATGGCTCTTTCAGAGTGTGCACCCATGGCTCTCTGATTGTGTAAGTATGGCTCTCTCACAGTGGGCACCCATGGCTCTCTCTCAATGTGTTAGTATGGCTCTCTCACAGTGTGGACCCATGGTTCTCTCTCATTGTGTAAGTACGGCCCTCTCACAGTGGGCACCCATGGTTCTCTCTCATTGTGTAAGTATGTCTCTCTCACAGTGGGCACCCATGGCTCTCTCTCAATGTGTAAGTATGGCTCTCTCACAGTGGGCACCCATGGCTCTCTCTCAATGTGTAAATGGCTCTCTCACAGTGGGCACCCATGGCTCTCTATCATTGTGTAAGTATGGCTCTCTCACAGTGGGCACCCATGGCTCTCTCTCAATGTGTTAGTATGGATCTCTCACAGTGGGCACCCATGGCTCTCTCTCATTGTGTAAGTACGGCTCTCTCACAGTGGGCACCCATGGTTCTCTCTCATTGTGTAAGTATGTCTCTCTCACAGTGGGCACCCATGGCCCTCTCTCAATATGTAAGTATGGCTCTCCCACAATGTGGACCCATGGCTCTCTCTCATTGTGTAAGTATGGCTCTCTCACAGGGGGCACCCATGGCTCTCTATCATTGTGTAAGTATGGCTCTCTCACAGGGGGCACCCATGGCTCTCTATCATTGTGTAAGTATGGCTCTCTCATAATGTGGACCCATGGCTCTCTCTCATTGTGTAAGTATGGCTCTCTCACAGGGGGCACCCATGGTTCTCTCTCATTGTGTAAGTATGGCTCTCTCACAGTGTGGACCCATGGTTCTCTCTCATTGTGTAAATATGGCTCTTTCAGAGTGTGGACCCATGGCTCTCTCTCATTGTGTAAGTATGGCTCTCTCACAGGGGGCACCCATGACTCTCTCACATTGTGTAAGTATGACTCTCTCACAGTGGGCACCCATGGCTCCCTCTCATTGTGTAAGTACGGCTCTCTCACAGTGGGCACCCATGGTTCTCTCTCATTGTTTAAGTATGGTTCTCTCACTGTGGGGACCCATGGCTCTCTCTCATTGTGTAAGTATGGCTCTCTCACAGTGGGCACTCATGGCTCTCTCTCATTGTGTAAGTATGGCTCTCTCACAGTGGGCACCCATGGCTCTCTCTCATTGTGTAAGTATGGCTCTCTCACAGTGGGCACCCATTGTTCTCTCTCATTGTGTAGGTATGGCTCTCTCATAGTGGGCACCCATGGTTCTCTCTTATTGTGTAAGTATGGCTCTCTCACAGTGTGGACCCATGGCTCTCTTTCATTGTGTAAGTATTGCTCTTTCAGAGTGTGCACCCATAGCTCTCTCTCATTGTGTAAGCACGGCCCTCTTACAGTGGGCACCCATGGCTCTCTATCATTGTGTAAGTTTGGCTCTCTCACAGTGGGCACCCATGGCTCTCTCTCAATGTGTAAGTATGGCTCATTCACAGTGGGCACCCATGGCTCTCTCTCAATGTGTAAGTATGGCTCTCTCACAAAGGGCACCCATGGCTCTCTATCATTGTGTAAGTATGGTTCTCTCACAGTGGGCACCTATGGTTCTCTCTCATTGTGTAAGTATGGCTCTTTCAGAGTGTGCACCCATGGCTCTCTCATTGTGTACGTATGGCTCTCTCACAGTGGGCACCCATGGTTCTCTCTCATTGTGTAAGTATGGCTCTCTCACAGTGGGCACCCATGGCTCTCTCTCATTGTGTAAGTATGGCTCTCTCACAGTGGGCACCCATGGCTCTCTCTCATTGTGTAAGTATGGCTCTCTAACAGTGGGCACCCATTGTTCTCTCTCATTGTGTAGGTATGGCTCTCTCACAGTGGGCACCCATGGTTCTCTCTTATTGTGTAAGTATGGCTCTCTCACAGTGTGGACCCATGGCTCTCTTTCATTGTGTAAGTATTGCTCTTTCAGAGTGTGCACCCATAGCTCTCTCTCATTGTGTAAGCATGGCTCTCTTACAGTGGGCACCCATGGCTCTCTATCATTGTGTAAGTATGGCTCTCTCACAGTGGGCACCCATGGCTCTCTCTCAATGTGTAAGTATGGCTCATTCACAGTGGGCACCCATGGCTCTCTCTCAATGTGTAAGTATGGCTCTCTCACAGTGGGCACCCATGGCTTTCTATCATTGTGTAAGTATGGCTCTCTCACAGTGGGCACCTATGGTTCTCTCTCATTGTGTAAGTATGGCTCTTTCAGAGTGTGCACCCATGGCTCTCTCATTGTGTTACTATGGCTCTCTCACAGTGGGCACCCATGGTTCTCTCTCATTATGTAAGTATGGCTCTCTCACAGTGGGCACCCATGGCTCTCTCTCATTGTGTAAGTATGGCTCTCTCACAGTGGGCACCCATGGCTCTCTCTCATTGTGTAAGTATGGCTCTCTCACAGTGGGCACCCATGGTTCTCTCTGATTGTGTAAGTATGGCTCTCTCACAGTGTGGACCCATGATACTCTCTCATTGTGTAAGTATGGCTCTCTCAAAGTGGGCACCCATGGCTCTCTTTCATTGTGTAAGTATTGCTCTTTCACAGTGGGCACCCATGGTTCTCTCTCATTGTGTAAGCATGGCTCTCTCACAGTGGGCACCCATGGTTCTCTCTCATTGTGTAAGTATGACCCTCTCACAGTGTGGGCCCATGGTTCTCTCTCGTTGTGTAAGTATGGCCCTCTCACAGTGGGCACCCATGGCTCTCTATCACTGTGTAAGTATGGCTCTTTCACAGTGTGGACCCATGGTTCTCTCTCATTGGGTAAGTATGGCTCTCTCACAGTGGGCACCCATGGCTCTCTCTCATTGTGTAAGTATGGCTCTCTCACAGTGGGCACCGATGGTTCTCTCTCATTGTGTAAGTATGGCCCTCTCACAGTGGGCACCCATGGCTCTCTCTCATTGTGTAAGTATGGCTCTCTCACAGTGGGCACCCATGGCTCTCTCTCATTGTGTAAGTATGGCTCTCTCACAGTGGGCACCCATGGCTCTCTCTCATTGTGTAAGTATGGCCCTCTCACAGTGGGCACCCATGGCTCTCTCTCATTGTGTAAGTATGGCTCTCTCACAGTGGGCACCCATGGCTCTCTCTCAATGTGTAAGTATGGCTCTCTCACAGTGTGGACCCATGGTTCTCTCTCATTGTGTGAGCATGGTTCTCTCACAGTGGGCACCCATGGCTCTCTCTCATTGTGTAAGTACGGCTCTCTCACAGTGGGCACCCATGGCTCTCTCTCATTGTGTAAGCATGGCTCTCTCACAGTGTGCACCCATGGCTCTCTCTCAATGTGTAAGTATGGCTCTCTCACAGTGTGGACCCATGGCTCTCTCTCATTGTGTAAGTATGGCTCTCTCACAAGGGGGCACCCATGGTTCTCTCTCATTGTGTAAGTATGGCTCTCTCACAGTGGGCACCCATGGTTCTCTCTCATTGTGTAAGTATGGTTCTCTCACTGTGTGGACCTATGGCTCTCTCACATTGTGTAAGTATGGCTCTCTCACAGTGGGCACCCATGGCTCTCTCTCATTGTGTAAGTATGGCTCTCTCACAGTGGGCACCCATGGCTCTCTCTCAATGTGTAAGTATGGCTCTCTCAAAGTGGGCACCCATGGCTCTCTCTCAATGTGTAAGTATGGCTCTCTCACAGTGTGGACCCATGGCTCTCTCTCATTGTGTAAGTATGGCTCTCTCACAAGGGGGCACCCATGGTTCTCTCTCATTGTGTAAGTATGGCTCTCTCACAGTTGGCACCCATGGTTCTCTCTCATTGTGTAAGTATGGTTCTCTCACTGTGTGGACCCATGGCTCTCTCACATTGTGTAAGTATGGCTCTCTCACAGTGGGCACCCATGGCTCTCTCTCATTGTGTAAGTATGGCTCTCTCACAGTGGGCACCCATGGCTCTCTCTCATTGTGTAAGTATGGCTCTCTCACAGTGGGCACCCATGGCTCTCTCTCAATGTGTAAGTATGGCTCTCTCACAGTGGGCACCCATGGCTCTCTCTCAATGTGTTAGTATGGCTCTCTCACAGTGTGCACCCATGGCTCTCTCATTGTGTAAGTATGGCTCTCTCACAGTGGGCACCCATGGTACTCTCTCATTGTGTAAGTATGTCTCCCTCACAGTGGGCACCCATGGCTCTCTCTCAATGTGTAAGTATGGCTCATTCACAGTGGGCACCCATGGCTCTCTCTCAATGTGTAAGTATGGCTTTCTCACAGTGGGCACCCATGGCTTTCTGTCATTGTGTAAGTATGGCTCTCTCACAGTGGGCACCCATGGCTCTCTCTCAATGTGTTAGTATGGCTCTCTCACAGTGTGGACCCATGGTTCTCTCTCATTGTGTAAGTACGGCCCTCTCACAGTGGGCACCCATGGTTCTCTCTCATTGTGTAAGTATGTCTCTCTCACAGTGGGCACCCATGGCTCTCTCTCAATGTGTAAGTATGGCTCTCTCACAGTGGGCACCCATGGCTCTCTCTCAATGTGTAAATGGCTCTCTCACAGTGGGCACCCATGGCTCTCTATCATTGTGTAAGTATGGCTCTCTCACAGTGGGCACCCATGGTTCTCTCTCATTGTCTAAGTACGGCTCTCTCACAGTGGGCACCCATGGTTCTCTCTCATTGTGTAAGTATGTCTCTCTCACAGTGGGCACCCATGGCTCTCTCTCATTGTGTAAGTATGGCTCTCTCACAGTGGGCACCCATGGCTCTCTCTCATTGTGTAAGTACGGCTCTCTCACAGTGGGCACCTATGGTTCTCTCTCATTGTGTAAGTATGGCTCTCTCACAGTGGGCACCCATGGTTCTCTCTCATTGTGTAAGTATGGCCCTCTCACAGTGGGCACCCATGGCTCTCTCTCAATGTGTAAATGGCTCTCTCACAGTGGGCACCTATGGATCTCTCTCATTGTGTAAGTATGTCTCTCTCACAGTGGGCACCCATTCCTCTCTCTCATTGTGTAAGCATGGCTCTCTCACAGTGGGCACCCATGGCTCTCTCTCATTGTGTAAGTACGGCTCTCTCACAGTGGGCACCCATGGTTCTCTCTCATTGTGTAAGTATGTCTCTCTCACAGTGGGCACCCATGGCCCTCTCTCAATATGTAAGTATGGCTCTCCCACAATGTGGACCCATGGCTCTCTCTCATTGTGTAAGTATGGCTCTCTCACAGGGGGCACCCATGGCTCTCTATCATTGTGTAAGTATGGCTCTCTCACAGTGGGCACCCATGGTTCTCTCTCATTGTGTAAGTATGTCTCTCTCACAGTGGGCACCCATGGCTCTCTCTCATTGTGTAAGTATGGCTCTCTCACAGTGGGGACCCATGGTTCTCTCTCATTGGGTAAGTATGGCTCTCTCACAGTGGGCACCCATGGTTCTCTCTCATTGTGTAAGAATGGCTCTCTCACAGTGTGGACCCATGGTTCTCTCTCATTGGGTAAGTATGACCCTCTCACAGTGTGGGCCCATGGTTCTCTCTCATTGTGTAAGTATGGCTCTCTCACAGGGGGCACCCATGGCTCTCTATCATTGTGTAAGTATGGCTCTCTCACAGTGGGGACCCATGGTTCTCTCTCATTGGGTAAGTATGGCTCTCTCACAGTGGGCACCCATGGTTCTCTCTCATTGTGTAAGAATGGCTCTCTCACAGTGTGGACCCATGGTTCTCTCTCATTGGGTAAGTATGACCCTCTCACAGTGTGGGCCCATGGTTCTCTCTCATTGTGTAAGTATGGCTCTCTCACAGGGGGCACCCATGGCTCTCTATCATTGTGTAAGTATGGCTCTCTCACAATGTGGACCCATGGCTCTCTCTCATTGTGTAAGTATGGCTCTCTCACAGGGGGCACCCATGGTTCTCTCTCATTGTGTAAGTATGGCTCTCTCACAGTGTGGACCCATGGTACTCTCTCATTGTGTAAGTATGGCTCTCTCACAGGGGGCACCCATGGTTCTCTCTCATTGTGTAAGTATGGCTCTCTCACAGGGGGCACCCATGGTTCTCTCTCATTGTGTAAGTATGTCTCTCTCACAGTGGGCACCCATGGCTCTCTCTCATTGTGTAAATATGGCTCTTTCAGAGTGTGGACCCATGGCTCTCTCTCATTGTGTAAGTATGGCTCTCTCACAGTGGGCACCCATGGCTCCCTCTCATTGTGTAAGTATAGCTCTCTCACAGTGGGCACCCATGGTTCTCTCTCATTGTTTAAGTATGGTTCTCTCACTGTGGGGACCCATGGCTCTCTCTCATTGTGTAAGTATGGCTCTCTCACAGTGGGCACCCATGGCTCTCTCTCATTGTGTAAGTATGGCTCTCTCACAGTGGGCACCCATGGCTCTCTCTCATTGTGTAAGTATGGCTCTCTCACAGTGGGCACCCATTGTTCTCTCTCATTGTGTAGGTATGGCTCTCTCACAGTGTGGACCCATGGCTCTCTTTCATTGTGTAAGTATTGCTCTTTCAGAGTGTGCACCCATAGCTCTCTCTCATTGTGTAAGCACGGCTCTCTTACAGTGGGCACCCATGGCTCTCTATCATTGTGTAAGTTTGGCTCTCTCACAGTGGGCACCCATGGCTCTCTCTCAATGTGTAAGTATGGCTCATTCAAAGTGGGCACCCATGGCTCTCTCTCAATGTGTAAGTATGGCTCTCTCACAGTGGGCACCCATGGCTCTCTATCATGGTGTAAGTATGGCTCTCTCACAGTGGGCACCTATGGTTCTCTCTCATTGTGTAAGTATGGCTCTTTCAGAGTGTGCACCCATGGCTCTCTCATTGTGTAAGTATGGCTCTCTCACAGTGGGCACCCATGGTTCTCTCTCATTGTGTAAGTATGGCTCTCTCACAGTGGGCACCCATGGCTCTCTCTCATTGTGTAAGTATGGCTCTCTCACAGTGGGCACCCATGGCTCTCTCTCATTGTGTAAGTATGGCTCTCTAACAGTGGGCACCCATTGTTCTCTCTCATTGTGTAGGTATGGCTCTCTCACAGTGGGCACCCATGGTTCTCTCTTATTGTGTAAGTATGGCTCTCTCACAGTGTGGACCCATGGCTCTCTTTCATTGTGTAAGTATTGCTCTTTCAGAGTGTGCACCCATAGCTCTCTCTCATTGTGTAAGCATGGCTCTCTTACAGTGGGCACCCATGGCTCTCTATCATTGTGTAAGTATGGCTCTCTCACAGTGGGCACCCATGGCTCTCTCTCAATGTGTAAGTATGGCTCATTCACAGTGGGCACCCATGGCTCTCTCTCAATGTGTAAGTATGGCTCTCTCACAGTGGGCACCCATGGCTTTCTATCATTGTGTAAGTATGGCTCTCTCACAGTGGGCACCTATGGTTCTCTCTCATTGTGTAAGTATGGCTCTTTCAGAGTGTGCACCCATGGCTCTCTCATTGTGTTACTATGGCTCTCTCACAGTGGGCACCCATGGTTCTCTCTCATTGTGTAAGTATGGCTCTCTCACAGTGGGCACCCATGGCTCTCTCTCATTGTGTAAGTATGGCTCTCTCACAGTGGGCACCCATTGTTCTCTCTCATTGTGTAGGTATGGCTCTCTCACAGTGGGCACCCATGGTTCTCTCTGATTGTGTAAGTATGGCTCTCTCACAGTGTGGACCCATGGCTCTCTTTCATTGTGTAAGTATTGCTCTTTCAGAGTGTGCACCCATAGCTCTCTCTCATTGTGTAAGCACGGCTCTCTTACAGTGGGCACCCATGGCTCTCTATCATTGTGTAAGTTTGGCTCTCTCACAGTGGGCACCCATGGCTCTCTCTCAATGTGTAAGTAAGGCTCATTCACAGTGGGCACCCATGGCTCTCTCTCAATTTGTAAGTATGGCTCTCTCACAGTGGGCACCCATGGCTCTCTATCATTGTGTAAGTATGGCTCTCTCAAAGTGGGCACCTATGGTTCTCTCTCATTGTGTAAGTATGGCTCTTTCAGAGTGTGCACCCATGGCTCTCTCATTGCGTAAGTATGGCTCTCTCACAGTGGGCACCCATGGTTCTCTCTCATTGTGTAAGTATGGCTCTTTCAGAGTGGGCACCCATGGCTCTCTCTCATTGTGTAAGCACGGCTCTCTTCCAGTGGGCACCCATGGCTCTCTATCATTGTGTAAGTATGGCTCTCTCCCAGTGGGCACCCATGGCTCTCTCTCATTGTGTAAGTATGGCTCTCTCACAGTGGGCACCCATGGCTCTCTCTCATTGTGTAAGTATGGCTCTCTCACAGTGGGCACCCATTGTTCTCTCTCATTGTGTAGGTATGGCTCTCTCACAGTGGGCACCAATGGTTCTCTCTTATTGTGTAAGTATGGCTCTCTCACAGTGTGGACCCATGGCTCTCTTTCATTGTGTAAGTATTGCTCTTTCAGAGTGTGCACCCATAGCTCTCTCTCATTGTGTAAGCGTGGCTCTCTTACAGTGGGCACCCATGGCTCTCTATCATTGTGTAAGTATGGCTCTCTCACAGTGGGCACCCATGGCTCTCTCTCAATGTGTAAGTATGGCTCTCTCACAGTGGGCACCTATGGGTCTCTCTCATTGTGTAAGTATGGCTCTTTCAGAGTGTGCACCCATGGCTCTCTCATTATGTAAGTATGGCTCTCTCACAGTGGGCACCCATGGCTCTCTCTCAATGTGTTAGTATGGCTCTCTCACAGTGTGGACCCATGGCTCTCTATCATTGTGTAAGTATGGCTCTCTCACAGTGGGCACCCATGGCTCTCTCTCATTTTGTAAGTACGGCTCTCTCACCGTGGGCACCCATGGTTCTCTCTCATTGTGTAAGTATGTCTCTCTCACAGTGGGCACCCATGGCTCTCTCTCATTGTGTAAGTATGGCTCTCTCACAGTGGGCACCCATGGTTCTCTCTCATTGTGTAAGTATGGCTCTTTCAGAGTGTGCACCCATGGCTCTCTCATTGTGTAAGTATGGCTCTCTCACAGTGGGCACCTATGGTTCTCTCTCATTGTGTAATTTTGGCTCTTTCAGAGTGTGCACCCATGGCTCTCTCATTGTGTAAGTATGGCTCTCTCACAGTGGGCACCCATGGCTCTCTCTCAATGTGTAAGTATGGCTCTCTCACAGTGGGCACCCATGGCTCTCTCTCATTGTGTAAGTATGGCTCTCTCACAGTGGGCACCCATGGCTCTCTATCATTGTGTAAGTATGGCTCTCTCACAGTGGGCACCCATGGCTCTCTCTCATTGTGTAAGTACGGCTCTCTCACAGTGGGCACCCATGGTTCTCTCTCATTGTGTAAGTATGTCTCTCTCACAGTGGGCACCCATGGCTCTCTCTCATTGTGTAAGTATGGCTCTCTCACAGTGGGCACCCATGGTTCTCTCTCATTGTGTAAGTATGTCTCTCTCACAGTGGGCACCCATGGCTCTCTCTCATTGTGTAAGTATGGCTCTCTCACAGTGGGCACCCATGGTTCTCTCTCATTGTGTAAGTATGGCACTCTCACAGTGGGCACCCATGGCTCTCTCTCATTGTGTAAGTACGGCTCTCTCACAGTGGGCACCCATGGTTCTCTCTCATTGTGTAAGTATGTCTCTCTCACAGTGGGCACCCATGGCTCTCTCTCATTGTGTAAGCATGGATCTCTCACAGTGGGCACCCATGGCTCTCTCTCAATTTGTAAGTATGGCTCTCTCACAGTGGGCACCCATGGCTCTCTCTCAATGTGTAAGTATGGCTCTCTCACAGTGGGCACCCATGGCTCTCTCTCATTGTGTAAGTATGGCTCTCTCACAGTGGGCACCCATGGCTCTCTATCATTGTGTAAATATGGCTCTCTCACAGTGGGCACCCATGGCTCTCTCTCATTGTGTAAGTACGGCTCTCTCACAGTGGGCACCCATGGTTCTCTCTCATTGTGTAAGTATGTCTCTCTCAAAGTGGGCACCCATGGCTCTCTCTCATTGTGTAAGTACGGCTCTCTCACAGTGGGCACCCATGGCTCTCTCTCATTGTGTAAGTACGGCTCTCTCACAGTGGTCACCCATGGCTCTCTCATTGTGTAAGTATGGCTCTCTCACAGTGTGGACCCATGGTTCTCTCTCATTGTGTAAGCATGGTTCTCTCACAGTGGGCACCCATGGCTCTCTCTCATTGTGTAAGTATGGCTCTCTCACAATGGGCACCCATGGCTCTCTCTCAATGTGTAAGTATGGCTCTCTCACAGTGGGCACCCATGGTTCTCTCTCATTGTGTAAGTATGGCTCTCTCACAGTGTGGACCCATGGCTCTCTCTCATTGTGTAAGTATGGCTCTCTCACAGGGGGCACCCATGGTTCTCTCTCATTGTGTAAGTATGGCTCTCTCACAGTGTGGACCCATGGCTCTCTCTCATTGTGTAAATATGGCTCTTTCAGAGTGTGGACCCATGGTTCTCTCTCATTGTGTAAGTATGGCTCTCTCACAGGGGGCACCCATGGTTCTCTCTCATTGTGTAAGTATGGCTCTCTCACAGTGGGCACCCATGGTTCTCTCTCATTGTGTAAGTATGGTTCTCTCACTGTGTGGACCTATGGCTCTCTCACATTGTGTAAGTATGGCTCTCTCACAGTGGGCACCCATGGCTCTCTCTCATTGTGTAAGTATGGCTCTCTCACAGTGGGCACCCATGGCTCTCTCTCATTGTGTAAGTATGGCTCTCTCAAAGTGGGCACCCATGGCTCTCTCTCAATGTGTAAGTATGGCTCTCTCACAGTGTGGACCCATGGCTCTCTCTCATTGTGTAAGTATGGCTCTCTCACAAGGGGGCACCCATGGTTCTCTCTCATTGTGTAAGTATGGCTCTCTCACAGTGGGCACCCATGGTTCTCTCTCATTGTGTAAGTATGGTTCTCTCACTGTGTGGACCCATGGCTCTCTCACATTGTGTAAGTATGGCTCTCTCACAGTGGGCACCCATGGCTCTCTCTCATTGTGTAAGTATGGCTCTCTCACAGTGGGCACCCATGGCTCTCTCTCATTGTGTAAGTATGGCTCTCTCACAGTGGGCACCCATGGCTCTCTCTCAATGTGTAAGTATGGCTCTCTCACAGTGGGCACCCATGGCTCTCTCTCAATGTGTTAGTATGGCTCTCTCACAGTGTGGACCCATGGTTCTCTCTCATTGTGTAAGTACGGCCCTCTCACAGTGGGCACCCATGGTACTCTCTCATTGTGTAAGTATGTCTCCCTCACAGTGGGCACCCATGGCTCTCTCTCAATGTGTAAGTATGGCTCATTCACAGTGGGCACCCATGGCTCTCTCTCAATGTGTAAGTATGGCTTTCTCACAGTGGGCACCCATGGCTTTCTATCATTGTGTAAGTATGGCTCTCTCACAGTGGGCACCCATGGCTCTCTCTCAATGTGTTAGTATGGCTCTCTCACAGTGTGGACCCATGGTTCTCTCTCATTGTGTAAGTACGGCCCTCTCACAGTGGGCACCCATGGTTCTCTCTCATTGTGTAAGTATGTCTCTCTCACAGTGGGCACCCATGGCTCTCTCTCAATGTGTAAGTATGGCTCTCTCACAGTGGGCACCCATGGCTCTCTCTCAATGTGTAAATGGCTCTCTCACAGTGGGCACCCATGGCTCTCTATCATTGTGTAAGTATGGCTCTCTCACAGTGGGCACCCATGGTTCTCTCTCATTGTCTAAGTACGGCTCTCTCACAGTGGGCACCCATGGTTCTCTCTCATTGTGTAAGTATGTCTCTCTCACAGTGGGCACCCATGGCTCTCTCTCATTGTGTAAGTATGGCTCTCTCACAGTGGGCACCCATGGCTCTCTCTCATTGTGTAAGTACGGCTCTCTCACAGTGGGCACCTATGGTTCTCTCTCATTGTGTAAGTATGGCTCTCTCACAGTGGGCACCCATGGTTCTCTCTCATTGTGTAAGTATGGCCCTCTCACAGTGGGCACCCATGGCTCTCTCTCAATGTGTAAATGGCTCTCTCACAGTGGGCACCTATGGATCTCTCTCATTGTGTAAGTATGTCTCTCTCACAGTGGGCACCCATTCCTCTCTCTCATTGTGTAAGCATGGCTCTCTCACAGTGGGCACCCATGGCTCTCTCTCATTGTGTAAGTACGGCTCTCTCACAGTGGGCACCCATGGTTCTCTCTCATTGTGTAAGTATGTCTCTCTCACAGTGGGCACCCATGGCCCTCTCTCAATATGTAAGTATGGCTCTCCCACAATGTGGACCCATGGCTCTCTCTCATTGTGTAAGTATGGCTCTCTCACAGGGGGCACCCATGGCTCTCTATCATTGTGTAAGTATGGCTCTCTCACAGTGGGCACCCATGGTTCTCTCTCATTGTGTAAGTATGTCTCTCTCACAGTGGGCACCCATGGCTCTCTCTCATTGTGTAAGTATGGCTCTCTCACAGTGGGGACCCATGGTTCTCTCTCATTGGGTAAGTATGGCTCTCTCACAGTGGGCACCCATGGTTCTCTCTCATTGTGTAAGAATGGCTCTCTCACAGTGTGGACCCATGGTTCTCTCTCATTGGGTAAGTATGACCCTCTCACAGTGTGGGCCCATGGTTCTCTCTCATTGTGTAAGTATGGCTCTCTCACAGGGGGCACCCATGGCTCTCTATCATTGTGTAAGTATGGCTCTCTCACAGTGGGGACCCATGGTTCTCTCTCATTGGGTAAGTATGGCTCTCTCACAGTGGGCACCCATGGTTCTCTCTCATTGTGTAAGAATGGCTCTCTCACAGTGTGGACCCATGGTTCTCTCTCATTGGGTAAGTATGACCCTCTCACAGTGTGGGCCCATGGTTCTCTCTCATTGTGTAAGTATGGCTCTCTCACAGGGGGCACCCATGGCTCTCTATCATTGTGTAAGTATGGCTCTCTCACAATGTGGACCCATGGCTCTCTCTCATTGTGTAAGTATGGCTCTCTCACAGGGGGCACCCATGGTTCTCTCTCATTGTGTAAGTATGGCTCTCTCACAGTGTGGACCCATGGTACTCTCTCATTGTGTAAGTATGGCTCTCTCACAGGGGGCACCCATGGTTCTCTCTCATTGTGTAAGTATGGCTCTCTCACAGGGGGCACCCATGGTTCTCTCTCATTGTGTAAGTATGTCTCTCTCACAGTGGGCACCCATGGCTCTCTCTCATTGTGTAAATATGGCTCTTTCAGAGTGTGGACCCATGGCTCTCTCTCATTGTGTAAGTATGGCTCTCTCACAGTGGGCACCCATGGCTCCCTCTCATTGTGTAAGTATAGCTCTCTCACAGTGGGCACCCATGGTTCTCTCTCATTGTTTAAGTATGGTTCTCTCACTGTGGGGACCCATGGCTCTCTCTCATTGTGTAAGTATGGCTCTCTCACAGTGGGCACCCATGGCTCTCTCTCATTGTGTAAGTATGGCTCTCTCATAGTGGGCACCCATGGCTCTCTCTCATTGTGTAAGTATGGCTCTCTCACAGTGGGCACCCATTGTTCTCTCTCATTGTGTAGGTATGGCTCTCTCACAGTGTGGACCCATGGCTCTCTTTCATTGTGTAAGTATTGCTCTTTCAGAGTGTGCACCCATAGCTCTCTCTCATTGTGTAAGCACGGCTCTCTTACAGTGGGCACCCATGGCTCTCTATCATTGTGTAAGTTTGGCTCTCTCACAGTGGGCACCCATGGCTCTCTCTCAATGTGTAAGTATGGCTCATTCAAAGTGGGCACCCATGGCTCTCTCTCAATGTGTAAGTATGGCTCTCTCACAGTGGGCACCCATGGCTCTCTATCATGGTGTAAGTATGGCTCTCTCACAGTGGGCACCTATGGTTCTCTCTCATTGTGTAAGTATGGCTCTTTCAGAGTGTGCACCCATGGCTCTCTCATTGTGTAAGTATGGCTCTCTCACAGTGGGCACCCATGGTTCTCTCTCATTGTGTAAGTATGGCTCTCTCACAGTGGGCACCCATGGCTCTCTCTCATTGTGTAAGTATGGCTCTCTCACAGTGGGCACCCATGGCTCTCTCTCATTGTGTAAGTATGGCTCTCTAACAGTGGGCACCCATTGTTCTCTCTCATTGTGTAGGTATGGCTCTCTCACAGTGGGCACCCATGGTTCTCTCTTATTGTGTAAGTATGGCTCTCTCACAGTGTGGACCCATGGCTCTCTTTCATTGTGTAAGTATTGCTCTTTCAGAGTGTGCACCCATAGCTCTCTCTCATTGTGTAAGCATGGCTCTCTTACAGTGGGCACCCATGGCTCTCTATCATTGTGTAAGTATGGCTCTCTCACAGTGGGCACCCATGGCTCTCTCTCAATGTGTAAGTATGGCTCATTCACAGTGGGCACCCATGGCTCTCTCTCAATGTGTAAGTATGGCTCTCTCACAGTGGGCACCCATGGCTTTCTATCATTGTGTAAGTATGGCTCTCTCACAGTGGGCACCTATGGTTCTCTCTCATTGTGTAAGTATGGCTCTTTCAGAGTGTGCACCCATGGCTCTCTCATTGTGTTACTATGGCTCTCTCACAGTGGGCACCCATGGTTCTCTCTCATTGTGTAAGTATGGCTCTCTCACAGTGGGCACCCATGGCTCTCTCTCATTGTGTAAGTATGGCTCTCTCACAGTGGGCACCCATTGTTCTCTCTCATTGTGTAGGTATGGCTCTCTCACAGTGGGCACCCATGGTTCTCTCTGATTGTGTAAGTATGGCTCTCTCACAGTGTGGACCCATGGCTCTCTTTCATTGTGTAAGTATTGCTCTTTCAGAGTGTGCACCCATAGCTCTCTCTCATTGTGTAAGCACGGCTCTCTTACAGTGGGCACCCATGGCTCTCTATCATTGTGTAAGTTTGGCTCTCTCACAGTGGGCACCCATGGCTCTCTCTCAATGTGTAAGTATGGCTCATTCACAGTGGGCACCCATGGCTCTCTTTCAATTTGTAAGTATGGCTCTCTCACAGTGGGCACCCATGGCTCTCTATCATTGTGTAAGTATGGCTCTCTCAAAGTGGGCACCTATGGTTCTCTCTCATTGTGTAAGTATGGCTCTTTCAGAGTGTGCACCCATGGCTCTCTCATTGCGTAAGTATGGCTCTCTCACAGTGGGCACCCATGGTTCTCTCTCATTGTGTAAGTATGGCTCTTTCAGAGTGGGCACCCATGGCTCTCTCTCATTGTGTAAGCACGGCTCTCTTCCAGTGGGCACCCATGGCTCTCTATCATTGTGTAAGTATGGCTCTCTCCCAGTGGGCACCCATGGCTCTCTCTCATTGTGTAAGTATGGCTCTCTCACAGTGGGCACCCATGGCTCTCTCTCATTGTGTAAGTATGGCTCTCTCACAGTGGGCACCCATTGTTCTCTCTCATTGTGTAGGTATGGCTCTCTCACAGTGGGCACCAATGGTTCTCTCTTATTGTGTAAGTATGGCTCTCTCACAGTGTGGACCCATGGCTCTCTTTCATTGTGTAAGTATTGCTCTTTCAGAGTGTGCACCCATAGCTCTCTCTCATTGTGTAAGCGTGGCTCTCTTACAGTGGGCACCCATGGCTCTCTATCATTGTGTAAGTATGGCTCTCTCACAGTGGGCACCCATGGCTCTCTCTCAATGTGTAAGTATGGCTCTCTCACAGTGGGCACCTATGGGTCTCTCTCATTGTGTAAGTATGGCTCTTTCAGAGTGTGCACCCATGGCTCTCTCATTATGTAAGTATGGCTCTCTCACAGTGGGCACCCATGGCTCTCTCTCAATGTGTTAGTATGGCTCTCTCACAGTGTGGACCCATGGCTCTCTATCATTGTGTAAGTATGGCTCTCTCACAGTGGGCACCCATGGCTCTCTCTCATTGTGTAAGTACGGCTCTCTCACCGTGGGCACCCATGGTTCTCTCTCATTGTGTAAGTATGTCTCTCTCACAGTGGGCACCCATGGCTCTCTCTCATTGTGTAAGTATGGCTCTCTCACAGTGGGCACCCATGGTTCTCTCTCATTGTGTAAGTATGGCTCTTTCAGAGTGTGCACCCATGGCTCTCTCATTGTGTAAGTATGGCTCTCTCACAGTGGGCACCTATGGTTCTCTCTCATTGTGTAATTTTGGCTCTTTCAGAGTGTGCACCCATGGCTCTCTCATTGTGTAAGTATGGCTCTCTCACAGTGGGCACCCATGGCTCTCTCTCAATGTGTAAGTATGGCTCTCTCACAGTGGGCACCCATGGCTCTCTCTCATTGTGTAAGTATGGCTCTCTCACAGTGGGCACCCATGGCTCTCTATCATTGTGTAAGTATGGCTCTCTCACAGTGGGCACCCATGGCTCTCTCTCATTGTGTAAGTACGGCTCTCTCACAGTGGGCACCCATGGTTCTCTCTCATTGTGTAAGTATGTCTCTCTCACAGTGGGCACCCATGGCTCTCTCTCATTGTGTAAGTATGGCTCTCTCACAGTGGGCACCCATGGTTCTCTCTCATTGTGTAAGTATGTCTCTCTCACAGTGGGCACCCATGGCTCTCTCTCATTGTGTAAGTATGGCTCTCTCACAGTGGGCACCCATGGTTCTCTCTCATTGTGTAAGTATGGCACTCTCACAGTGGGCACCCATGGCTCTCTCTCATTGTGTAAGTACGGCTCTCTCACAGTGGGCACCCATGGTTCTCTCTCATTGTGTAAGTATGTCTCTCTCACAGTGGGCACCCATGGCTCTCTCTCATTGTGTAAGCATGGATCTCTCACAGTGGGCACCCATGGCTCTCTCTCATTGTGTAAGTATGGCTCTCTCACAGTGGGGACCCATGGTTCTCTCTCATTGGGTAAGTATGGCTCTCTCACAGTGGGCACCCATGGTTCTCTCTCATTGTGTAAGAATGGCTCTCTCACAGTGTGGACCCATGGTTCTCTCTCATTGGGTAAGTATGACCCTCTCACAGTGTGGGCCCATGGTTCTCTCTCATTGTGTAAGTATGGCTCTCTCACAGGGGGCACCCATGGCTCTCTATCATTGTGTAAGTATGGCTCTCTCACAGTGGGGACCCATGGTTCTCTCTCATTGGGTAAGTATGGCTCTCTCACAGTGGGCACCCATGGTTCTCTCTCATTGTGTAAGAATGGCTCTCTCACAGTGTGGACCCATGGTTCTCTCTCATTGGGTAAGTATGACCCTCTCACAGTGTGGGCCCATGGTTCTCTCTCATTGTGTAAGTATGGCTCTCTCACAGGGGGCACCCATGGCTCTCTATCATTGTGTAAGTATGGCTCTCTCACAATGTGGACCCATGGCTCTCTCTCATTGTGTAAGTATGGCTCTCTCACAGGGGGCACCCATGGTTCTCTCTCATTGTGTAAGTATGGCTCTCTCACAGTGTGGACCCATGGTACTCTCTCATTGTGTAAGTATGGCTCTCTCACAGGGGGCACCCATGGTTCTCTCTCATTGTGTAAGTATGGCTCTCTCACAGGGGGCACCCATGGTTCTCTCTCATTGTGTAAGTATGTCTCTCTCACAGTGGGCACCCATGGCTCTCTCTCATTGTGTAAATATGGCTCTTTCAGAGTGTGGACCCATGGCTCTCTCTCATTGTGTAAGTATGGCTCTCTCACAGTGGGCACCCATGGCTCCCTCTCATTGTGTAAGTATAGCTCTCTCACAGTGGGCACCCATGGTTCTCTCTCATTGTTTAAGTATGGTTCTCTCACTGTGGGGACCCATGGCTCTCTCTCATTGTGTAAGTATGGCTCTCTCACAGTGGGCACCCATGGCTCTCTCTCATTGTGTAAGTATGGCTCTCTCATAGTGGGCACCCATGGCTCTCTCTCATTGTGTAAGTATGGCTCTCTCACAGTGGGCACCCATTGTTCTCTCTCATTGTGTAGGTATGGCTCTCTCACAGTGTGGACCCATGGCTCTCTTTCATTGTGTAAGTATTGCTCTTTCAGAGTGTGCACCCATAGCTCTCTCTCATTGTGTAAGCACGGCTCTCTTACAGTGGGCACCCATGGCTCTCTATCATTGTGTAAGTTTGGCTCTCTCACAGTGGGCACCCATGGCTCTCTCTCAATGTGTAAGTATGGCTCATTCAAAGTGGGCACCCATGGCTCTCTCTCAATGTGTAAGTATGGCTCTCTCACAGTGGGCACCCATGGCTCTCTATCATGGTGTAAGTATGGCTCTCTCACAGTGGGCACCTATGGTTCTCTCTCATTGTGTAAGTATGGCTCTTTCAGAGTGTGCACCCATGGCTCTCTCATTGTGTAAGTATGGCTCTCTCACAGTGGGCACCCATGGTTCTCTCTCATTGTGTAAGTATGGCTCTCTCACAGTGGGCACCCATGGCTCTCTCTCATTGTGTAAGTATGGCTCTCTCACAGTGGGCACCCATGGCTCTCTCTCATTGTGTAAGTATGGCTCTCTAACAGTGGGCACCCATTGTTCTCTCTCATTGTGTAGGTATGGCTCTCTCACAGTGGGCACCCATGGTTCTCTCTTATTGTGTAAGTATGGCTCTCTCACAGTGTGGACCCATGGCTCTCTTTCATTGTGTAAGTATTGCTCTTTCAGAGTGTGCACCCATAGCTCTCTCTCATTGTGTAAGCATGGCTCTCTTACAGTGGGCACCCATGGCTCTCTATCATTGTGTAAGTATGGCTCTCTCACAGTGGGCACCCATGGCTCTCTCTCAATGTGTAAGTATGGCTCATTCACAGTGGGCACCCATGGCTCTCTCTCAATGTGTAAGTATGGCTCTCTCACAGTGGGCACCCATGGCTTTCTATCATTGTGTAAGTATGGCTCTCTCACAGTGGGCACCTATGGTTCTCTCTCATTGTGTAAGTATGGCTCTTTCAGAGTGTGCACCCATGGCTCTCTCATTGTGTTACTATGGCTCTCTCACAGTGGGCACCCATGGTTCTCTCTCATTGTGTAAGTATGGCTCTCTCACAGTGGGCACCCATGGCTCTCTCTCATTGTGTAAGTATGGCTCTCTCACAGTGGGCACCCATTGTTCTCTCTCATTGTGTAGGTATGGCTCTCTCACAGTGGGCACCCATGGTTCTCTCTGATTGTGTAAGTATGGCTCTCTCACAGTGTGGACCCATGGCTCTCTTTCATTGTGTAAGTATTGCTCTTTCAGAGTGTGCACCCATAGCTCTCTCTCATTGTGTAAGCACGGCTCTCTTACAGTGGGCACCCATGGCTCTCTATCATTGTGTAAGTTTGGCTCTCTCACAGTGGGCACCCATGGCTCTCTCTCAATTTGTAAGTATGGCTCTCTCACAGTGGGCACCCATGGCTCTCTATCATTGTGTAAGTATGGCTCTCTCAAAGTGGGCACCTATGGTTCTCTCTCATTGTGTAAGTATGGCTCTTTCAGAGTGTGCACCCATGGCTCTCTCATTGCGTAAGTATGGCTCTCTCACAGTGGGCACCCATGGTTCTCTCTCATTGTGTAAGTATGGCTCTTTCAGAGTGGGCACCCATGGCTCTCTCTCATTGTGTAAGCACGGCTCTCTTCCAGTGGGCACCCATGGCTCTCTATCATTGTGTAAGTATGGCTCTCTCCCAGTGGGCACCCATGGCTCTCTCTCATTGTGTAAGTATGGCTCTCTCACAGTGGGCACCCATGGCTCTCTCTCATTGTGTAAGTATGGCTCTCTCACAGTGGGCACCCATTGTTCTCTCTCATTGTGTAGGTATGGCTCTCTCACAGTGGGCACCAATGGTTCTCTCTTATTGTGTAAGTATGGCTCTCTCACAGTGTGGACCCATGGCTCTCTTTCATTGTGTAAGTATTGCTCTTTCAGAGTGTGCACCCATAGCTCTCTCTCATTGTGTAAGCGTGGCTCTCTTACAGTGGGCACCCATGGCTCTCTATCATTGTGTAAGTATGGCTCTCTCACAGTGGGCACCCATGGCTCTCTCTCAATGTGTAAGTATGGCTCTCTCACAGTGGGCACCTATGGGTCTCTCTCATTGTGTAAGTATGGCTCTTTCAGAGTGTGCACCCATGGCTCTCTCATTATGTAAGTATGGCTCTCTCACAGTGGGCACCCATGGCTCTCTCTCAATGTGTTAGTATGGCTCTCTCACAGTGTGGACCCATGGCTCTCTATCATTGTGTAAGTATGGCTCTCTCACAGTGGGCACCCATGGCTCTCTCTCATTGTGTAAGTACGGCTCTCTCACCGTGGGCACCCATGGTTCTCTCTCATTGTGTAAGTATGTCTCTCTCACAGTGGGCACCCATGGCTCTCTCTCATTGTGTAAGTATGGCTCTCTCACAGTGGGCACCCATGGTTCTCTCTCATTGTGTAAGTATGGCTCTTTCAGAGTGTGCACCCATGGCTCTCTCATTGTGTAAGTATGGCTCTCTCACAGTGGGCACCTATGGTTCTCTCTCATTGTGTAATTTTGGCTCTTTCAGAGTGTGCACCCATGGCTCTCTCATTGTGTAAGTATGGCTCTCTCACAGTGGGCACCCATGGCTCTCTCTCAATGTGTAAGTATGGCTCTCTCACAGTGGGCACCCATGGCTCTCTCTCATTGTGTAAGTATGGCTCTCTCACAGTGGGCACCCATGGCTCTCTATCATTGTGTAAGTATGGCTCTCTCACAGTGGGCACCCATGGCTCTCTCTCATTGTGTAAGTACGGCTCTCTCACAGTGGGCACCCATGGTTCTCTCTCATTGTGTAAGTATGTCTCTCTCACAGTGGGCACCCATGGCTCTCTCTCATTGTGTAAGTATGGCTCTCTCACAGTGGGCACCCATGGTTCTCTCTCATTGTGTAAGTATGTCTCTCTCACAGTGGGCACCCATGGCTCTCTCTCATTGTGTAAGTATGGCTCTCTCACAGTGGGCACCCATGGTTCTCTCTCATTGTGTAAGTATGGCACTCTCACAGTGGGCACCCATGGCTCTCTCTCATTGTGTAAGTACGGCTCTCTCACAGTGGGCACCCATGGTTCTCTCTCATTGTGTAAGTATGTCTCTCTCACAGTGGGCACCCATGGCTCTCTCTCATTGTGTAAGCATGGATCTCTCACAGTGGGCACCCATGGCTCTCTCTCAATTTGTAAGTATGGCTCTCTCACAGTGGGCACCCATGGCTCTCTCTCAATGTGTAAGTATGGCTCTCTCACAGTGGGCACCCATGGCTCTCTCTCATTGTGTAAGTATGGCTCTCTCACAGTGGGCACCCATGGCTCTCTATCATTGTGTAAGTATGGCTCTCTCACAGTGGGCACCCATGGCTCTCTCTCATTGTGTAAGTACGGCTCTCTCACAGTGGGCACCCATGGTTCTCTCTCATTGTGTAAGTATGTCTCTCTCAAAGTGGGCACCCATGGCTCTCTCTCATTGTGTAAGTACGGCTCTCTCACAGTGGGCACCCATGGCTCTCTCTCATTGTGTAAGTACGGCTCTCTCACAGTGGTCACCCATGGCTCTCTCATTGTGTAAGTATGGCTCTCTCACAGTGTGGACCCATGGTTCTCTCTCATTGTGTAAGCATGGTTCTCTCACAGTGGGCACCCATGGCTCTCTCTCATTGTGTAAGTATGGCTCTCTCACAATGGGCACCCATGGCTCTCTCTCAATGTGTAAGTATGGCTCTCTCACAGTGGGCACCCATGGTTCTCTCTCATTGTGTAAGTATGTCTCTCTCACAGTGGGCACCCATGGCTCTCTCTCAATGTGTAAGTATGTCTCTCTCACAGTGTGGACCCATGGCTCTCTCTCATTGTGTAAGTATGGCTCTCTCACAGGGGGCACCCATGGTTCTCTCTCATTGTGTAAGTATGGCTCTCTCACAGTGTGGACCCATGGCTCTCTCTCATTGTGTAAATATGGCTCTTTCAGAGTGTGGACCCATGGTTCTCTCTCATTGTGTAAGTATGGCTCTCTCACAGGGGGCACCCATGGCTCTCTCACATTGTGTAAGTATGACTCTCTCACAGTGGGCACCCATGGCTCCCTCTCATTGTGTAAGTTTGGCTCTCTCACAGTGGGCACCCATGGTTCTCTCTCATTGTGTAAGTATGGTTCTCTCACTGTGTGGACCCATGGCTCTCTCACATTGTGTAAGTATGGCTCTCTCACAGTGGGCACCCATGGCTCTCTCTCATTGGGTAAGTATGGCTCTCTCAAAGTGGGCACCCATGGCTCTCTCTCATTGTGTAAGTATGGCTCTCTCACAGTGGGCACCCATGGTTCTCTCTCATTGTGTAAGTATGGCTCTCTCACAGTGGGCACCCATGGCTCTCTCTCTCATTGTGTAAGTATGGCTCTCTCACAGTGGGCACCCATGGCTCTCTCTCATTGTGTAAGTATGGCTCTCTCACAGTGGGCACCCATTGTTCTCTCTCATTGTGTAGGTATGGCTCTCTCACAGTGGGCACCCATGTTTCTCTGTTATTGTGTAAGTATGGCTCTCTCACAGTGTGGACCCATGGCTCTTTTTCATTGTGTAAGTATTGCTCTTTCAGAGTGTGCACCCATAGCTCTCTCTCATTGTGTAAGCACGGCTCTCTTACAGTGGGCACCCATGGCTCTCTATCATTGTGTAAGTATGGCTCTCTCACAGTGGGCACCCATGGCTCTCTCTCAATGTGTAAGTATGGCTCATTCACAGTGGGCACCCATGGCTCTCTCTCAATGTGTAAGTATGGCTCTCTCACAGTTGGCACCCATGGCTCTCTATCATTGTGTAAGTATGGCTCTCTCACAGTGGGCACCTATGGTTCTCTCTCATTGTGTAAGTATGGCTCTTTCAGAGTGTGCGTCCATGGATCTCTCATTGTGTAAGTATGGCTCTCTCACATTGGGCACCCATGGCTCTCTCTCAGTGTGTTAGTATGGCTCTCTCACAGTGTGGACCCATGGTTCTCTCTCATTGTGTAAGTACGGCTCTCTCACAGTGGGCACCCATGGTTCTCTCTCATTGTGTAAGTATGTCTCTCTCACAGTGGGCACCCATGGCTCTCTCTCAATGTGTAAGTATGGCTCTCTCACAGTGGGCACCCATGGCTCTCTATCATTGTGTAAGTATGGCTCTCTCACAGTGGGCACCCATGGCTCTCTCTCATTGTGTAAGTACGGCTCTCTCACAGTGGGCACCCATGGTTCTCTCTCATTGTGTAAGTATGTCTCTCTCACAGTGGGCACCCATGGCTCTCTCAATGTGTAAGTATGGCTCTCTCACAGTGGGCACCCATGGCTCTCTCTCATTGTGTAAGCATGGCTCTCTCACAGTGGGCACCCATGGCTCTCTATCATTGTGTAAGTATGGCTCTCTCACAGTGGGCACCCATGGCTCTCTCTCAATGTGTAAGTATGGCTCATTCACAGTGGGCACCCATGGCTCTCGCTCAATGTGTAAGTATGGCTCTCTCACAGTGGGCACCCATGGCTCTTTATAATTGTGTAAGTATGGCTCTCTCACAGTGGGCACCTATGGTTCTCTCTCATTGTGTAAGTATGGCTCTTTCAGAGTGTGCACCCATGGCTCTCTCATTGAGTAAGTATGGCTCTCTCACAGTGGGCACCCATGGCTCTCTCTCAATGTGTTAGTATGGCTCTGTCACAGTGTGGACCCATGGTTCTCTCTCATTGTGTAAGTACGGCTCTCTCACAGTGGGCACCCATGGTTCTCTCTCATTGTGTAAGTATGTCTCTCTCACAGTGGGCACCCATGGCTCTCTCAATGTGTAAGTATGGCTCTCTCACAGTGGGCACCCATGGCTCTCTCTCAATGTGTAAGTATGGCTCTCTCACAGTGGACACCCATGGCTCTCTATCATTGTGTAAGTATGGCTCTCTCACAGTGGGCACCCATGGCTCTCTCTAATTGTGTAAGTACGGCTCTCTCACAGTGGGCACCCATGGTTCTCTCTCATTGTGTAAGTATGTCTCTCTCACAGTGGGCACCCATGGCTCTCTCTCAATGTGTAAGTATAGCTCTCTCACAGTGGGCACCCATGGCTCTCTCTCAATGTGTAAGTATGGCTCTCCCACAGTGGGCACCCATGGCTCTCTATCATTGTGTAAGTATGGCTCTCTCACAGTGGACACCCATGGCTCTCTATCATGGTGTAAGTATGGCTCTCTCACAGTGGGCACCCATGGCTCTCTCTCAATGTGTAAGTATGTCTCTCTCACAGTGGGCACCCATTGCTCTCTATCATTGTGTAGGTATGGCTCTCTCACAGTGGGCACCCATGGCTCTCTCTCATTGTGTAAGTACGGCTCTCTCACAGTGGGCACCCATGGTTCTCTCTCATTGTGTAAGTATGTCTCTCTCACAGTGGGCACCCATGGCTCTCTCTCAATGTGTAAGTATGGCTCTCTCACAGTGGGCACCCATGGCTCTCTCTCAATGTGTAAGTATGGCTCTCTCACAGTGGGCACCCATGGCTCTCTATCATTGTGTAAGTATGGCTCTCTCACAGTGGGCACCCATGGCTCTCTCTCAATGTGTAAGTATGGCTCTCTCACAGTGGGCACCCATGGCTCTCTATCATGGTGTAAGTATGGCTCTCTCACAGTGGGCACCCATGGCTCTCTCTCAATGTGTAAGTATGGCTCTCTCACAGTGGGCACCCATGGCTCTCTATCATTGTGTAAGTATGGCTCTCCCACAGTGGGCACTCATGGCTCTCTCTCATTGTGTAAGTATGGCTATCTCACAGTGGGCACCCATGGCTCTCTCTCAATGTGTAAGTATGGCTCTCTCACAGTGGGCACCCATGGCTCTCTATCATGGTGTAAGTATGGCTCTCTCACAGTGGGCACCCATGGCTCTCTCTCAATGTGTAAGTATGGCTCTCTCACAGTGGGCACCCATGGCTCTCTATCATGGTGTAAGTATGGCTCTCTCACAGTGGGCACCCATGGCTCTCTCTCAATGTGTAAGTATGGCTCTCTCACAGTGGGCACCCATGGCTCTCTATCATTGTGTAAGTATGGCTCTCCCACAGTGGGCACTCATGGCTCTCTCTCATTGTGTAAGTATGGCTCTCTCACAGTGTGGACCCATGGTTCTCTCTCATTGTGTAAGTATGGCTCTCTCACGGTGTGGACCCATGGTACTCTCTCATTGTGTAAGTATGGCTCTCTCACAGTGGGCACCCATGGCTCTCTCTCATTGTGTAAGTATGGCTCTTTCAGAGTGTGCACCCATGGCTCTCTCTCATTGTGTAAGCATGGCTGTCCCACAGTGTGGACCCATGGTACTCTCTCATTGTGTAAGCATGGCTCTCTCACAGTGGGCACCCATGGCTCTCTCTCATTGTGTAAGTATGGCTGTCTCACAGTGGGCACCCATGGTTCTCTCTCATTGTGTAAGTATGGCTCTCTCACAGTGTGGACCCATGGTACTCTCTCATTGTGTAAGCATGGCTGTCTCACAGTGTGGACCCATGGTACTCTCTCATTGTGTAAGCATGGCTCTCTCACAGTGGGCAGCCATGGCTCTCTCTCATTGTGTATGTATGGCTGTCTCACAGTGGGCACCCATGGCTCTCTATCATTGTGTAAGTATGGCTCTCTCACAGTGGGCACCCATGGCTCTCTCTCATTGTGTAAGTTTGGCTCTTTCAGAGTGTGCACCCATGGCTCTCTCTCATTGTGTAAGTATGGCTCTCTCACAGTGGGCACCCATGGTACTCTCTCATTGTGTAAGCATGGCTGTCTCACAGTGGGCACCCATGGCTCACTATCATTGTGTAAGTGTGGAAAAGTAAATTTTGTCATGTTCTGTGTCCCTACGTGTCATCCATCATATGTTATGTGTGCATGACCAATATGCATATGTACTCCCCATGTCCGATTAATGACGCAATTATAGTTGTGTCCACCTCTGGTATGTCATTTTCCAGTCCCCGTGAATACTACGAATATCAGGCTTATGTAAAGTAATGTTGCCACGCTTCTCAGTGTGCACGTTATTTCATTATAAAGTCCCCGTTTCCAGGCCTCAACAGGGCCCGGACATCAGATTCAGCTCCTGTCTCCTGAACCCTTGCTGAGGAGCGATTCAGCCCCCACCTGTATCCTCGACCTTTCACTTACTTCCTGCCTCGCAGTGCCCGGTGCAGCTTGGCTCAGTCTCTGAGTCTGCCAAGACTATGTTATGATTCCCGTTATCAGTTTAGTCCTCCTTCTCTGCATTCCTAAGCTACTGAACTGCATCAATAGTTTCCGTCATTGTCTAGCCTATGCGGCTCCATATTAAGAGAAATACTGTATTTAATGGTCATTTAATATTCTTCATCACGCACTACATGTAGAATAAATGCATGCTCTAGTCTTAGAGTCAATTAGCTTTTCCCCTCATGACTTCTAGTTTATATCAACATGTTCCCTAAACATCAGATACTAGATAGGGTTTAGGTACATGTCGCTCCGACCCTCCAGACTTTAGTCTCTGCTCCTAGCACAGAGTTCATAGCCCCCAGCTTCTCCTCGTAACACGTCATTACCAGTTTGCGCGCACCACCAGGTTAGAGGTCCCGGCTCCTTAGGTAGCCCCCTCCTATGTTTCCGCCCATTCATGACATATTCTGTTACGTTTGCATCACATGTCTGAGTTACACCTTCTTTTTACTCTTATCTTTCGCGACTGCTACGCGTCACGCCTTCTGCTCCACCCACTGCTACGCCTACTGCAATGTAATGCTATGTGTTTGCGCTATGTATATATGCTCATGTATTGTTATTAAAAGTCAGCGCGCTCATCCCAGCCCCAGCAGCTGCTGGGCCCTGTCATCCTATTCCTATGCAGGTTGTCCTGTTCCTGTCCTTATGCTGTATTAAACCTGCAAAACTCCTACTACCTCGAATCTTGACTCTTATTTATTGAGCTATCTGTTATGATATATGTCTAGTCAAAAATAGGGTATTATTTATTTATTTACCACATAATGGCGCCCGAATAGGGACTTGCCCTTTCCCCACGCGTCGGTGAAGCCACGCCGACCCCCTGACCCTCTGCAGTCGTGACGGAACTCTTCTGCGCAGTGGCAGATATTTCTGCTCAAGTATCCCTCAGGCCCACGGAGGAGACAGAGGAGGCGGTCCAGCATCCAGACGAGACGGTGGAGGAACGCGGCGAGTCCCGACCAGAGCCCAAGCCAAGAGTCCAAGGTCCGAGGTATCCGGAGGTCCACCCGTAACTGAAGTCCGAAGTCCGAAGTTCGTCGTCATCGTCGTAGCAGTCCAGTCCAGTCCGAGGCTTTCCGTTCTTGCTGCCCGGTGAGTACCGTTACTGGGGTGGTATCTAGACAGGGTCAATTTGATTGACTCTGGTCTGTGGGTTGGTGGTACACAGTCCCACAAACGAAGTGTCCACTTCGGTGGATGCGGGTCCTGACGTGTCTCTTTAAAGAGACCGGTAAGTTTCGTGCTGTTTCAGCAGTGCATCTAGTTTCTGTTCTAGTCAGTTCTGTTCTCGAGAAATTTCAAGTATTTCCAGGTAGTATTCTGTCCGAACTGTTATTTTAAATGTTTTTCATGTATTCTAATGTCGTGGTATGAATGGGAAATAAGTATCGTGTTTATTGTGTATTGTATTGTGTCTAGATTACAGTTCAGTCATGCCTATATTTTCCAAGTTACGTCAGTTAAAGACTAGAAAGGGTCTGCTGGAAGCAGCAGTTCCCGTCCCGCCCAGGGACAGTCCAGGTCACTTTATGTATCAGAAACATGGCATAAGTGCCATATTGTATCTAGATTTATGGGTAGAGTATACCAAACAGTTAGAAGAAAAGTATAGATGGCCCGTATCGGGTACATGGGATGCCGAATGCATCATGCGAGTAGAGGAGGCATTATGGAAAAAGAAAGCCAGACAATCACAGAAAGATGCCATCGAGTTATGGCGCAAAGAAGCTCATAAAAGAACCGAAAGAGAAATCAGAAAGTCAGAACTAAGTAGAGAATCCCAAGAACGAGCCCAAGAAAGAGAATTAATCGAGATAGGTGAACGAGTTAGAACTGAGCAATCAGACAGACAGAGGAATGCCCTCATTAAGGGTATGTATCCTCTTCTTGCTGAGGGCTTGCCAAAAGCGACCCCAGAGGCATCCAGTAATTTCCCGCCACCATTAGTTCCGACCAAGCTACGTCACAAACCGACCGCAGCTGATATTTTTATTTCGTCCTATCTGGACGACACAGTCCCCGAATATGCAAATCCTGTTCGCACTCCGCCAGTCCCTGTAAACCAGGTAATTCCTGCTCCTCCAGACACCGGGGTGCCCTTAACAGCCCCCCTGGGTCAGCCCGCCATACAAGTCCAGCCCACGTTACAATTACCCACCCTGCCAGGACGAAAAGCATCAGTTGATGATTCCAGTTTAGGGGCCGCAGGAGGAGGTCTTCCTCAAACTCCGCCGCCATACAAGCGTTTATCAGCACTCGAATTACATGCTCAAGCATCACAGCGTACTCCCAAGAGTAATAAGTCTGTTGCAGAGATCAGGCAAACCCTTGGCGAATGTGTCTATGACCCAGTTCCAGGCGAGTTTAATATGGTTTTATATTCCGTACGCGTAAGGAGAGTGACCGAGTATCTAGTCACCCTGCCGAATATGAAAGAAGATCTAGACAGGATATATCGTTTCATCCGTACAGGGGATGACCCACAAAGTATTAGTGATGCCATGTCTCAAAGGAAAGCCGAGATTCAGCGCATGATATTAAAGTTCTTAATTAACTGTCTAATAAGAGAACAGGATTACCCGTCTAAAGACCCGGAAGAAATGAAAACTCTAACAAAGTGGAGTGATAATATAGCCGAAGGAAAGCACAATACCATTGGTGCCATGGAAAGTATGTACAAGAAAATCCGTAGAGAGATAATAAAGATACACGAACAGCGTAAAGCAGCACAAGTAAGCGAGAAAGAAAGTACCTCTGATCCTGAAGAGGAAGACGACGAGAATACTGCCAGAATAGCGTATGTAGGAAAATCTAGATTTCCAGATCGCCATTTACGTCTAGAACACAAGCCAATTTTCCATCATCCAGCACCAGAACAAGGTTCCCTAGAACAAGTATTTCAAGCTACCGATCACATTCTGAAATCACGAATCGGTTATAGTGAGTTAAGTACTATGCATGAACAGGAACTAGTCCGATCGGCAGTCAGATGGATTACTGATTCTACCACTTTTCCAGACGAAATAGTGGCACAAATGTTCCTGAAAATGCCCCCAGCCGAGCAGCGACTGGTGGGTATGTATATGATTCAGCACCTCATTACTCTGTATGAGGGTCAACATTCTGATCCAGGCCCGTTACATGATATCCTGAACGAGTTACTCCAGTACAGATGGAGAGGTCTAGGTACCGATTTAATTAGTGTCATTCTAGAACAACGCCACAAATATAGAACATTCTTGAACCCGCATTTTGTCCATGTCTCACCCCCAGAAAGTAAATCATTCTACATAGACAGACAGAATCCGTTACGAGAAGTCCACCCAGTCAGAGGAGCGGGTGGCGAAATGCAGCGAGTGTTTGTATACACTCCGATCACAAAGATGGAACTCCTCGAAATGAAGAAATTAATTCCCTGTCATGACAAAGATCCAGCAGGGTTCCATAGAGAATTAAAAGACATGCTCCGTATGGGAGAATACACTTACCCAGATATCATTAAAATGTTAAAGGTTCTGCTACCCGCAGGGGTGTATGAAAAGCTAAAGGAAAAAGAATGGGAGGTGGGAGAGAAAAAGATAGATTGGGCAGTCCTAGAAGCAGAAGATAAGATACGTGTACCAGGTACTGGTCTTGGAGAGAAATGTAAAGAATTACCAGAATTATTAATTCAAGTTTTACCCAGATTATTAACAACTAGAAAAGAAGACTGGGATGCAATCTCAGCCTGTAAACAGAAACAAGATGAAGATATTAGTGATTTTTATTCTAGGTTTGAAAAATGCTTTAGTATCAACAGTGGCCTCAAGACAAGTAGTGAGTCATACCCTCACCTTTTCGTTACCAAATTAGTCGAGAATTCAAGTCCACCAATTAAAAACCGAGTTCTGAAAGTCGAAAGTACCTGGCAAGCAAATACTCCGTCCCAGATGCTCCAGATGCTCCAGTACCACCAGAATAGAATCAGGGAAGAGCAAGAACACGAGAGAAAACGTATGAAAGACACGAAAATGAAAGTACTAGTTGCACAATCTGTTCCTCAAGACAGTCAGAAGAGGGGTCAGAATCAAGCCAGTCATCCTGCAGCTCCCGTTAAAGGGAACTGCAATTATTGTAAACAGCCAGGTCATTTTATAAATGAGTGTGCAGTTCTGAAACACAACATAGCTACTGGTAAGACTAAAGAAAGACCACGTCCGCCTAGACAGGAACAAGTTTCACAGATTCCTCAGCCACAGAATGCACAACAGACAGTTACAGTACCGCAGCCTATTGCTGCAACACAGCATGTTACATCGCAGATGTACCAGTATGCACAGTCTGAGTATCCAGAGTACCAGCCATATTCATGAAACAGCCTAGAGAGGGAGGTAGGCTTGCCTCTCATCGAGATACCTGTAGATCAAGAAGGTCCCTATGTTCACAGTCAAGTATTAGGGAAAGACAGAAAGTTTTTGATTGATACAGGGGCAAGTAGGACCACAATTAGTCATGCCGAAGTTCCAGGGGCTCCGCTCTCAGGCTCAAGAAATGTTTCCCTTGGATTTTCAGGAAAGCCTATCGTTAATGAGATTTCAAAGCCAGTCACTCTAGAAGTAGGTCCATTGTCCCGCACTACTGATCTGTTACTTACTAAGTCATGTCCAGAAAATCTATTAGGCATTAAAACACTGAAAGAGTTAGGTGCAGTTATATGTTGTTCCCCAGAGGGAATACGATTGTTCCTACGTGACTTTAAGGGTCACTATGTATTACGAGATTTTGATTCCAGACTGTCTAAAGTTCCGCAGCATTTATGGGCGCAAGGTCCAACTGATGTAGGTTATATGCAAATCACACCCCATCGTGTGACTCTCAAACCAGGTGTAGTGTTACCACGAATCAGGCAGTATAGATTGCCACCTGAGGCTGTAGCAGCCTTATCCAAAATTATAGACGAGCTCATGGCTCAAGGAGTAGTTGTAGAAACTGACTCCAATGTATGTAACTCTCCGATCATTCCAGTCATGAAACGTACTGATCCAAATGCACCCCCAGTATATCGATTAGTGATTGATTTACGGGAACTTAACAAATGTATTATTCCTCAGTACCCAGTTGTCCCAGATATCTCTTCCCTATTGACAGCCATTGATTCCGAAGCCACGTTCTTCACTGTCATAGACCTCAAGAACGCATTTTTTAGTGTTCCCATCCATCCAGACAGCCAGTTTCTTTTCGGATTTTGTTTAAATGGAAGGAGCTATATGTTTACACGAGCTCCTCAAGGTTTCACAGAAAGCCCTAGTATTTACAGTCAAGCACTTAAGAGACAACTAGATAATATTCACATGCCAACTGACACTGCGCTGCTCCAGTATGTCGATGATCTACTGATCACAGCCCGTTCTGAACGTGACTGCGAGCGAGCGTCACTGACGGTTCTGTATTTCCTAGCCGAGATGGGGCACAAGGTGTCCCCTTCGAAGCTTCAATTCTGTGTCCAGCAAGTGGTCTACTTAGGACACTTACTGTCCAAGAGGGGTAGGCAGTTGACACCAGACCGTATCCAGTTAATAGCGAGTCTTCCTCAGCCCAGGACCCAGAAGGAGGTACGTGCCTTTATCGGCCTTACTTCTTATTGCAGACAATGGATTCCTCAGTATGCATTTCTAGCCAAGCCACTGATACAGTTAACGACACAGGAGGCAGCCGCATCGACTGTTCTCCCTTGGACATCTGAACATACACTTAGTTTCAACGAGTTAAAGAAAGCTTTATGCCAAGCTCCAGTTCTAGCTACACCGAACTACAGTAAGCCTTTTACACTTTTCGTTACTGAACGTGAAGGTACAGCATTATCTGTTCTTACACAAGATCAAGCAGGACAATACAAGCCGTGTGCTTATTTTTCGAGCACACTAGATCCAGTAGCCCAGGCTCTGCCTGCGTGCCTCAAGTCAGTTGCAGCCACAGCCCTAGCTATCAGACAAAGTGATTCCATAGTTTTAGGACACTCCCTGACAGTACAAGTCCCACACTCCGTGGAAGTTCTTTTAAACCGAACACAAACACAGCACTTGACAATTGCACGTTTAACAGGTTATGAATTGACACTGTTTCAGCCACACATAGAAATTAGACGCTGCAACGTCCTGAATCCTGCTACACTGTTACCATCAGCTAGTTCAAATTCTGCCACACATGATTGTGTGGAAGTAGTCAACATTACGACAAAGCCAAGACAAGACCTGACAGACATTCCGTTACCAGATCCTGACCTGACACTTTATGTGGATGGTTCATGTATGAGAACTAGTACAGGAGAACTAGTCGCCGCGTATGCAGTGACTACTGACACCGAAGTTATTGAAACACACCGTATTGATACCCTGTCCGCTCAAGCAGCAGAGCTAGTTGCTCTGACACAAGCCTGTATACACGCCAAGAACCTGAAAGTTAATGTTTACACAGATTCACGTTACGCATTTGGAGTTGTACACGACTTTGGAGTGCTCTGGCAGGAGAGAGGTTTCATGACTTCTCATGGAACCAAGATTCAGCATAGTATCCTTATCCAAGCTCTGTTAGATGCAATACATTTACCGACATCTATCGCTATCATGAAATGCAAAGCACATACGAAAGCTACTGACATTATTTCCCAAGGTAATGATCTAGCAGATCGCACAGCCAAGCTTACAGCACAGACTCTAGACAGTCCAGTTAACATGACACACACTCCAGATCTGACTACATGTATGACAGTTAAGGACCCTACTCAAGATGTCATAGATATCCAGTTACATGCTACTCCCGATGAAACCAAGAAGTGGTCTGAACAAGGAGGGGTCCAGACAGATCAAGGATGGGTGACGAAGGGTAGGACCGCATGGTTTCTCCCCGACTCTATGGTTCAAGTCATCATTAATACCGCACATAGTCCAGCACATTTAGGAGAAAAAGCAATGTTAGACAGTATCCAGAACATTTGGTTCAACAAGCATTTACGAGCTGCAGCCAAGCAGAAAGTCCGTACCTGTATGATATGTTGTCAGTTTAATCCAGGTAAAAGTGTCCCGGTGGAACAAGGGGGATTCCAGCCCCCTGACCACCCCTTTGAAGTCCTCCAGATGGATTATATTCAGATGGAGCGATGTCGAGGTTTCAAGTATGTCCTTGTAGTTGTATGCGCTTTGTCCAGATGGACAGAAGCATATCCAGTCCCAGATTACACAGCCGCGACCACTGCCAAGCAGTTGGTTCGTGAGTTTTTCCCTCGATATGGACTCCCTAGAGTCGTATATTCTGATAACGGTCAGCCATTCTCATCTGAGTTGATGAAGCACGTTTCCCTGTTGTTAGGGTACCAGTGGAAGTTCCATTGTGTACGCCATCCTGAAGCAGCCGGTCTAGTCGAGAGACATAATCAGACTCTGAAAATTCGAATTGCCAAAATATGTAAAGATAAGGGTGTGGACTGGCTAGTAGCTCTGCCAGTTGCTTTGTTTTATATGCGCATGGTCGCACATTCCAGATCAGGTCTGTGCCCGTATGAGGTCGTATTCGGCCGCCCCCCTAACATGTGGGGTACTCCTAGACCCCGAAGTATTACTGATGTTTCATGTAATATGCTGACAGATTACCTAGCTTCCTTGATGTCTGCCCTCAACTCATGTCGTTCACAGGTTGCCGCCACATTTCCAGACAATACCGAGGTGGCACCGCATGAAATCGTTCCAGGTTCGATGGTGCTCGTACGCAACTTTGACAGATCAAGTCCGCTGGAGCCACGTTGGAAGGAGCCCCGTCAGGTCCTCCTCACCACCCGTACAGCTGTGAAATTGGAAGGACGCCGCGGCTGGGTGCACCTTTCGCACGTCAAGAAATTCTACGGATTAAAACCGGTCTCCAAGAACATTTCCCAGGATATCAAGACTTGTCAAAACATTGTTCCTAAGGACTGTCCCGCAAATGACATTGACACAACCCCTCCCCTGTTAGAGAAAACTCCGCAACAGGAGTATAAACAGAAATTAAGGTCTAGTAAAATAAGTCAGCCAGTTTGATTGTCTAAGTCCTCCCCTAGGTGAAACGGTTAGACTGTTTCTGACATGTATAAAATAGACCCCCATAGTGAGAGAGTTAGTCCAAACTCAATCCGATGTATCGTTTTTCTAAGTTTCATATTATTTCTCAGCCTTTTGATATCCTGCACTAGTTACGCATTTTTCCTGTGTTTTCCAGTTCCTCATGTAAATAAGCCTTCTAATGTTACAGTAGAGCACACGTTTAGTGATCTGCCTCCTCACGAATATTCATACCGCCTCGCTATGCGTAACAATACATTTATCCGCATGTTGCATTATTCACATCAAACCAGCAATGCCACTAATTGTTGGGTGTGTGGTCGACTGCCCCCTTTCCAGACGTCAAAGGGAGTTCTGCCACTTTTTCCTTATCCTTTTTCACATAATGGTTCGTGTGGAGCATGGTCCACGTTAACGTCATCCTTAACAGATATGTCTTTTCTTAACAGCACATGTTTCCCAGACAAGCAAGGTTTCCCCCACAGAACAGGTTTAGATCTAGAAAATGAAGTGTATAATTTAGGTAACTATTCTTCGAATTTCATGGTCCTGAATGTTCAGTCTGATACTACTCCAGACTCACCTGCTATTTCAGTACTACCAGTCAAAGGCGAATTATGTGTCCGTAATTATGGTTCTGTACACGTAGGACATAGTGATTGTACTACTATTGTCCAGTATAGTGACAGTGGGAAATCTATTTTTAAAGCTTCACGTCATTCTTATTTTGTTTGTGGTCAAACTGCATATGTTCGTCTGCCCCTCGATTGGGAGGGAACCTGTTACATTGCCTTCCTACTGCCACCTGTTTTCCTAGCCCCACCTGACTACCATAGGAATTCCTTCCTAGTACATACTAGACACAAGAGAAATCTCCCGATTGTCGATTATACTGAAACTGCTGCAGAACAATTCATTGATATTGATAAAGGTGTGTTCCCTTATTTAGGTACAGTTGTAAACAGTAAGCTAATCCGTAGGTTAACAAGAACCCTTGAAGCAGTAGTAGATGAGACTGCCTCCGCTCTAGGTAACTTAACCGAAGAGCAATCCTTTATGAGAATTGTTGTGCTCCAGAATCGTCTCGTCCTTGACGTCATACTGGCCGATAGGGGCGGGGCCTGTAGAGTCATCGGATCCAGTTGTTGCATTTTCATTCCAAATAACGCGCCGTCTGTTTATTCAGCTATAACCAGACTCCATAAAATAGCCCATCTATTACACCAGGATCCAGGCACCTGGACATGGTCCGGTTGGTTCTGGAATATAATTTCCGCCTGGGGATGGAAAGTCCTGTCCTTTCTAGGTATCGCAGTAGCGATCATATTCAGCTGCTGTCTCTGTATACAATGTGGCCCTGCGATTTGCGGCATGTGTGCTACCTCTTGTATTCCTAGTCCCAAGCCCCGTTCTAAATCCCGTTCCAAGACAATTCGAGATGAACAAATGGTACTGTATGAAATGATAGATGGTATCATGAATATTGATGTTTCCTGATGGAAACGTAGTGACAAGGAGGGAATGTGGAAAAGTAAATTTTGTCATGTTCTGTGTCCCTACGTGTCATCCATCATATGTTATGTGTGCATGACCAATATGCATATGTACTCCCCATGTCCGATTAATGACGCAATTATAGTTGTGTCCACCTCTGGTATGTCATTTTCCAGTCCCCGTGAATACTACGAATATCAGGCTTATGTAAAGTAATGTTGCCACGCTTCTCAGTGTGCATGTTATTTCATTATAAAGTCCCCGTTTCCAGGCCTCAACAGGGCCCGGACATCAGATTCAGCTCCTGTCTCCTGAACCCTTGCTGAGGAGCGATTCAGCCCCCACCTGTATCCTCGACCTTTCACTTACTTCCTGCCTCGCAGTGCCCGGTGCAGCTTGGCTCAGTCTCTGAGTCTGCCAAGACTATGTTATGATTCCCGTTATCAGTTTAGTCCTCCTTCTCTGCATTCCTAAGCTACTGAACTGCATCAATAGTTTCCGTCATTGTCTAGCCTATGCGGCTCCATATTAAGAGAAATACTGTATTTAATGGTCATTTAATATTCTTCATCACGCACTACATGTAGAATAAATGCATGCTCTAGTCTTAGAGTCAATTAGCTTTTCCCCTCATGACTTCTAGTTTATATCAACATGTTCCCTAAACATCAGATACTAGATAGGGTTTAGGTACATGTCGCTCCGACCCTCCAGACTTTAGTCTCTGCTCCTAGCACAGAGTTCATAGCCCCCAGCTTCTCCTCGTAACACGTCATTACCAGTTTGCGCGCACCACCAGGTTAGAGGTCCCGGCTCCTTAGGTAGCCCCCTCCTATGTTTCCGCCCATTCATGACATATTCTGTTACGTTTGCATCACATGTCTGAGTTACACCTTCTTTTTACTCTTATCTTTCGCGACTGCTACGCGTCACGCCTTCTGCTCCACCCACTGCTACGCCTACTGCAATGTAATGCTATGTGTTTGCGCTATGTATATATGCTCATGTATTGTTATTAAAAGTCAGCGCGCTCATCCCAGCCCCAGCAGCTGCTGGGCCCTGTCATCCTATTCCTATGCAGGTTGTCCTGTTCCTGTCCTTATGCTGTATTAAACCTGCAAAACTCCTACTACCTCGAATCTTGACTCTTATTTATTGAGCTATCTGTTATGATATATGTCTAGTCAAAAATAGGGTATTATTTATTTATTTACCACATAAGTACGGCTCTCTCACAGTGGGCACCCATGGCTCTCTCTCATTGTGTAAGTATGGCTCTCTCACGGTGTGGACCCATGGCTCTCTCACATTGTGTAAGTATGGCTCTCTCACAGTGGGCACCCATGGCTCTCTCTCATTGTGTAAGTATGGCTCTTTCAGAGTGTGGACCCATGGCTCTCTATCATGGTCTAAGTATGGCTGTCTCACAGTGGGCACCCATGGCTCTCTATCATTGTGTAAGTATGGCTCTCTCACAGTGGGCACCCATGGCTCTCTCTCATTGTGTAAGTATGGCTCTCTCACAGTGTGGACCCATGGCTCTCTCACATTGTGTAAGTATGGCTCTCTCACAGGTGGCACCCATGGCTCTCTCTCAATGTGTAAGTATGGCTCTCTCAC